>NC_043968.1:58419000-58735875 GCF_902148855.1 Sphaeramia orbicularis
GTCCTAGTAGGATTCCTAATCCTACTAGGACAGATAGTAATTTTAGTAAGACATTAGGATCTGAAGATTGGAATTCCAATCTGTCCTAGGAGAATTTACAATCCTACTAGGACAGATTGTAATTCTATTTGGAAGTGGGATCTGAAGATTGGAATTTTGGAATTTCAGTCTGTCCTACGATTTCGCCATCACCATTCCAGCTGAATTATTTTCATATCTTAGATACAGTATGTGGCCCTTAGGTCAATACACATTGTAACCAGGATGCCAGCTGTCCTATCTGGTCCAACCTTATTCAATGGCCGTTTGTAACTGTCATTGGTATGTAAATGAGACACATTTGTATTCAGAAATCGGTAGAATTTGAAAAACGTACCTGTAAACAACCCGTTGCCATGGCAACATACAATTTTATTATTATCTAATTGTTGCCAAGCCATTCAGAAAATGTACGATGTTAAAGTTGGCATTGGCATTTTGCTGCCCCCTGGTCTAGATGGTAGGGTTAAAAGTAAAAGAAACAACAATATTCTTACAAACCATGATTTTATTCAGAATTTACAAAGACTTTGAATCTAATATTCTATAGAAACAACAATATTCTTACAAACCATGATTTTATTCAGAATTTACACAGACTTTGAATGTAATATTCTATAGAAACAACAATATTCTTACAAACCATGATTTTATTCAGAATTTACACAGACTTTGAATATAATATTCTATAGCTAAGCTTCAAAGACTTTTTCTAAGATTTAAATGTGCTGCATACCACTCACTAGTTAAGTGACAATAACCTTAGTCTATAGTACTAACTTCAAATTTTCAAACAAGTAATACTATAGAGGTTTTGTCAGTTGTCTTTTTCTAATACTTAAAGGTGCTACATACTACTCAATAGTGACACTAACATTAGTCTACAGCTAACTTCAAAATTTCAAACAAGTAATACTACAAAGGTTTTTCCTTACACTGATATAGATATGAAAGATATGAAAATAATTCAGCTGGAATAGTGATGGCGAAATTGTATGCTTACCTATGCTGAAATTGACTGGAATTTTGGCTGTGAAATGATTCAGTCTATTTTCCATACATTTTGATATAATCTGACATTCTCCTAATAGAATTCGAGATTGTCCTGACAGAATTCTTATATTTTTTGCCGTATTTTTCCAATCTTCAGATCCCACTTCCAAACAGAATTACAATCTGTCCTAGTAGGATTGCAAATTCTCCTAGGACAGATTGGAATTCCAATCTTCAGATCCTAATGTCTTACTAAAATTACTATCTGTCCTAGTAGGATTAGGAATCCTACTGGATTTCAATCTCTACTGTGACATATATAAATATATATATATATATATATATATATATATATATACACACACATATATACACACACACACACACATATATATATATATATATATATATATATATATATATATTTCATTTATTTATTAATTTTGTGAACCCGCTTTATCCTCACGAGAGTCACGGGCAGGGATGTGCACAGATAGACCTGAGGTGTCCCTCAAGACCTGCCCCTCTGGCCTCGGTGCCCTTCTGGCGATCTTTTTTTTTTTTTTTTTTAATTTTTTTTTTTTTTTTTTTCCTCATTCAAAGAAGACAATAGAGTCTGCATCGACATGACATTATAATCATATTTTAATATTAGGTTAAATCCAAATAATTCCCAGTGCCTCCTGTCCTTCCCCTAGTCCGTCTCCTGTCACTGCCTCTCTCTCCTGCTCTGCTCGTGTTTGACTCATGCTGCTCAGTGCGGTCGGAGTTCCGCTATTGCTGATCACACATCGCATGGCCTCGACTTTTTGCAAGAGACAAACTGGCAAGAATAGCGATGCCTTTGACATACAACTGTTTAAGCAAATCTTTGTCCCGTTCCCCACAAGTTTGTCTGGTTAGTGTAGCCAGTAGCCCAATACTAGTGTGTGTCGGGTGATTAGCTGTCGCAAGCGGAGAGGTCACGGCCCATGGCCCGGTGATGCTAATTCAGTGCATTTGATAATGTGAGGAGAGATGGAGGGGCGAACCAGCAAATTGATGAAAATCCTCTGCTACTTATTTGCGTGAAAAGTTGTGAGTACCCGGTATATTTTCAGAGTCACAAATATATAATTGCCTATTAATCCAAACTGTGTCTAAAAGTGCATGTTGTTGTGGTGTCAGGCTGAACAGAGACAGTGTAGGTTCTGGAGAGTCAACGAGAGGAGCAGGTCAGAGGTGAGCACCCAGACGCTAGGCTTCATGTTACATTCGCATTGATTGGAGTATTACACATAATATTAAGGTTAAATCAAATCCCCTTTTTTGGAAATTATTGGGATGTGAAGTTTTAGATTTTTAAATTATTGTCAAAGTCATTGTTTGTCATTATAATAAGTTACACAAGCATGAAAAAAAATCGGCCAAGAAATGGCACCAAGGAGGTTGCTCCTTTAGGGAGTTACTGTAATAGTTCTCATTACACAGAAAGTACTTAGACCTTATGCACAGTTGTGTCAAGTGTGCAGTCCTAGATTGGTGCTATGATGTTGGTTTGTTAAGGTTGATAGAGGTTGTTCAGTAAATTAGTGGTTGTCATGGTTATGTGACTCAGTTTTGGCTTTGTAGATTTTTACACGGTTGGGTGGTTCATAATCCTCCTCTAGTCATTTTTTTGCTCCTGGACTCTTAAGGCCTAAGCTCATTGTACTTTAGAAGTAGATTGTTTTTTGTTTGTTTTTTTCTAGTTATTGGGTGTGAAAAATGTAAGGCCATTGCAGTAGCAGTACATTGTTTTGTAGAATGCTAACATATGTGTAATACTGAATAAACAGTGATGGCAAGTTCTTGCGGACCAATATTTATGAAAACGCTGCAGATCAGGATTGTTGGACCTGGGAAAGGGGTGCCCTTTTTCTTTGGCTGAGGACCTGCCCCTCTAAATGTCTGTGCACGCCAGTGGTCATGGGGGTTGCTTGGAGCCTATCCGAGCTACTTATGAAGGACACCCTGGACATGTCGCCAGTTTATCTCAGGGCTGACATATAGAGACAAACAATCATTGTTTATGTATCTATATCTATATATATATATATCTATATCTATATATATCTATCTGTATATCTATATCTATCTGTCTGTCTGTCTGTCTGTCTGTCTGTCTGTCTGTCTGTCTGTCTATCTATCTATCTATCTATCTATCTATCTATCTATCTATCTATCTATCTATCTATCTATCTATCTATCTATCTATCTATCTATCTATCTATCTATCTATCTATCTATGTATGTATGTATGTATGTATGTATGTATGTATGTATGTATATATATATATATAAAACTAAGCTAAATGGAAGATATTGCTGTCTTCAAAGCCTCCAGACTCCATTGGCAAGAACCTTTTAGAGCACTAAAGATGTTTCTACCTCTTAGTTTCTTTGGGTTTTTTTGTAACTTTGGAGGTTGACATGCTTGTTAGCAAAATAACTAACCGATGCAGTAGGAATAACAGCTTTTTATTTCTGCTGTGTTTGTCAGAGTGTATTATACCTTACCTTTCAGTTTCAGTGTTCATACACTAATGTCAAAATGACCAAACCAGAAGTTAGAGATGGCTGTGAACCACCAACACCTTTATATATGAATTCCAATTACTGTTTGGGCTGTGTCCTATACCTTTAACTGCACATTGTCCAAAATTTGGATGTGTCTCTTAAATTTTTTAGCCCCTTCTTATAAATTCCTGCAGTGTCACCTCAGCAGAAAACAATTCCCACACCTGCAGGATAGCATATTGCTTATCGGGCTATGGTACCAAGAGGAATAATAAAAATGTGTACAATAATGCAGCCTCTGGAAAGGTGGATTTTCAGATTTGACCTGTGCTTTGGAGTATACTTTGGAGCATATCTTCAGAATTTCTGAGCTACACTGAAGATGATGACAGGGAATCTCCTGATGATAATAGAAAAAGACCAGGTAGAAGTGATGAAACATAACTTTGGTCAGGAGGAGCACAGCCCTGTTGACCGTTAGAACCCCTCCCAGCTTTGTAGTTTCATCGCTTATCTCAGCGTTCCTGCGTCTTCTCCCTACAGTATGCATTATGCAGCAGATGTTTTTTTCTCTCTGCATTCCTTCACCTTTTTTTCTTTGCTTCATTTTGCCCTCCTTCCCTCATCACCTCTGTGACATGCTGCATGACTCCTAGCCTGTTTTTTCAACGCCTAACTCTGCATTTCCCTGAAATGTGAGGAGAATTCCTCCTGGCTCAGGAGCAGACAGGCAATAATGAGGACATCAGAGAGATGTGAGAGGCGTTTTGTTTTTAAAGCCATGAAGAGAAACGAGGTGAGGAGGATCAGAGACTGTGGCTCTCAGCTCCTCCTCCCTCTGTCTCTTCCTTGACGCTCACTCATCAGTCATTATAATGCTTCTCTGACTACATCCTTCTATCTTTTAATGTGTTCCAGGCATTCTCCAAGTAATGTCTTTATTCTCCTTCCCATATTTTCTGCACTTTAATGTCTGTGTATTACTCAGTGGTATGATGCCATGAAAACACCACTTTTTGTCACTCATTTGTTCTGTCCCTCACACACAAACTGCAAAAACTTCAATTTATGTATTATATTATGCTGTATATTTTGGCTAGTACTCCTAGTAGGTAAAATATTACACCTCTTTTGTACTTTTGAAGTTCCAGTTCAGGTTTGAGCCCAGTGTCTCAAACTACTTCTTTGCATTTCAGCCAAAGAATTAGTGCTGGTGCAGCTCTGAAAACTGGATCCACACTGCACTGATCTAGAACTGAGAACAGCCTATGTCAGGTGTTAGGGGAGGGATTATCATGACTGACAAGACCCTGTTTGGGGGCGAAACTGTTGAACTATCAGACTAAGAAAACATGTAAATTGATAGACTGTGGTGGAGGTGATGCCATTGTAACTTTCACTGATGGTATCTCTGCAGCTTCAGTCTGACCAGACTTCTTGCCTCTTTTAATACTTTTTCATCTCATTTTCAAAGATTGAGGTAAAATGTACCGAGGCAGCAGCCATTTCCATGTTGGTGGCATGTATCACCTGTGATGAGAGATGCAGTCCACTGAGCTGTTAAACACAAAACTACAGGTTTCTTTACTATCTTGGGGTGGCCATGGCTCAGGAAGTAGAGCAGGTCATCCAATTACCGAATTGTTGCCGGTTCAAATCCCACTCTGTCCTAGTCTGTTGTGTCCTTGACACTTCACCCACCTTGCTTCCAGTGCCACCCACACTGGTGTATGAGTGCTTGGTGGTGGTCAAAGGAGCTGTCGGCGTGAATTGGCAGCCAAACTTCTGTCAGCTGTGGCTACTGGTGTAGTTTACCACCACCAGAGGAATAATGGGTCAAAAAGCGGTTTAGGTGCCGAGAAAAGCGCTATAGAAATCCAATCCATTATTATCTTTGCCACAAACTGTAGGACAAACTGTAGGACTTAGGCAAATTTTAAGTAGATTGAATCTTGAATAAAGCGACCACAAATTTCAAGTTTAATAAAGACATTCTAACCTCAAAAAAATCTTAAAATACATACAGTGACACAACTATTGTACTATTTTGAAAAGTGAAAACTTACTAGTTAGCCAGTTCAGTAACTATTGCTAACATTAGCCACACAGCTCTTAGAAGGTCCACAAATGTAGTCAAATCTGAGCTATTGTTAGCACCAGCCAATAACTATAATCACATGAGTTTTTTGTTGGAGAAATGTGGTTCATACTGTTAGTGACAGCACAGGCTGACTGCTGCACTGCTAAATTTACTCCCACTTTTCCACCAGTGAACTTACTAATGTGCTGCTTGTACTTGGCTGGTGTTTGTGGCTGCACATTGGTTAGTTTGTAGGTGGAAAAGTGGTAATAAATCTAGTAATGCAGCAACATTCCTCTGTGGAAGGGAGCCAACTCTTAACCCGGGGGCCTTTTTGTAGCAAGTCATTTCTCATCTCCCCTCTGTTGTTTTGGCCTCCAGAGGAGTTTATATTGTGAGTACATTGCAGGAATTTTCACTTTTACTGTGGTAAAGATATTGAATTAGTGCAAGCTTCTTGCAAAGACCCAAACAGCCACTGGCGACCAAAACCTTCTACTAATCTAAAATGTTTAATAGCTGTTGATCCACTCGTCCAGTCAATGCATGTAAATAATTGGTGTAAAATACAGTTTGTCATCTTTTCATTGTCATCAGATATGACTAGGGGTGTAACGGTGCACTCGTTTAAACTGAACAATTT
Organism: Sphaeramia orbicularis; assembly: GCF_902148855.1. Classification (NCBI taxonomy): domain Eukaryota; kingdom Metazoa; phylum Chordata; class Actinopteri; order Kurtiformes; family Apogonidae; genus Sphaeramia; species Sphaeramia orbicularis. The sequence continues at coordinate 58,425,294 of NC_043968.1, forward strand.
TGGCCTTCAGTACAATACGTAGGTGTACCGAACAATATATGTAGCCTATGTGAAGAAAGCAAACACTCGCTGTAGGTTTCCACGTGAACCTTGAAGTGAAACGCACACAGTATGAGCACACGCACCATACACATGCTGAATGTGAACCAGCATGGCAGCTCAGAGCATCACAGGTACAAAGTCAGAGTTGGAAGATCTTCCGTCTTCTCTAAGGTCTCCATTTTGGGAACATTTTGGATTCCCTGTCAGTTATGTCAATGGAGAGAGACAAGTCGACAAAATGAGAGCGGTGTGCCGACATTGTTTTGTGAAGATCGATTATATTTAACTTTTTTTTTTTCTTTTTTTTTTTTTAATGAAATTGGTCTCCTTCACTTTACTGAAAACATATAAAAAAATGTATTGAATTGCAGAGCCCTGTACCAAAAACATACCAAACTGAAATTTTTCTGTACCATTACACCCCTAGATATGACCCATTTGGACATTCAGAGGGTCCGTAGTGAACGTGGGAACATTTAGTTATTGATGTCATTGCTGAAAAAGTCACTTTTTCTTCAGTTTTACAGTATGTGTTTGTGATTTAATAATCTTTGAATTTATGCTGACCTTTTATGAACATCTACATGTCAGTAAATTGAATATCAGAAAATACATGATATTCGCTGAAATAAGGCAAAAATACAGAGGACAATATTATAAAGTTTGCTTTTTAATGTGGACCATGAGTCTGTAATAAAGCTTATCTATCTATCTATCTATCTATCTATCTATCTATCTATCTATCTATCTATCTATCTATCTATCTATCTATCTATCTATCTGTCTGTCTGTCTGTCTGTCTGTCTGTCTGTCTGTCTGTCTGTCTGTCTGTCTGTCTGTCTGTCTGTCTGTCTGTCTACACAAGTCTATGGAAAAATTCATTTGCAAACAGTCACAAAAGTAGCATTGGGTTTTTATGGGTTAAACAAGAGTCTGTACTTCTGAGTAAAGACTATGTGCCACCTTTGCCTATGAAGCTAACAGTAATAATAATAGTAATAATAATAATAATAATAATAATAATAATAGTTTGGATTTATATTGCACTTTTCTGTTTTATGTTCTCAAAGCACAGTCCGTCAGTCATGTCATGGAGTTCTCTATCTCTTTGGAGCTAATTGTTTTACTGAAGGTGAGGCCAATCCTTACCATGTCCATATCACTGTATCACAATGTGACAACCAAAAGAGTAGATGGACAGCCTGTAGAGACATTAGCTGTAAGCTTGGTAGCTTGTGGAAAAATGAACCTGTGGGTTTTCTGTTGCCTGCTCAGCCTCTGACTGAGGTCTGCCTGTCTGAATGGGATTGGATGTTTCTGTTCAGCTGGTCTCCAGGCTGCTGATAAATGAGCTGATGATGATTATGCGTGAATGAAACATCTGTCAGTTGACGAGAGCTGCAGCTAACGCTAATTAACATCATTGCTTAATCTGTTGATAACTTGGTTTATTAACTGAATAATCACCTTTTCTGTAATATGTAGCATATCTGATTCAGCCATCAGATCATTCTTCATTGTAGATTTTCCCCTCAGGTTAGGTTTGAGCGCAGGGCTGGCTGGTGCACGCTGGCAATGAACAAATAAATACAAATGTGTAGATATGATTTTAATGCTCTGCTTTGACAAATATGATGCTGCACACTAGGGCTGCGCAATAAACCGTTAAAAAATCGTGATCTCGATTCACACATGAATGCAATCTCATTTCTAAACAAGGACGGTTCTTAAGCATTTTATTTTATGGGCTGCATTACAAACAAATGCCCACAAATGTAGAACTGCCGCCGCCTCTTCCCTCAGCCAATGGTAAAGTGTCTTTCCAACACATGAGCCTGTTGCTGTCGGCTGTAGTTGAGTGAAGAAACAGTGAATTACAGTGGAGGAATGTCTGCGATAAAGAGAGTGAAATGGATGAAAACCCCAGTGGTAGTGGTGAGTCACCCACCTGAACTCCTGCCCAATTAAGGTTCACATTCAGCGGTGGTAATCTCATGTCGGTCTTGTTTTCTGTCATCCAGATCCAAGTGTGTTTTCATTTTCACTTCTCTGAGTTCTGAGCTGTTATTCTCCTTTTCTTTTCTTTGCGGGTGTGGATAACTCAGAGGTAAATGAACATGAAGTTCCACTTTCACTTCTGTGGGGGCACGGACCGCACCACCCTGTACCCCCATTGGAGTAGGACAGAAGCCGACACACGCACGGGTGACTGGCCGAAACACACACGTGCAGTTCGGCTGAGCCCCCCACAAATACTCACCGACCAAAACGCACACATGTACACCCCCCCATTACACAAAGCCACACCAACAGATCAATTCAACAGCAAACACTGCGTAAGTGACCGGACTACTTGCAGAGTGATATGAAAGACACAAATCAGAGGTAAAAGAACCCATTTTCCTTGACAGTGGTGAAATAAACATTTTGTGAAGAAAAAAAAAAGTGCCAGAGGATCGGGATCTCAATTCTAAGCAAAAGAATCGTGATTCACATTTTTACAGAATCATGCAGCCCTACTGCACACTTAGATTTTATATAAGTTAAATGTTGATTACAGACATTCTGGTCTGGAAAGGAACTTTTTTTTATCTGTTACACATTTGAATAATAAGGATTTTAATTGACCAGTTGTAATGTTCCCAAATTATAGCAAATAAATAAAGTAAAACAACTCCGTCTCTCAACGGTTGTTAAATCTCAATACAGACAGAAATATTATAATAACCTGGGAATAACCTTTGACGACCAAGTTTTTGCATCACTTCATTGTCTAATGTTGAAGCGCTGGAAAGTTGGAACACCCTCCAGATGTTTAAAGACAAATATTGGCAGTTAACTACAGGGCTGTAGTTAAAGAAGCAAGAGCTGGACAAACTGTTTTTACTTCAAAGTAACTTTCAAATAGAAGATATTAGGTCCTCATGAGAAAAGAAACACAGAAGTACCAACAGACCACAAACTGCACTTGGCCTGCAATCAGAAGGAGCAGCAGCAACACTCTGAAATCCTAATGCGCTGTTTGGAAGCTGTGCTGAGGTTCTAATACTTCTACTCTCACCCACTCATATTTAGTTCAGTGTCTGCCATCCCACTCTCTATCAGAAAAGCAACACGCTAAGTTTTTGGCAAATTAGTGTCATTACTCACTAAGAGATATGGACAGCCACAGAAAAATGCTGGTTTCTTTGAATATAGTCCTGTGCTTACTAAAAAACTCCTTAGTTTACAGCATGTGTCCTGACAGATAGGAAGATTTTCATTCATACGGGGGCTCCCTAAGAAACAAAAACTGTACAAGAAGAAGGATTAAGGGAATTGCACTCAGACTGCTGAAATGCTACAAAAACAAAGCACATAGTGTCCAATTAGGGAAAACACATGCAGGAAAATGCCACAAATAAATTTGCTACACCAAAGTGTTCCTGGACTCTGGGGGGGAGCTGGATTTGGATAAATAGAAACAGATTTTGAGTCTCTAAGCTGTGCTTTGGTTCACTTTTTGTGTTTTGGTTTACTTGGGGAATTACAAAATATAGACATATTATCAAATAGTCAATAATTACTTGAAGGCAAATTATGGCGGTAACAAATATTACATATGTGTGATTTATCTGTTTAGGGTGTGCATTTTTCCTCATATAGAGCCACTGTAGTTCAGCATTATTTTTTATACCAGGAATTAGTGCATAGATGCCAGTGCATAAACGCCTGTTATAAATGAATGATTGATCAAGTGTTATCATCACGAGCCACAGAGGTCCACTGGGGGGACTGGCAAAAGTTCTGAGTGGGAGCACCATATCCCATTTCCATTAAAAATCAGTAGGTAGTTTTCAACAGAGTATAGCTGGTTTCTGTTCTTTTTTTTTCTTTTGTGTATGTATGAAACTTCCAGTTATTTGCAACTCAACCCACTTTTAATTAAACATACTAATCTGGGATAATACTACTACATGATAACTTCATTTTTCATCCATGCTAATCAGCACATCATGACAAAGCTGAATATTCATTGATCATATAAAGCATTTTCTGCAAATTACTTTCAGTAGTGTGTGTGTTCACTAACAGTTTCTGTGCAGGTGAATTGTCTTTCCAACTGCCTTTGTGTCATTTTTGTCTTAAACCTATTCACACAACAAATTCACACATTTTAGTCTGGTATAATTGGCTCACAATCTAATATAAAATCAGCAGACTGTAAAACCCAGTTGGATCTCCCTCAACATATTCCTATAATTAATGCATTTGGATGTGCTGAGCTATTGTCTGTGGGCATGAAGAAATTAGCAGTGTTTCAGACAGCAGGAGGGAGAGATGCTCAGTGAAACTCAGGATTTGTTGGAGAAAATTTAATGATGTAGCAAATAATGCTGAATTAGTAACAGCAGGGACCACAAAGCATTTTTAGTGAGTTGTTTCATAACTGTAACCACCAATGACCAACATTAGTAACCAGTAGAAACATGTGAACAAACCAGATTGTTCATAAACGGATTACCAGTAACACCACTAAGCATTTACTGAACCATTGGACAAATGGCAGTGGCTTAAAGGGGCAGTTTCAAATATTAAAAATTACCTTAAATTATTATTAAAGTGATAAGAAAGAGGTCTAAAATTAGGAGAAAAGGACTCAGATGTATTGGATAGTAGAGATATGAATTGAATACATTCATGCTGTGATGTGACCACTGGAGGGAGTACTTCTTAGTAGTTCCTCTCGGTTCAACTGGACTGGTTTAGCTCTTTTTGAAAACGTTTTATCTCTCATCCAAGGAACTTCTTCAGTTGTAATAACTGGTGGGGGAAACTGGACTTACAAACCTGCAGGATGAGTGCTATATGTGGGTGTTAATCCCAGTTTACGTGTTTGGGTTGTAAGGGTGGATTTGGGACGGCCACTAGAGGGAGTAGTGAGTCACTCTGTCACTCTCCTGTGGTGAAGGAAACTAACACCACAGGATGAGGGATGTAAACAATTAATCGACTATCAATTAATTGTTGATAAGAATTTGCTTGATGAAATTATTAATTGTCGGTCAATTGCCCTTTTCCACAACGGGATTTGTGGTGGAATATCCGCTGAAATCTTGCTTCATCATGCCAGTGATGCAAAGTCAGAAACGCCCATTTCTTCTAAACTGCCCCTCTTTATTTCATTGAATTTCTCTGCAGAATTAACTTCTGCTCCATAAATGTCATTGTCTGTACTGTATCCCAAATGAGGCAATAAATCAGTCATTAAGGAATATGGCACGCTTTTTTCATGAAGTATATAAATAATATTTAGCTTTTATTCTTGTAGACCCTATCGAAAGAGAAACTCAGGTTCTTATTATCAATTAATCATTAATCAATCGATAAGGTCAACCAACTAATGATTAAGGAATTAATGGATAATCCCTACACAGGACCATAGGTGACTCTGTGGCTGTTTTCTGTCTAAAAACAGAGCTAAGCTAACGGAGCTATAATGTAAACTATCAGCTGATTTATCACATGAAGATTATAAGACACTGTTATTTTAACCGACTGCTATGAATTTTAAGTTGAAGAAAATGTGATGATACCATGATACAGCTGTGTGTAAACAATGAGCTTTGTACTTTATTCAGTGAGTGACACAGTCTGTGGATGCATAGAGTTCAATCTTTGGTGGTTTTGGTAGTCCTACTGTATGTGTGGTCTGGTATGTGACGTCCTCCTGCTATTGAGAGTTTGAAATATCAATACTACATAGAACCCCTTTAAAGTTACATCTGTGATATGGCAGTTAGTTTAACCTATGACTGAGCTCAAACTGGGTATCACATAATATCACTGGAGTCACAACATCCAACTACAAAATATGTTTCAAAAGGTCCACTGAATTCTCCAGTTTTTAAAGGAGTGATGCTATGCTTGGGTCTGAATTCTTCATTAATTCAACTCCACAGGTCCATCTTCAACCCTATTTCTGAGTAATGACACCAGAAAGGTCATTTTGAGCGCTGGCCCCTTAAATGCACATGAGCCACTTCAGGCCCCACCCCCTCCAGGTTGTTGGCTGTGGTTATCTGTCCCGTTCAACCAACAACTGAACATTTTAGGTAATCAGCTTGAAGTTTGGACATATTTTCAGTATGGACTACAACCACTGTCGCTGATAAACAATTATGTCGTACTAGGAGAAATGTTTGTCTGAAGTCTTGACCTCATATGTGCAAATGTTATGATATAACTAGTTATAGACACAGTAAATTATGCAGGAATTGAAACAGGTTGTAGAAATCCACTCGATTTTTGCCAAAATGAATATAAAGATAGCTTTGCAGCACCTGGAGGGTTCAAATTCAAACTTTTTGAACTATTAGGGTCCAAATGAGAACAGAGGCATCCCTGCCTATCAGACGGCCATCCTCCAGGAGTCTGGGTCTGCTCCAGGTTTCTGCTGTTAAAGGGAAGTTTTTCCTCGCCACTGTCACCAGTCACAAGTGTTTGCTCCTGGAGGATTCTGTTGGGTTTCTGTAAATTGGCTTAGAGTCTGGTTTTTGACCAACTCTATATATAAAGTGTCATGAGATAACTTTTTTGTTGCGATCTGGTGCTGTATAAATAAAATTTGATTGATTGAGTGATTTAATTGGTTTTCCCCTGTAAGTCGCTTTGGAAAAAAGCATCTGCCAAATGCATAAACACAAACATAAAATACGCAAATAAATGTACCAAACACTAATCGGCTAAAATTTACTTAGGGGGTCAAATGAGTGGCCATTTCTTAAAAAAAAAAAAAAGTTGTAAGAAATTCATAGAACTATGTTGAAATAATGCTAATACATTTGTGCACAGACTACTGATATTATTTGACAGTGGAAGCTATATTTTCAGAAATATTGGATTTTGAATAGCACGTGTATGTGAAAACTTTTGCTGGTGGACGGACGTGACATTACCCATGATGATCTGGTCAGTACCAGTACTTTATTAGTAATAAACTTATATACTCACTATTGCTAATTCTCCTCTTATTCATAAATGTTAGTATTGTGGATCTAAAACAATAACAGCTGACACAAAAACACAAAATGTGGCAGTGGACGGATGTGACATGGTTGTTACAGATCCCATCATACTGATGCTCGGCAGCCATGTCACCGTTTCCAGAAATGATCCCTGTGCAAAAACTAGGATCAGAATTATTTATTGTATAGTTTATCATCATACTAAATAGTAAATAGCAATATGGAATTGTTATTTCTTTATAAAAATGCTTATTATTAGAAAAGTGTTGATTTAAAAAGTGACGTGTGACATTCTTAATGTATGTATGTGCGTAACATAAGCAGGATGGATCAGCACCATACTCCATATTGCAACCTGTAAAAATAAAACATGTGACATGTAGTAAGATCTTGTAAGAAAAATTGGGGAATCTAAAAGAATAGAATATTTGTTTTTCAGGTAAATTCAGTTAAAATATAACTTGGCCATTTGTGACATGAAAATATAACATGAATTGTGATGAAATTGGACATTTTTGACCTGAAAACATAGTTCATATGACCATCAACATGTTGAACAGAACTGAAATCCTGTAAATGTGCATAACTGCATTTACCAACACAAAGTTCCTTTGAGGATTCACTTATATTGATTTCTTATGCACAAAAACATAAATAAGACCTCTAAGCAAATTTTAGCCGTAATAAAAGTGGGTTTAGCTAAATATGACCCCTTTAAGTGAACCCACAGCTTTGTTAAATCATGTAATCAATGTCAACAGTTAAAGGTGGAAGTTTGCCAGACTGTTTATTTCCTCATTCAGAAGCAGCTGAGCTAAGTGGAGGCCATTTAACTCATATCCTCCTGCTGCACAATCACTCTTTTTGAATGGACTTTTAGTAGACAGCTAAAATGAAGAGTTAATTTAGCCCAATCATCTAAACTCCTCACAAACTGCAGATGGAGGGGGAGGGGACTAATGGACACTCATGAATATAGATGCTGTTTACTTGTGTGTTTTTCATGAGTCTGACTGGATGTAGGAAAGAGCTCCGCCCAGCGCTCCCTGTTATGGATTCAGGAGATTACAAACAGCAGAGCAACATGTTTCACCGTAAAGATGCTCAATAAAATCAGCGCTTAGTGAAGATGGATGGCTTTAATATGAAGACAGTGCTCTTTCTAACTCTGAGGAACTGCTCTGGAGCTCTCACTGGAGAGACAGGGAGAATATCTGTGTCTGTGTGATTAATGAGCAGGTTCTTTAGGCTCTTCAGGAGGAAGAGGAACAAACACAGAGCAAACCCTGTCCCTGGTCTGAGCCTGAGCAGTACCCAGGCCTTTTCTCTGGGAAGGCTCAATGCCCGATAATAATCCTCTCCTGGGTTTTATGCAACCAACATTTGACCTAATCTGGCAGGCGGATGATTTTTTGGGAGGTTTATGCTCCAGTGCACACAACCCTGATCATGACTCAAAATGTGAAGGACTGGGGAGGGGCGTGGAGTGATTATAAAAAGATTAAAAAGTGCATTTCAAGCCATAGCAAAAGGAGAGTGTTTTTACTAAGGAGAAATGCCAGTGTAGTTAAACCGAACCATTCACTGTGAAACTTAAAAGCTTCATCTCATACCTGGAGTCTCTGCTTTTTTATTTCAAACGATGGGAAGAAATCTTTACTAAGACTGTAGGCAAAAATTCTCTACTGAATAATATCGTTGAGATGAAAAATAAATTTTTTAAAACATTTTACAGCTAATATACATGTGTTTTTTGTGTCAACTAATCATGTATTACTTAAGATTGTCTTAGAGTTGAGAGATCTGGCCTAAAGCCCATTATAAAGGTTTGAGGTAAAACCCACAGTCTAAATTACAGTTTTCTCACCTCCAATAAAATACAGGCAAGGCACACCAAATTACGTTTCTGGAGGCTTAAGCTGCATGTGATAGCTTTTTCTTATGACTATGAACTCTATATTCTGCATAATTTTGGACTGACATCACTGCAATATTAGCACTGTCAAACATATTCATATATTTCTGTAAATGCCACTGCAGTTTTGCCATTAGTTGCCTAGATCAGGGGTGTCAAACATGTGGCCCGGGGGCCAAATCTGGCCCGCCAAAGGGTCCACTCCGGCCTGTGGGATGAATTTGTAAAATGCAAAAATTACACTAAGATCTTAATAATAATTTCAGTTCAGGTTCCACATTCAGACCTATTCTGTCTCAAGTGGGTTGGACCAGTAAAATTTGATCATAATAACCTCTAAATAATGACAACTTCAAATTTTTCTCTTTGTAAATGTAACCATTTTCTTGTAATTTTACTTAATTTACACTAAAACAAACGATCATTTCTGAAAAAACATGAATAACCTGAAGAAATATGATCAACATGAAATGTCTTAAGAGGAGTCTGTGCAGTTTTAAAAAAAATGTTCTGCCTGTTATTAAATGTTTTATGTTTGTAGATCCACTGTGATCTGTAAGGTGTAATGCACATGTGTAAACGATAGTAAGAGTAACTGAAGCATAATATTGTTAAAATTGCACCTGTTTTTCTTTAGAAATTTCATTTTGTTTGTGTTATTCACATTGTTTTAAAGGATAGTTTATAGATGTAAACATTTTCAGAATGTAATTTTTTTTTTTACTTTTTTTCACTCTAAAACATAGAGGAAAGTTTGGAGTTGACATTATTTATATATTATTATGTTAGTATTTTAGTGGTCCGGCCCACTTGGGATCAAATTTGCCTGAATGTGGCCCCTGAACTAAAATGAGTTTGACACCCTTGGCCTAGATTGTGACTCATTTGTCCTGCCAGAGTTTTATTATGCTTGTAAAACTATTTCACATTAGTATAACTCTTATTGCTGATGTGACTCAGTCAAAAAAATATCACAGTTAGTAGAGATTCATCTTAAAACCCACTTTTATACTCTGTTGTTAGGATTTTAATTACAATAGGCATTTTATAATGATTTAGCAATTATGTATGTCTTACATTTTATGCTGTTACATCGAAGGATTGCTATTAGTTTCATACTGAATTAATTCCTCTTTTGTTACGTATTGTTTTATCTTGCATATCACTTTGTTTAGAAAAGTGCTATATAAATTAAATATCACTTCCTAACTTACTAACATGCTAAAGTATCTGTGTTAAGACCCATTGAATGATGAGTTCTGAAGCCAAACCCACAGCTCCCAGAATTCTTACTATCATTTCATTTCATATCATTCTTGTTTCACCAAGTGATTGATTTCACATGACAAAAACTCCTATAGGGCACACAAATTAATGACAAAAGATTTATTACTACCTATTTTAATTTTTTTTGCAGGATTAAAAAGAAAAGCACGTAAAATTATAAATTATCTCACCTAAGTAAGCATAAACAAGACAATAACCAAAGAAGATATAAAGGATTGACATGAAGTAGAAAATGGATAAGAACATGAAACATGTACAGCTTATGTGAAAAGTATATAGAGTCTGATGAATATTAAAGGCAGCTGGTGTCTTTTTTTCCCCATCATATCAGAGAAAAAAGCTTTTACAGGCTTAGTTTCTTGAACTGCTTTTATTTAACCCATAAGGAAAAATGAAATAACCTGTGCACAACCTGTGAGCTCGCAAAAATGTATTCACCATTTATTCGTTATGGTGAATACATTTTTGGGAGCTCACAGGTTGTGCGGACTTTATTTAATTTTTTCATCTACTTTTTTGCGATCCTGCACACCTTTTAATAAGTGGATGTGGGTGTCGATCACTTTTTTTCATTAACCCATAAGGGCCCAGTGTGAGTTTTGTGTCAGTTTCCAAATGATTTTCTCTCTATTTAACCTTTCCTAAGTGATTTATCACCATTTATTAAAATATTATCCTCTGAATTTTGCATTTTTTTTTAAGTTTTGAAAAATTATCTATTTTCCTGTGTTTAATTGACTGATCATGAAGATGTTCATAAAAGCTGAAGTCAAAGATTATTGTATCAAAAGAGAAAAAACTGATGAAAAGGTGACTTTCAGCTAAATATAGCATTAACTGAACATAAACCCAGTGTGTCCATCCACTGTCATTGAACCAACTGTATGGGTTTTACTGGTGAATCAATGTTATAGAAGATGACGGTGTTTCCACGGTAACTGCAGAGCCTCTGAACATCCAAATGGGTCATATCTGATAACCATGAAAAGGTAAAAAACTGAATTTTGCACCAATTATTTATATGTATTGATAGGATTAGTGGATCAACAGTTTAGATCAGTAGATGCTATTGGTCACTGGTGGATGTTTTGGTCTTTACGGGTTAAGGATCCATTTGAGAGTATGCCTGACATACTAATGACAAGGTTATTCAAGTTAAAGCAGAAAAAGAAGCACATTTAACATCACAATGCGTGTTTTACCGTCTGCTTTTTTACCCTTAATATTTATCAGTGTTTGTTTCAGCGGAAGTGAACTGGTAGAAAAATGTTATTTCCATTTTGCTCTTAGAGTCAAAATTCATTTGTCAAGTGTTACAATGAACATGGAAAGATGGCATTTTAATTAAAAAGTGAATGTGAATCATGCGACATTGGCCATCCATCTGACCTTGAGGATATTTGATTTACAGCTCAACAGAAGCATTTGGCAGGTTACCGTGGTGACAGGTTTCTTTGGAGAGTGACATCAGCTCCAGTGAGTCTGCAGCTTCAGGTTTAGGATTATATTCAGTAAAGTGCACATACATGAAATGAGCACAGGCTTTTCACACTGAGTCAACTGACAAAAAAGGGCACCTTGAGTACATGACATACACACATATATAAAAACACACTGTGTCAGAGCTGTGAGGCAGAGTTTCAGCTCAGTGACGGCCCTTCACACAGCATCACACATCATAAGACATTGCATGGAATGACATCAACTCAGAGGAGACACACTGAGACAGAAGAAATGTATAAAAGATAACACATTTCACTTTGAATCCAGGCAGCTGAAAAAGCAGAAATGAAACAAGTCACATAGTTAATCACGATGCTGTTCTCTTGAATCATAGATATATTTATTCCATTAGGTGTTTTTAACCCTTAAAGTCAGCTGGACCTTAGCAGAAAAATGACAGTAATGGCTGGTTTTTCAATGGGTTAAATCCACTGGTGTAGAAGTGCCTTTGGTGGTTTGGGATTTATATGGCAGAATAATAAACTGGATTTACGAAGTGTAGGTATGCAGCAATATACCATCCAGACATCAGTATCAGCCAATATCAATATCTGTGTATAATATGCCTTTATGTATTTATCTGTGGTGTTATATTGAAGGTTATTTTTTTAAGTAGCGCATTGACCCATGGGAAACCACGGGTTCTAGATCCTCTGATACAGTTCGTTCCTTTACTTTCTTGATAAATTCCATTGGCATTTTCAGTAGAATAACCTCTCAGCTGGCATGTCTGTTTCTGCCCATGAAATTTGACACCATGGCAATGTGGCCCTATTGTTTATCTGTTGCTAGGTAACCCACTTAAATGATGATTCTATGATTCTGGGCATAGCAACATGATTGTAATACTGATATCTCCCAAAATATTGGTCCTATCAACTTGCTGTTTTTGCTAGTCTCTTCCTTGACCAAAAATACATAAGTAAGAGTCCACTTCCCTTTTATAATATAGATCAAGGGTTCCCAAACTTTTAAACTCGCGACCCCCAAAATAACGGTGCCAGAGACTGTTGACCCCCACTATCCCCAAAGTGACTTGAAGCATAAAAAATGTTCAGACTCATGCACTAAAATTTGAAAAATTGCATTGTGGATACTGGACATTTTAGTGTGTATTCAGACCTCCTTCATTTGGTCCGTTTAAAACGGACCAGATTTTGTTTCCCAGGAAAGTCTGGACTTTTTTTTTAGGTGTAAATACAAACATGCAAACTCTGATTCAAATCAAATAAGTGGACTGAGACCACCTAGACAGCTTCCAAACAGACTCTGGGCCGGTTCACTTCTGGTGTGAATATAACTGGCCTCGAGCCAAAACAAACCAAGGAACCATACGCCTTTTTGTGCTTGATGAGCCACCGTAGCTGCTGGGAGTAGCCGAGCCCCACGGGTAGTCAGAGCTAATAACAGCAGCCATGAGCTGTAGACAGACGTGGAGCAACGTGGAGGAGACTGAATGTCTCATTGACATTAGGTCAGATGTCCATGTTACAAAACTGGCTCCGAATGAGCTGTTCTTGACATAATTTTTTCTTAACATTATTTTTGTAAATTTGTGTCTGTAAAACTCCGTGTTTGTTTTCATCAACACCTGCCGTCTTTGATTGACCCCGCCCCCGACTTTTCTGTCCAATGCCAGCGCAGTTTGTCACATGTGTGCTTTTGTTTACGAATTTTGGTCCACTAGCAAAAAGTGCAATGAGAATGCGATCCAACCCAAATGAAAAAAATAAAGTCCACATTGAATCCAAACCAAATAAGGGACGATAAGGGACTATATCTCTATATAAGGGATAATAAAGAACTTTCCAGGTGTGAATACACGCTTAACTCATGGTGTTCCATTTTATGTGTAAGGGTTCAAGGGTGTGTGTGTGTGTGTGTGTTAATGTTTATTGAGATTAATGTGTCTGTTTTACAAACATTTATTGCCCTTTTTGTTTATTTTTATCAATGTGATACCCTTTGCCAAACCTGTAGGCAGAATAGTGCCTTACCTGTTTATCATTGGCAAGTTGCTGTTGTTCTTAGATTCTCACATGTAAAGCAAAAACACTTCCTGTGTTCCTTTTGTCATACATAGCAATTTGTATGTAATCTGTGTTTAAAGATAATGTAATAAAGAGCTGAAATACTTAAATAGAGACTTGAATAGTGACTGTTTTTATATTTATAATAAAAATTTCTTTGTCAAAGTGAATAAATAATAAAACTAGAGAAACAGAAAGTAACATCAGTTTCGGCTATCAGCCAAAATGTCATGGTAAATTTTGTCATTGGTATTGCCCAAAATTTTGCTGTTGGTGCCTTAGACTAACCAAAGCTTAGCCATGACGTTGTTGCAGCATAAATGCTAGAGTTTTGTGGTGTTTTGTTGTTTTTCTTTTTTCCTTGTTTTTATTTTAGTAGACACTTTCTGTCCTTGGGGAAATTCCAGCTCTGCATTTGATCCAGTCTAGTACAAAGGAGCTGTGGGCTGCCAGTGGAGGATCAACTAAAGATCTAAGTCAATACCTTGGTCGAGGGATCTCACTGGAGAATTAACCTAGCATACATGTTTTTGATGGCGGGGGAAACAGGAGGAGTCTGGGGAAATCTGCACAAAACAGGGAAAACATGAAAACATTTTTTTTCATAACATCTGTTGTATTTGGCAACCAAGTATGTGAGTATGTGAGTGATTATAGCATTTAAGTCTAAGTGTTTGTTTGGCGGCATGGTGGTGTGTTGTTAGCTTTTCTCTGTCACAGCTAGAGGGCTCCTCAGGCTCTTCCTGCCCCCCCCCCCTAAGACTAGCATCTGTCTCCCAAGTGTGGCTAAAATGCACTATTTCTTCCTTTTGATATGTATGATTAGGGCTAAAAATAAAATCAAATTAGAGCAGAAAAATAAATCAAAATATGATATTTAATAGTTTGATTTATAGGTGTGCGTTTTACGCACACTTGGTGACAGATGCTAGTATTTTTGAACATCTGACCTAGCGCCAAAAATAATAATGCAGATTAACCAATGTTGGAGTTAATCATTGACATATGCCAGGCTGCAAAAATCAAATAATATGTGATCCACTTTTTATGTAGTGTATTGAAAATATAATTTTTATTTTTTTTTGTTCATTGCATCCAAAAAATGGTTTGTTTACATTACAAACACGGCATTTAAAGGGTTAAAAATGTGACAATTATTGAGTATTTGGTATTTATGGCTCAAGTTGATTCAATAGAAAAAAGTGTAAAAGAATTAGAAAAAAAAGTATGAATTTTTTTTTTTTTACATTATTCCACAGGTGTGCGAAAAAGGCACACCTGGTGCTAGGTAAGGGCCTCGCTGGACGGGATACTGGAGGGTTAGCTAATTTTCAGTTCTAAATTCCTTGTTACATCTATTTTTTGCATATATTGAGGCCTAAATGTCAAAAATGGATGTATATTTGCAAATGAAATGGAGTTCACCAGTGAAAAATATGAAATATGTGGCATCTGCACTGGATCAGTTAGTGTAAATGTAAATATTGCTGCATTCCTTTTTGATTTGTACTATCAATACTATTCTAGCTATTTCTTATGCTGCGTTCCAGGCAGGTTTTTGAGCCCATAAGTGACGACTTCAACTTCAACAATGACTCAAGACTTTGTAACGTTCCAGCCAAGTCATACCAAACAGCCTGAGCACAAGGAACTGTGGTAGCTAGATGTAAACAAACCAGCATGGGGGACCGTACGGAGCATATGCTCATTTACAGTTATTTTTATCCCAGAGGTGTTTGCTCTTTGCTTATTTGAGGGAAACATAGGCGTAAAAATGGCGCATAAGGCAAGAGAAGCTGTTATACCTTTTATGTTATGTTATTTGTATATTTGGATACATATTTGGTATCAATTTATTCATGCACTCAATGGACTGAAAACTAGCTAACACAAGAGTAGCTGCTGAGTATGCAGAACATTTGCAGATAAATAATGATAGAGCAATACCTTGTTTTAATAAACAATCTGCATAAACACCACATCCATGGGGGCCGCCATTGCTGTTCTTTTTTTTTTTTTTTTTTTTTTTTTTAAAAACTTGTCTTGTCCAGCATCCTAACAGCAAAATGGTAGTCTGGCTGCCTTTTGGTGCTGAACAAATTTGCTTTGCCAAGGGTAACTTCATAAAGTATATGAAACTCCCCTTGATATTCTACTGTGTTTATTATGAGTTTTGTTGAACCACATTTCGATGCCTGACCTGACATGGGGGGGGGGGGGGCAAGAAAGAAGAAGGTGGCAAAGACCCTCACAAGAAAGTATCGATAATACAAACAGTAATTGCCATTGCTGTTTGACAGGCTATGTGACGTCAGAACTCGGAACTGGGAGTACATGGATCTAGTACGATTTCACAGGTGGGAAGTCACAGGTTTGACTGCCATTCCAGTGTAATTTCACTGGTAGAAGGTTGGAAAAACACAAGTTATGGGGGAGAGCATTATTTGGGATCGTAAGTCATTCTTTGTTTTAGTAACAATGATATTTAAAAGGTTTACAGCTGCCTGTTTACCATGAAGCTATGACACATTTAGAGTAAATTACAAGTGCTGTTAAAGGCTTTTAGTTTTTCAATTAACCTGTATAGTCTGAGACAGAGATCTCATACGCCTTATTATCAGTATGGCACAAAGCTGAGAGCAAGGAGCGCTGCTGAGTATGTTAAACACTGAAAAACCCAGGCAGGGTTTTAGACTGAAATTCGGTGTTGTGTAGTTGGCTGAGTGGCATGGAGGGAGGAAGAAGAGGAAATGCCAGTCCGAGTGAGGAACGCTAAGAATTTTAGCTATGAGCAGAGCAAGAGCTTTAAATTAGCCGCAGGTCAGAGAGCGAAGAGAGGAAAAGCAGCCACACTTACTGCATTTAACCCAGAGGTGATAGAAACACACATAGTCTTTACTCACATACATAGTCTTTACTCACATAGAAGTACTGATTCAACTTCTTTATTGCAGTAAAATTGGAAAAATGACAGGATCAAATGCACTGAATCAATGGTAAAATGTAAGTTTTTGAAGGACATTTCTACCAGCTTTGACTGGTCTAATAAATAACTTTAAGACTATTAAACCATTTCTTCACCTCACTGTGCAAATTAGTTTTCAGCGTCAGCAGCAGAACTCTTAATAATATAATGCCTTTTCTCTGCTCATCAGTCTAATGTTTCAGTTTTATCTTTTGTGTCCTTTATCATTTTCATCTTGCTGCATTTTAATTTTTTTTTTTTATTTTTGTCTGATTATGCATTTTATATGTCTTCTACTTCATTTTTTCTTTTTCTATTTTCTTTTAGATCTTTTATGCCATTTTTGTCTTGTTTTGTTTACTTTTTTTTTTTTGTCCTGCATTCAATTCAGTTTAGTTTTTATTTATATAATTTCAAACATAATACCTGGTTTTCTATGGAGAGGAAACCCAAAAATTCCCCTTAAATGAATTAAAACTAAAGTAATAACTCCATTTTGAAATATTTTTAGGAAAATGTAGTGCGTAAAGTACGTTTTTAAAAAAAATTGTGAGAAAAATAAATACTTGGGTAAAGAACAGATGCTTAAAATCACATGACAATATGTAATGAAATAATAGTAATGATATATTTGTACTTCGTCTTAATCCACCAGGAAGCTGCCACCACACTGTAGATGAAGCTGTGTTTGTACATTTCCTTCTCGGTGTGTGGGGAAGCTGACACTTCGACCTTTCCTCTAAACAATCAGCCAAACTCAATTTTCTCTCTCACTTCCTACCCCGCCCACCTCCCCCCCAAACACACCCCTCCTCCCCTCCATTCATCTTGCTCTGTTGACGCAGTCACAGTTGTCATGCTAAATTAGTGTCCTCTTATGCAGATACACAGAATCGTCTTTTCCCATGATCCTATGGGAAAAGTTGAGGTCCAGGTCTGACACCAGCAGCATCTGTTTGTGTCTGTGCTGCTGTCTTTCTTTTTCTGTGTGTGTTTGTGTCTCATTATTTCTCTTTGCAGCGTGAAACCAATCTTCTCAGTGCTGCTCCATCTGAGTGATTTTTCCCAAGGGCGCAGAATGTTGCTTTGCATTTCCAGCCCTGAGAGCAACAGTGTCTCTCAGCCTCTCTGAGGCCAAGGTTTATTCATTTGCCACAGAAAAGATGTGTTCACATTACAGCTGCTGCCAGACTCCAAGGCTGTGGAAGTTGTTATCAACATTTTAACACTGACCCTTTTTATGGAACGTGGAACCTAACTCTCTGTAACAGGTTTAGGGTTGTAACGGAAGCATAACGCTAAAATGAACTTTGCAGGTGAGCATCCTGATATTTGGTCAAGTCAGTGCAGTGTTTCCCATTCATGATGCAATCTGTGGGAGCCTCCATCATCTGTTTTACTCAGCCACAGTCTAATGACCAGAAAATGTTTTTGCAAGCAGAGTCTCACTTAACCATGTTGCTAATGATATAAATATATTTTCAGATGAACTTGGAACATATTATTAGTATTCCAGTTAGAGCTGCACAATATATCATTTGAGCATTGTCATCGCAATGTACGTGTGCACAATAGTCACATTGCAGGTCCTGCGATGTAGGAGGCAATGAACTCAGCATGTTCTCATCCAATTTCAACCTGAGTACCTGACACACACAGTACGCAGCGATCCACCAATCACAATCATTCTTAATCAGTTTGCTGAAGCCGACCACGCCCCTGAACATGGTGTGAGTTGCTGGTGACAACATTGAAAAATGAGCAATGAACAAGACAAATCACCAAAAACAAAGACTTGATGCCAAAAAGAAAAGCAATGTCAGTTATCTGGAATTATTTCAGCTACAAGAAGGATGATACTGAAACACGTGTTCTGTGTCGACAGTGCCTTCCACCTATTGCCACAACTGATTAGTTTGACCATTTACATCGGTACCACACAGCTATTATAGCCTCCTGTGTATTTTTTCATATCGCAATATATATCAGGGTTAAAAAAAATTGCAATGTCAGTTATTTCCAATATCGTGCAGCCCTAATTCCAGTGCACAGTGATGAAATTAAACTAATAACACAAACTACATTTTACAGTATGCATACATGTGTGCACCCCTTTGTGCAAAACACACAACAGAGACAGACTCTGAACCTGCAGCTTCTGAAACCACGAAAACTGTAGCTGCAATAGAGAAATGAATAGGATAAAATGAGTTTAAATATTACTGGCAATGTTACTGTTGTTTGTTGTTTATATGCAAACTAATTATCTTTCGCAAACATACCTGGTAGCACAAATAATGTTTGTCTTTTGAAAATTGTAAAAGCTATTCCAGATAATCTGCTAATAAGATGTCAAGCCAACAGATGCTCTGTGTGAGTGTGTGTGTTTATTACAGGTACCGAAACTGGTCCAGACTTACGTTGATTTGACCATTTTATGTCCAATCAGATATTTTCATTTTCTCACGGTGAAGAATAACTTGAGAACTGATAGCAGGGTCAAGGAAAAAGATGACACTGACTGAACATATTACATCCATGAAATGAAGCAGAGCAGCAGAATACCACACATAAGCCTAAAGTAAACGAGTATGGTTACAGGGATGCTCTGTCTGTTACTGTATCTGTGTAAAACAAGTGGTGCCGGGCACAACAACGCCCCCCCCCCCCCCCCACACACACACACACACACACACACGCACGTTGTATTGTGTTGTGTTGCTTATTTTTGCATTGATCCAGCTGATGTCATCATGTCTATGCATGTTGTGATGTCAGCATATCTATTGCCTCTACATATGTGCCAAGTTTAAGGGAAATTGAAAATAATTTGATGTTATTACAGACATTTGAAATTTCACCCATTATAAGTAAATGGGAGAAGAAAAAAGATTTTAAAAATTCATAAAAACTTTGAACTTTGACCTACTTTTCCCAAAATGTAATCACATATATTTTGAGTCATTGGTAATCTACAAGCCCAATTTGGTATGAATTCAACCAATAGTTTCGCTGCTACAGATGTGAAATTTCACCAATTATAAGTAACTGGGGAAAAAAAAGTTTTAAAAATTCATAAGAAATTTGAACTTTGACCTAATGTTCCCAAAATGTAATCAGATCTATCTGGGTCACTGGCAATCTATAAACCCAGTTTGGTATGAACTGAACCAATAGTTTTGCTGCTAGAGTGTTAACAAACACAGAAACAAAACAAACCAAAAACAATACCCTTTGCCTTCAGGGGGTCTGTTAATAATGAATACCTCAATGGTGTAATGTAGTAATTAGATCATTTTTGATTGAATTTGTTATTTTCCTTAAAAACAACAGAAAAAAGTGAAAAGATGCTCTGGTATTTCATTTTGTCTTTTCAAAAATATTTTGAGAAGGTTAAAAAGAAACCCAAAAGGGTCTTAAGAAGGTTGATACCCCCTTTCCCCATCTGTAGAGTACAACTCTGTGAAACATTCCAGTGACTTATATGTTTGTGTGAATGGCAGCACAGTATAAATATCAAACACTTTTCTTTAATTACAAGTTCAGTGGTGATCAGCGGTGAAAGCAGACTCACTTTTTTTGGGGAGCAAACTCTTTCACGGTAATTTAACTGAATGCAACGTCGGCAGAGTCGACCTCCGCTTTGTCATTCTGTCTCTTGGCAGCGCAAACCTCAGCAGAACAGACAGAGCAAAGACTTTGTCAAAGACAAATATAGAAAAGGAGGAAAAGGGGGAAGAGAGGAAAAGGAGAGGGAGACAGAGATGAAATAGACGAGACAGAATGTGTGTAGAATTCCTGTGAGATCTCTTCCTCCACCGTCTCCACTCTGCTTTCAAAGCTCTGCACGAGGGAAACAGCTCAAAGTGATTGGGTGTTGAATGGATTCTCCATGCTTTCCTTTCTATACTTATCTGGCTCATCCACCCCCTGCTCATGTTATTCTCTTGCAACCTTTTTTTTTTTTATTTAGCCAGAGCTGCTTCTTTAGTTTCTACCTCAGGCTAATGGACAGGAGTGTGTGGTCTGCAGTGGAGTGTTCATAAATGACCTTAGCAGTAGAATGGATGGTTGGATCGATACGAATGCAAGCAAATGGATGTTGATCTTGAAGACCTTGCAGCAAAAATTACAAGAAACCAGAGACATAAATATGAATGAACTGCGAACGTTAGAGGAGAACAAACTTGAAGTTAGATGACACATTGGACAGCGTTTGGATGTTTGTAGCACAGTCACTGCTCAGTTTGGAAACCAGTAAAATTTGGCAAATAACACCAGGCTTTGGAGATAAACTGATTAATTTCTTATTCTGTATGTAGGATGAATACAAACTAGTAGTAGCAAAAGGTGCTGCGGCTATTGCTCTACTAGCTAGATAGACTACTGCTAGGTTTTGTTTGTTAGTTTGAAATTCAATGACAGATTTATTTAGTTAAGAGTTTATTACTTCGATTTGAATTGGGCTCACGCTACAGGATCTTTACCTCCGTTTCAGCCTCTGCTGACAATTGGACATTACATCAGCGTCCGGATTATATGTGAAGGGTTTATGAATCCAGAACCTCCTTAACCACTCACAGACTCAACCACATTAATAGAGGAGGCACAAGGGGGGAGCATGTGAAAGATAAGTGGGCCAAACACTGAACCCTGAGGGACTCCTTAGACATGAGCGTGGTGATGGAAGTGCACTTGTTATTTCAGATATACTATTTATTGGGGGGAGGTTGCAAATTGTGATTTCAGTCGATACTCGCAAGGCAAGGCAAATTTATTTGTATAGCCCATATCACCAACAAAGCAATTCAAGATGCTTCACATAGGACATTGAAATACAATGACAAGGGAAAAAGAAACACATTTAAAACATTATAAAAGAAACATGTAAAAGGTGATTAAAAGCAGCAAGTAAGAAAACAACACATAAAACTCAAAAATATAATTAAAACACACATATTAAAGTAAGAGTTGCAGTGCAGAGTTTCAAAAGAGAATATAAAATTTAAGAAGTAAAAAGCCTTTTAGTCAAAGGCAGCAGTGAACAGGTGAGTCTTTAACTTTGACTTAAAAGAACTCAGACTCTCAGCAGACCGGATGTTTTCTGGTAGTTTGTTCCAGATATACGGAGCATAGAAACTACTGATTCTCCATGTTTAGTTCTGACTTTTGGAACACAGAGCAGACCTGCACCAGATGACCTGAATAAATCCACACATATGTGTGTGATGCAGTCTGACCGACCATCTTTGTGTCCATTTGTCCCTCAGTCACCTGTCTGGCTCCAGACTCAGGGATCTCCTCCATATCTGCAGCCCCTTCATCAAACGAGCCTGCCTCATCTCTGGTTACGTAAGTGTCATTGTTTACTTCTTAAATGCCTTTACTGATGGTTTGGTCAATTAGCCATCAAATGAGTTAAATGGTCAAAAGCCCAGCAGGATGTAATGTCTTGGCTTTGGGCTCTAGTTTTTGTTGGATTGTTTACCACACAGCTCATCAGTCATTATAAAGTGCAAATATAAATTCTGAGCTGTTTCCTCTGTTTTGTCCAGGTGGTGATCATCATGTCGTTCAGGCTGTGGCTCATGGGAGGATCCATGCCTCTGTTCTCTGAACAGGACAACCCAGCCTCATTCTCACCTCACCTCCTCACCAGGTCAGTACCACAGCAGCTTCATAAAACGGTTTAATCCTCTGTCTTGAATTTCAACTAAACCATTTTAATTGAAAATAAACATTGGGATTTTCACCCCTAGTGTGAAAAAGGAAATTTTCGTCATAACTCCTAATTCCTATGATCACTTTGCACTTACCTTAACCCTGCTGGTGTTGAAGTACCAACATCTATTGCATATTCATGATATTTAATTTACTGTAGACCCTCTCTATTTCTGTTCATTTTAAGAGTTCTGATTGAAATACATTATCCTGATTTAGGGAATCATTACCTGTAGCTTTCAACCCAAACCCCACCAAGATTGATGTAATATGTTAACCTCCACTGAGTGAGTGTGGAACACGTTCAGATAGTTGTATTACAGTAACTCAGTGAACTGCTGGTGGCTGCAGAGGTTTGACTGAGCTACAATCCTGCAGCTACACAGATACTTTACCAAAGAAAAACTGTAAAATGGTGTCATAGATCTTTTCTGCTCTGCTTGTTTTTGGTTCACTATGAGACTGTGGCAGGACACCACAGACTACATAATTAATAGTAGCACTGATGCACTGTATTCAATAAGCAAACTGCATGTATGAAAAGTAGTGTTGCTATACCAACTATTAGTATCTGCTCCAGGGAGTCTTTTTGAGTTCTTTTGGTCTGGACTTTGGTAATGGTTAAAAGTCACCACAGTATAGTGCCCATCCTGGTGATTTTCACACCCTTACCAGAGGAGAAAAATTGTTTTTTTTACTGTGTCAGAAAAAGTAGACTATGGTGTCCACAACTGTATGTATTCATGTCTGTAAGGGAGTATTTATCTGTGTGAGGAGTAAATTATGACAAAATCATCATATTACAGTTATTTGAAATGTAATGATAATATAATGATAAATGATAAATATAAAAACAGTTAGGTGAAATTTACAGAAATGAAAGAATACCTGCGAGCAAGTTCATGCAGGTAACTCAAAATTTTGGTGGTACATACACAATGACATTTCTATTGTCAGCTATGACAATGTTATCAGCTCTTTAAAGCCCCTCCACTACCCCAGCATCCACCTGTATTTATGCATCACTCCTGAAGTCCTGTACATAAAACTACTATGTGACCCTTGGGGAACCACAGGTTGTATATGTGGCAGTTTTTATGCTGGGGAGAGCAGACTTTTGGGAAAAGATGTTAGTCTATATTTTATAAGTAGTGACATAAAAATTGTTTGGTAAATCATTCTTTAAAATGTAAACAGCAATTAATATACAGTATTAATACCCAGACGTACCTGCAGCGTGAAATTGTGAGGTACACACGAAGCACAGGGACAGGGGTGGGGGGTGAGTGACTCTTAAGACCAGGGTGGGGGGGCTTTGGCGGGACTTATCTGTAAGTACTGGGATGTACCTTACCTCTCTCTCTCTCTCTCTATATATATATATATATATATATATATATATATATATATATATATCAATCTCTCTCTCTCTCTCTCTCTCTCTCAAATGTCACAATGTTGGGACTGCGGGAGTAAATGCGGCGTTCCTGTATTTAACTTCATTTCCCATCATGCAGCGTGGTACTGCGCTTCTGTGATTACAAGGCAATTGTACTCCAAAATTACTAATATATCCCAAAATACTGGTCCAGTCAACTTACCGAGATATTTAATGTGGAGATGGGACTATTCGTCATCTGTAGGTACCAAGTTGGCCAGGTAAAAACGTCTACATTTGTCAGAATCGTGCCGACACACACACACACACACACACACACACACACACACACACACGGACACACGCTCTGAGCCCTTCCAGTATTATGGTATAGATATCAGTGGATAGTGATGATACCGGAGCCTAGACACCAAACTCTCATATATATTCTTATGTGAGTTTACTGACTGAAATAATATATTTTATCATGATTTGCACTTTATTTACCATTGTTTCACTGGCACTCTAACCTAACCCTAACCCTAACCCTAACCCACATCGTCTCATTCCATCTTATTCTTCTTCTGCTATGAGTTTAATATAGAGCTAGCGCCATGATGGTTCACTTTGATTCTGTATCTTGCTCTAATATTTAATGTTATTTGTGTCATATTCCATTTTTTCACAGTATAATTTTTATATTGCCCTGAATTCTATTACAGTAAATGTCTCTTGTTCTTCATAACATGTATGTGAATAATTTAACTATTTTTAGACTCAGTGTGGTGGCATAATGTTTACAAAATAGACAGTAATATCATTAATTTCCATTATTTGCATGACAGTTAATTGTCAGCTCTAATTTCAGTACCGTCACAGCTCTAGTCTCAGTTTCTATTTTTTCTAAACATGGCTACCTGTGATGTTTTCTCTTCAAAGCAGCTCAGTACAATATTTAAAAAAAATATTCTTCATATTGCTCCTTGCTCAGATACAGTACAGTTCAGGGTATATAGAAAATCATTTTTCTCACGATAAACGAGTCATTTTTTTAAAAGTATTTTATTTATTTTGACATTCAAAAATCATTCCGATAGCTTTAGATCTCACCATCCGGTCAGCGGTGTCAGTGTTTGTCATTGCTGAAGAGACCAAATGTAGTCTGTCATTAGATCAGCAGCCTGTGCACACATTGAAAAAACACCGTCCTCTCCCTCGGCCACCTGGGAAATTTAAAGCAGATTCTCATATCCCTCTCTATGTCCTTCCTGCTTGCCTTCATCTTCCCCTCTCATTATTTCTGCTCCCTGATGTCTGGCAGAGCCTTCAGTACTCCCTCATCACTGTTTGCCGTCTGTCAGTCCGTCCTGATCTCGTGCGGGGCGTCCGACATTGACAGTGTGTTGGTAGAAAAAGACTTAATGTTTGAAGGTTGTTGGCCTGACCTCTGTAATGTGGTGCATTTCATATGTATGCATTCCACCTTTATCTGACAAGTCCTGCTGATAATCCATCATGTTGGTGTCTCTATGTCAGTCCATTTATAACTCACTGCAGCGGCGTCCTGACTGTCATTAATCTGTTGTGTTGGTGTGTGTGTGTGTTAGACGTATCAATTTATACAACTGCTAAGTGTCTCTGTATTTCTTGTATCTCTTTGTGAGTGTATGTGTGTTCGAGTCAGATGACAGTTTCAGTATGATGGATTACAGTAACCATACATGATGTGGTTTGAGTGTCACATTTTATCCTCATCATCCTCCACCAGATGTAACACACATATTGTCCTATTTTTTTTTTTTTTAAGAGTACAAACACAGATACCTTTCCTTGCCCTGTAAAAAATAACTTTAACCATCCCAGCAGGATGCCTCACCCTGACCCTAAAACAGAGTCAGAACCCTAAAGCAGCTCTTATAAGGAAGGGAGAGCCAACTAAATGTCCTCGTTTTGTAGGAGAAGTCCTCACATGGCAGGGGGGATAAGAATTGTAAATGTAGTCATGCAAGTACCGTCCATTTGCTGATGTGTGTTACTGTTTTTGTATGAGTCTGAATTCTGCAGTGAAAGCAGTGTTGATTCAGCTGTATATTTTTTGTAGAGGTCAGGTGCATGCTTTTCTTTCTCTCTTTCTCTCTCTCTCTCTCAGTGTGTATATATGTGTGTGTGTGTAAAAGTGTTCATTTCTGTCTGTTAGAGAGAAGACACTGAAAGAAACTGAAAACCCTCAGTGAAGCTCTTCTGTGTTAACATGTTTGTTTATTAGGTCTTTAAATAACCTGATTCTAAAATTCAAGATATTCCAAAATGGTACAAATATTTAAAGGTTATTATTTTTAAGCACGGTACATTTAATTGATGTACTTAATTAAGAGGTGCACAGGCATGATTGGAGATATAAAAGGAAACTGTTGTAAAATTATCCTAAAAATAGCCACTCAAAAAGTCTGAAGACTCTAAAAAAATAGTTTGTTGTAGTGTAGTGTACCACTAAAAAGGCAAGTGCTCACAGATGACCTGGCCAAGCCATATATAGATACAAATTGGCAAAATTAGTGGCAATAACAGGCACAAAAATAAAAAGAAGAAAAAAGAAAACTAGAAGACCACTCTGAGACCACAAACCTCTGCCAACACAGATCAGTCCCCCCCATCACCACCAAAATTTCATAATTTGTTCCTTGTGCCAGTACCATCATTTCCTGAAAATTTAATCCAAATTCGTCCATAACTTTTTAAGTTTTCGTACTAACAGACAGACAGACAGAGAAACCCCAATGAAAACATAACTATAATAAAAAGGAAGTCTTGATTGATGATGGTAGAAATCACAGTGGAGACGTACTCCGTTTTGAAGATGCACTAAAGAGGATTTTCACATGCTTATGTGTGAGCGTTGGTTTTGTCGAACTAATGTCTAGTTTAAGGACACTGGTTGGTTCTATTACTAACTGTGGTCTTGATTTTAGGATGATTTTTGTGGTAGAGGTATTGCAGTGGTTTTTAAGAATTACTTACATTGTAAGCTTCCTTCGTTTCATTTGAAGTCATTTGAACTGTACGTGTTTGAACTGGGCCGGACAGATCCTGTCCTTTGAGCTGTGGTTTACAGGCCACCCAAATATAATAAAAAGGTTTTAAAAGATCTGTCTGATTTCCTGGCTGAAATAGTGATGAACTGTGACAGGATTTTAATTGTTGGTGATTTGACCGTGCATGTGTTGTCCTCCCCAGCTGCTGGCAAAAGACTTTTTAAATGTGATTGCCTCTTTTAACACGCTTGTTCTGGTTTTATCATATGGTTTGCCCATTTTTAATATCCACAAATGTGATGTCATGTTTTTTGATCACATGCCTGTTTTATTTGATTTTAACTTGTCTTAGTTTTAAATCACCTGCTCCTGCTCATTTCTGCCGTATACTAAAGCCCTCTACTGCTGCACGGTGTTCATTGGTGGTTGATAAAACACTGTCTGATTTTAGTTCTATCATAAGCCTGGATACAGAAATTTTGACCTCATCCTTTTTTTTTGTATGTACTTTAGACACTATTGCTCCTTTAAAAATGATGCACCCCAGGTGGAAGTGCAGGCCATGGGTCAGACCCATGCGGCCAGGCAGGAGTGCAGGAAGGCTGAGCGCAGGTGGAGAAAAGACAAGCTGTCTGTGTCTTATCAAATTCCTAATGATAGTTGGAAAAATTACTGAAAAACTGTCAAAGCTGAAAAAACTAAATATGTTTCTGATAACATTGGCAGAAATATTAACAATCCTAAAGTTCTTTTTAAAACTATTAATATGATTTTAAACCCCACTCAATCCTCTAGCCTGGAAGCCTCTACTGAGGTCTGTGAGAAGTTTGTAAATTATTTTATTGAAAAGGTTTCCACTATTAGAACCAATATTACACTTCCCTCCGCTGATCCCTCTATACATGTCACTTTTCCAGCTACCTTGAGTAACTTTAATCCTGTATCAGTTTCATCTCTTACTGATATTGTCTATAAACTGAAGCCTTCTTCCTGTCCCACGTACGTTGTCTAGGAGTCTGTTGGTTCATGTATCCAAAAGGTCATAAATAGTAGTCTTACTGCAGGTTTTGTTCCCGAATATTTTTTAAATTGCCACTGTGGAACCAATACTTATAAAGAAAAATCTGGACGCTTCAGTTTTTAGCAGTTATAGACCTATCTTGAAGCTTCCTTTTATGTCCAAAAGTCGTATTTGTTCAGTTGCAATCTTTTTTAAATGCACATGATAAACATTTCAGTCTGGTTTTAAATCGTTTCACAGCAGAGTCGGCCATTTTAAGAGTTTTTAATGACCTTTTATTAAGTACTGATGCTGGTGGTTCTGCCATCCTTGTGCTTTTAGACCTCACTGCTGCTTTTGACACAGTTGATCACTTGGTTCTTTGGTCTCGTCTACAGTACAGTGTAGGTGTAAAGGGCATTACCCTACAGGGGTTTAAATCATACCTGTCTGGCAGATAACAATAATAATAATAATAAACTTTATTTGTATAGCACCTTTCATACAGAAATTGTAGCCCAAAGTGCTTCACATTGATTGAAAAAAATACAATATTAAAATACATTTAGATTTGATTAGAAATACAATAAAATAAAATAGATGTTTTTTGGTTAAACTTGGTGATGCCTTTTCATCCATTGCTCTCTTGTCATGTGGCGTCCCCAAAGCTCAATTCTCGGCCCCATTCTCTTTTCACTCTACCTTTGGAAAATTCTTCAAAAGCATGGTGTTTCTTACCATTTTTATGCTGACGACTCTCAGATCTATCTGCTCCTAAAACAGGAAGATCAAGGCTCCCTGACACCTTTACTAAACTGCCTTAAAGACATCAAGGACTAGATGGCTTTTAACTTTTTAAATTTAAATGATGATAAGACGGAGGTCATTGTGTTTGGACCGGCTCGGACCCTTGATGCCTCTCCTCTGGATCTGGGTCCCTTGTAACCGTTTGCTAAACCGGTTGTTACCAGTCTTGGTTTTAAAATTGATTCTGATTTTAAACTCAATAAACAGATAAATTCTGTAGTTAAGTCCAGTTTTTTATCATTTACGGCTCTTATCTAAAATTAAACCAGTCCTATCTTTTAAAAATTTTGAGTCTGTGATTCATGCTTTTGTAACTAATCGGCTAGACTTCTGTAATGCACTGTTTGCTGGTGTCAACCACAGGTCCCTTGCTCGCCTACAGTTAGTCCAAAATGCAACTGTTCGACTTTTAACCGGTGCACGTAAACATGAGCATATCACTCCCATCCTGGCTTTTCTTCATTGGCTAAAAAAAACCTAGAGGTGACCAAGCTTTCTCAGTGCTGGCACCTAAAGTTTGGGATGAGTTACCCACCCATGTCAAAATGGCTCCTTCTCTGGAAACTTTTAAGTCTCAGCTTAAAGGTCACTTTTATTCCTTGGCGTTTAACCCAGCGTGAGAATTGTGTGGTCTTGGTTCTGTCTTCTAGTGTCTTATTGTTTTGTATGTCTTTTGTATTGTACAGCACTTTGGCAACCTTGTGTTTTTTAAATGTGCTATATAAATAAAGTGGATTGAATTGGATGATTTTCTCCAAAATCTTAATTCTTGCTCCAGTTCTTCACTGTCTCTCCTCTGCTTCTCTACTTAGAAATGCTCATTCCTGAACCACTTTGCAACAGTATACTTTGTCTTGAGATGAAAAGGTATGAAATTTAGCAGTTATTATAATGTATACATTTGTTTATCCATGGTATTGGAATAAAACTGCCACCAGATGTAGAATATTGGCTGCTTTGCCCTCCTTTCCTACTTACCTCCACCTCAACCTGAATCATAACACCAACATTTTCATTTATTCATTGTTAATTTTAAGTCTACCGTGCATCTCAGTAAGAGGGGCTGTCCATCAGTTGATCCTTATTACTCTTAAATGGTCATGCCTCAGGAAAAACTTGATTTTTTTTTTTTTTTTTACCACAGGGTAATTTTCCTGACCTTACAAAACACATTTTTTGCCATAACTTAATGTATGAGCCTATTATGAACGTAGACTAATTAACACAAATGTGCAATATGATCATATGATGTGAATACATTTTGACTGAAAATGTCATGGTTACTAACCAGAATTCAATTTATGATGGATTTAATAAGAAGTCTGAAGTTGATTGAAACTCATGAACTTTCAATGTATTTTGAGCTTCCTGATACCTCAGAGTTTCTCTTCCATTCATTTGAGATTTTGGCTCAGGCAGGTATCTCACATCTAAGTGTGGAACAGCTGATGGTGCTTTTTCACACCTTAAGTCTTGATTCTTTTCCCATCCAATGAGATTTAGCACAGGAGTCCACACAGCGCCTGATGAATAGCTCCATGATACTTCACTTGTTTTTTTTTTTCTTTCCCTCTGTCTTTTGTTTCTTCTCCTGTCTGTTAGCCTCTGTTGAAGCGTAGGTGTGTGTCTACAGGTGTGGGATAATTTGCGGTTAGAGTCTCTTGCAAAGTGCGGAAAAGGGAATTGAATTTATGGCCCAGACCCATCAGATGATGGCAGGTGCAGAACATTGGGCTGCATGCTAAACGGCCTGTCAGCACCACACCGGAGGCCTGCCTCATCAGTGTGTGAGAGTATGTGACAACCTTTGTAAGTCCTCTGCAAGTCTTTGTGTGCATATTGACCCGAGCCCCTGTTTATTTCAGTCTCCTGTGTGTCTCCCCGACCGTCACTCTTTTTAATGGCCAATCCAAGTAGAAGTCAAGGGAACAAAGGCAGACAGCAGAGGAATCTGGAAGAGGGAGGGGCACCGGCAGCTTCTTTCGTCTTCCTGACATGTTTTTATTGCGATATCCAGAGGGGACGCAGCCTGCCTCGGCCCGTCAGCAGGTGGCTTCGCAGCTACATTGAGCTTCAGTCCCTTCCGTTTGCTCGTCCTGAAGGAAATCAATATCTAACCTGCAGTCTTTCTGTCTTGACTGCCTCACTGTTCAGAATTCAGTGCAGCTCAACCTCTGTCACAATCGATGAGGACAGTCTTTTGTGAGATAACCTTGTTTCGCCGAAGTCACAGAGGAGAATTGACTTAGCGTCGTGCTCAGATTTGCTGGAAGTGAGTTGTGGGAAAAGAATATTAATGGGACTTAAAAGAATGACACACTATGGCCCAGCATTTTCTCCCATGGTCGGGAATTTATCTACCGTGCCTACAGTCAAGACCATTTCAAGGCAGTCTGGAGTTTTGATCAACTGCAGGAAAACTGACAGAGCACGGAAGGTCCCAGATGATGGTGCATAAATTATATACATGAATCTAAGTGGTAACATAGTGTTTACCACAGAATTGCACCGTATGTACCATGTTAACGCCTACAGGGGCACAGTAGCAGACAAACCCCGCATCCCTATTAACGTGGTATTTAACATCCATTCAGTATGTGTTTTTTTTGTGCTCTGTCAACATCATGTTTTTGCTCTGTAAAAATATTAGTTGTGAAATTATTTGTCACCGATGTGAGAAAATAGAATCCTGGTGTGAAAGCTGACAGTTCTGCTTTACATTGTTACAGCGTTAAAAGGAACTGAAGCAATAAACACTGAAATGCATAAACACACAGAGTTACTGACCTCACTGTTGATTATCTGATGTTAGATTTGTCTAAGGAAATAACATTTATATCTTTCAAAAGATGAGCAGAATTAACAGTGAACTGAGGGTCTGAGGTTCTGTTATCATAGTGAATCCTGCTTCTTCTAAAATCCCAATTTTATCATTGTTCACTTATGTTGATGTTCTGTATATGAGTCTTCATCTGCTGTCTGTGACTGTTCTCTGAGGTCTGGTACAGGCTGGGGTCACCTCACTTACCACTGTTAACTGTACGCTAAAGCTAAATGGGCTTTGTTGAGCATACAGAGGTTTACTCACTCGATGATCCAGATTTAAAAGGCTCTTCTTATCCTGGATCCGTCTCATTTTTACTGTCTTCAACAAAAAATCAACAGATATTATATGCCTTATGTCCCTGTGACATTTACCATTTGGTTGTTCAGTTCTGTTGCTCCCCGTTTGGAATACTCTCTAAAGTGAACTAATAATATCGGTCCTCTTTTTACTTGAAGCTTTTCTATCTTACTCAACAGACGAGAGTCCATTGAACAGAGACCGTGGTTTAATTGTTGCTGTGACCTCGACAGCAGCACTTTGTAATGCCAATCCTATTTTAATTTATTCCTAATCTGTGTTTTGAACTGTATGACATGAGCCGCTGACCTCTTGACCAGGTCATCCTTGTAAATGAGGTCCTGATCTCAGTGGGTCATTACCTGGTTAAATAAAGGTTATTCATTACTCATGTTTGCTGCTGCTTTGGAAGAACTGTTCAACTCAGTGTAAAACCTACCATCAGACACTGGCAAATGGAAACATTTTCCTGCAAATGTTGCTTGAGTGGTTACTTTCATTTTCACCACTGTGCTATACTGTGTAATGTTTTTGCAGCATTCTCCAAATTTGTCCCAAAAGGGATTTGCATCATAGGCTACATGGTTCAGTGAGACTCTACTCACCACAGTATTTTTGGTTCATTTTAATGTCCTGTTCACAGTGATGCGGTTATTTTGTGAAATAGATATTTTTCTCTACATCTTGGTCTTTCATCCATACAAGAAGTGACTTTTAGAAATTCTTTACAAAGTGAATATTTTTTAAAGCTCCAGTGTATGTGCATCCAACTGGACAGGGACAACAGAGAGAGTGGAAAATGAAAGTCTTAAACCCCATTTTACACATGTATATTAATGCTCTGTGTAATGAAGCTACACCTGAAACAGTAAATCCAGGTGTGAAAATCAGTGTATGATCTGCAGAAGATCAAAGTCCACATGGATACCTTTGGGAGACAAACTGGACAAATCAACAAAATGTAAAGAATACACTTCTGACT
Organism: Sphaeramia orbicularis; assembly: GCF_902148855.1. NCBI lineage: Eukaryota > Metazoa > Chordata > Actinopteri > Kurtiformes > Apogonidae > Sphaeramia > Sphaeramia orbicularis. Next base: position 58,458,087 of record NC_043968.1, read on the forward strand.
TGTTGCTGGTCTCCTTCATGACATTGAATCCTCTGTGTCTTGCACAGTGTCAGCAGTTTTAAGCTCAACAGATGCAGTGGTTTGTCCAACAGTACCAATTTGTTGTCATTTTTGTGTCATTGTATGGACAGTTATATTTTCTAAAGTGAAGGTCAGGTGAAGTTTTTTTTTGTTAAGCAGAGTAAGCAATTATTTGTTTAAAAAAATTACCTAGCTAGTTTGGACAGGGCATTTAGACTTTGGTGGGCTGTTGCAGTCTGTCTCATTAATGTCACTGTAACACTAATGCTGACGAGATCCAGAAATGCATTTTAGTCTGTAGGGACAAGAGTGCTGCAAAAGCTAAAAATTTTTAATCACATTAATCACAGGGTTGCTGTGGAATAATTTTGATTAATCATGATTAAATATGATTCATTTTTTAATCAGATTAATCATGATTGATTAGTCTATGTTAGTTCGTTAATTTGTTAATTTTGACAGCCCTAATATATATATATATATATATATATATATATATATATATATATATATATATATATATATATATATATTTATAAAATGTTTCCAATCAAGGCAGTTATTGAATGTAAAGCATAGTAGAAGACTTGTATTTCCATCCTTTATTCCAAATCTGTATTTTTATGAGCTGAAGCTGAAAGTGATGCTGATTATATTGAGGTGATGGAAAAGGATCTTTCAGAGTCAAACTGATCAAATAAAACTAAATTAAAGCAAAAATTAGTGGGTAGGGAAGAGGGGAGGACTAAGGCATGACTTTAGACAGTGATAACTAATAAGACACTTAAGTTTTTTGTATATTTTATGTTTTGTGTAGTGTATATGCAGATATTAAATTTTTATTATTTATTTATTTTGTTTCACTATTGTGAACATGGGCAATTGTATATTTTTATGAGTGGTGGGGAAATATGTATACGGTTATTAAGGTTAGATTGGTATGTTTGTGTGTTTTGTAATATTTTGTAAAAAGTCCTTCAATTAAATAAAAGTATATGTATATATATATATATATATATATATATATATATATATATATGAAAGAAGAGGGGAGGACTAAGGCATGACTTTAGACAGTGACATCTAATAGGACATTTAAAAGTTTTTACTTGAGTTTAATAGTTAAATTAACAGGAAATCATTGTGGGGGTGTACTGTATCCTCCAAGCCCCGCCTGAGGTGTCTGAAGATGGGAGGGAAACCAGTTTGGGCAGTAATGACATGTCCCTCAGCCTCCGAGCTGTCTGACTGTTTTAATTAGTATGTATATTCTTGTTCTGCAGTCCTTGTGAAAACCAATTATAATTCTAGGGCTTGTGGGTAAATTTGAAGATGTTGTTTATGTGTCAGAAATTTACTGCCCACAACTGTTCCAGCCATGCCTCCCTTCGGTGCTTAGAAAACGGGTAAATGGTTCATTACCAGCAGCTTTGTGGGAAGTGAAAGTAAGTTAGTCAAGTTAAGAGTCCCTTCGTATTTCTATACAGACATTTTTTTTGTGATTTTTTTCTCTTTTTTGTCCTCTGTCCGTAGATCATGTCCAGTTCTTTGGCCCTGTCCTGACTGTTTCAATAGAGGCAGATAAGTGTCTGAGTGAGGACCGATCAATACATTAGACAGCCATGCAGCCCTCAACCTGCTGAGAAAAATCATGGAAAAAGGGCCAGAAAAAGGACAATGACCGAAAAATCAGAATAAAGAACAGCATGACGCAGGCTTTTAACACTTAATACACTCTGTGACTTGGCAAAGGCTTATGCGATTCACTCTAAATGTCAGGTTACAAAGCACTGCTGTTCAGTATAGAACTAAGAAGAACCCTGAGTAGATAAAGCACAGATAAACTCCTAAATATACGTCATATACAAATGAATATCATGACTGAATGATACTCAGTAATACATTCTAAAGGAAACAGACAGTTTTAATTTGTTTTAGAAAAATAGTCACTACAATTATATTACAACGTGGGAAATAAATAGAAACATTTGAAGATCCAATGTGCTTCAGTGTGGAGATAGACGTGGCTGAAGTTACTCTAAAGCCCAATGTTTTTTGACAGTTTCCAGAGGATATAATGTGACAAACGTGCAACTATGGATCATTTTTCACAGAAGTTAAAAACATCTTGTATCTTAGAGCAACTCCTGAAAATTTAACGAATCCTACATGAATAGTTTGAGTGTAATGCATCTGTATCTGTAACACTCATTTTAACAGTTACACCCCAATGGAAAAGCCTCAATACCTCAAAAACTAATGTAGATACAAGGATGAAGTTTACATGGTGTTTACTTGGGTTAATGAAATGTGTTGCGTTGCTGCTGCCTATCTTGGCCAGGACACCCTTGTAAAAGAGGTTCTTAATCTCAATGGGACATGTCCTGGTTAAATAAAGGTTAAATAAAAAAAAATAAAAAAATAATTTTCTGAAAGACATTGTCTAAAAGTTCCATGATGTAATCCGTTATTCAGGGTTCTCAGGGGGTCTTAAAAAAAGTCTGGAATTTACAAATCTGCTTTTAATACCTTAAAAAAGTCTTTAAAGGTATTAAATTTGATATGGTAGGTCTGAAGTTATCTTGTTGTAAACGTGTTCACTGTATTGTGTTTAAATGTGTGGGACTGGTGGGAATCAAGGCACTGGAGTAAATAAATACATTTTCCTAAAATTAAATTCTAGGAGTCACAAGTTTTTGTCAGTATTGCTGTGAAATGGGCATTAAATTCTGTTCTATGTAGTCTTAAAAAGGTCTTAAAAAGTCTTAAATTTAACTTGTAGAAACCTGGAGGAACCCTGATTATTATTGCAGTTTAAATGTCCAGATTTACTGTGATCTAATTTCAGAAATGGAAAAAAAACCAACCTTTTTTTGTGGTATTTTGGATTTAGTGACACTCATCAGAGAAAGTGAGGTTGATATTTGTTTTTATGTTTGGTTTTTTTTCATATGTCTACGTTTTTAAAGGTTTTTTTTTTTTTTTATGCTGGTTTAAGTTTGCTTGTCCAACTTGACATCTCTACATAAGCCATCTGTGCACTTTGTTTAATAACCCGACAGTTGATTCATATTAAAAGATACCCTCAATAAACACACTGTAGCTGCACAATTTAATGAGAAATTCACACTTATATATATATTTTTTCAACTTAATTTTTATTTAGTTTTGTTCATACAAATATACAAGACATTTTACATACATTTACATATCTAATCAAACATCCCCATATGGTACACATGAAAAAAAAAAAGAAAAATGGATATCTGCAGTAGATATTGATTACAATTAATCACAAATGAAACATGAATGACAAAAAACACACATGTAGATGACCACTTCTGAATGCTTATTGCATTAAAAGCTTAATCATGGAACTCCATCTCTTTGTAAATATCTCTCCCTGAATTCTAAGTACATATGTAATTTGCTCAGAATTCACACTTATGTTTTCCCTTTATGTTAGGGACTAATGTATCATGTATAGCTCCAAAAGTCTGAAAACCACTTAAAAGAAACAACAACATAAAGGTCGAGACATTTTTCTACTGTCATCGGTCCATTTTTCTCTGATAGTTCTGGACAATTACAGAAAATTTCCCCCCAGAGCAAATAATAGACACTAACAGAGAACAAATAATACATTTAGACTCTTAGACGATCGTCTGTAAGATATGGCCAATATGAATTGTATCTCATTATTAACTGCTGCTAAGAACAGCAACAAATTTCTAAAGGGGACACTATCTTGATGTGTTGGCCTCAAAGACTTAAAACAACTATATTCTAGCCTGGAAAATGGTATGAGTAATAGTACAGTATTTTCCCCTCTGCTGTTGAACACATCTGGGCATTTGGACTTAACTTAGGTGGATGCAAACTTTGAACTCAAGCCGTGACTGATGAGGTTTTCCAAGAATTCAACTAAAGAGCAAGAGATTATATGTATATTTAACCTGGTGAAATCCCCATTGAAATGAAAGGGAGCAAAACAGAGACAGTTACAACAAATTTTCATACACTGCAAATAAATAAATAAATATACAACAAATTTTCATACACTGCAAATAAATAAATAAATACAATATCTAGATATATTTACAATAATAAAATAATGAAATAAACAAGTGGTTCCAGGCACATCAAACCCCGCCCCTTGCATGTATTGCAGCTGATATTGGCATCGTTCCAGCTGATGTCATCATATCTATGCTTGTGCTGATGTCAGCATATCAATTGCCTCTATATGTGCCAAGTTTGAAGTAAATTGAAACAAAATTGATGTTTTTACAGACTTTTGAAATTTCTCCCATTATGAACTCTGACCTACTATTCCCAAAATGTGATGACATCCATTCTAGGTCACTGGTAATCTATAAACCCAGTTTGGTATGAATTCAACCAACAGTTTGGCAGCTAGAGTTTTAACAATCAATCAAACAAACAAAACAAACCAAAAACAATACCCCTTGCCTCCCCTTCGGGGGTGGGGCAAAAATGCGTTTAAGAATGATTTCAGTGCAAATTCACATGCAGTGACACTGTATTTCACACCCATTGAAACAGATCTAGGGCGACACGGTGGTGCAGTGGTTAGCACTTGTGCCTCACAGCAAGAAGGTCCTGGGTTCGATTCCAACACCAGTCGACGGGGGGTGGGACCTTTCATCTGTGTGGAGTTTGCGTGGGTTCTCTCCGGGTACTCCGGCTTCCTCCCACCATCCAAAGACATGCACTGATAGGTTAATTGGTTAATCTAAATTGCCCATAGGTGTGAATGTGAGAGTGATTGTTTGTCTCTATATGTTCAGCCCTGCGATGAACTGGCGACTTGTCCAGGGTGTACCCCTCCTTCGCCCCTATGTAGCTGGGATAGGCTCCAGGCGACCCTCGTGACCCTAGTGAGGATAAAGCGGGTTCAGAAAATGAATGAATGAATGAATGAATGAAACAGATCTTTATTCCTGCTGGTGGTTTCAGGTTCTCCTCTAAATCACTCCATGAACAAGGGTCAGATATTTCATCAAACTCCATTCTGACTTTACTAAACACCACCATTTGTAGGATGTTCTGAGAGTGCAGACCGAATTGCATTTGAGTTTTACTGAAAGATAAAGTGGAAGCAGCCCAAGGTGAGATTTATAAATAAATGTCAACCGATTTCAGTGCACAATCATACAAAGAAAGAGACTTAGCAGCAGCATACAGAGTAGAGTGGTGGACAGGGCTTCCACACCCAGTAATTAAACATCAACAGTGTCCAACTTTGACATTTTGAGGGCTTTGTTTTCAGACTTCCCTTCATGTGTCCCATCCTTTGTCTTAATTTCCCTCTCTTTGTGCCCTCTCCACAGGGTTTTGACCTACTCCTATCTGCTGTCGTTCAATGCCTGGCTGCTGCTGGCCCCCGTCGTGCTGTGTTATGACTGGCAGGTGGGCAGCATCCCACTGGTGGAGTCAGTGTCCGACATGCGCAACGTGGCCACCGTCCTGCTGGCCTTAGTGATGGTTGCTCTCTGCCTCCACTGTATCTTCTCACTGCAGGTAAGAAGAAGACAGTGACAAATATATGACAAAGTAATACATTTCCTATGAATTCTGTGGCCTCCTGTTGTTTGTGTGGGAGGTTGGAATGAAAATCGAGAACCCAGTAGCTCAGTTTTTTGGAATCGTTAGTCTGTTTGTTTAACCGTTCTGTTTATCAGGTCAGGAATGTCATCAAATCAAATACATCATCTCATCGTTTCCGTATTTTGGTTCAGAAGCCTCTATAGTAGAAATGTATGCATATTTCTACTTGTAGGGGGGTTGTAATTATTCTTTGTGGATTCATTGATGACTTAGTGCTCGGGTAGTTGAGATAATGATGAGTTGTCATGTTGTCATGGTTCATTGCACATGGGTTGGTCTCTTTGCAAAAGTGGACCAAATACACATTGAGCAATACTCAGTGGGTATCTGCACAATTTGAGGATTGGTTTTGAAGGCCTATATAAAGGCCCAAAAAAGGCCACCATTGTTAGTCCAGTGAACGGCATCATGCCACGTCTATCACGTGAACAACGTCTCCAAGCACTGGGTATGGTGGAGGCCGGTGTGAGCTACAGTGATATAGCCAGGCGTATGTATGGGCTGTTCCCAACCCACAATCAGAAACCTGGTTGAACACCACAACACCACAGGCTCTGTTGATGATAGACCGCGTCCAGGGTGAAAGAGAGTGACAACTCCCGACCAGGACCGCTACTGTTGTGCCTTTGTGTTTGGCAGGTGCCATTTTCTTTTAAGTTTTTTGTTTTGAAATTACTCTTGAAACTTTAGCTTTTTGTTTCTGTATGCCAATATCCTAAACAAATGATTCATATGAAAAAATTCCAGCTTAGGGTTTCAAAATTATGTCGAAAAATATGGTGTCAAAGTTTTCATTGACTGTGAGTGTATTTAACCAGTAAAGATGACACTAGGACCATTTGCAACAGTTGCTGAGCTACAAAGGGTTAAATACCTCCAACATGTAGAAACATTTAACCACAGCATCCAATTAAACTGCACCAATGGAACGTCTTTGAGTGGCTGCTTAGTGAGGGGGGCGGTCACTCTGGAGGCGGAGCCTACAGCAAGGCGTCCTCTGTCCCAGCCGCTAACATTAAACTCCTCCAGGTTCTATCGATAGCTAATGTTAACGTCGTTTCACTGTGTCAACCTGCTTTACTATTGTTTATGAATAATCTCCATGTCCTAGAATTTCATTTAGATGATGACAAGGCTGCAGCAGGTAGATCTAACACTCCTTTAACTACACCTTTAGAACCTTTTAGGAGGTTAGTTTGACTGGAATACAAAGTTTTACAGCATATTTGACATTAAAGAGTTAATGCAAACAAAGCTTCTGTTTTTTTTTACTATAGTTTATTCCCTAATCCAAAGAGAATCAATAATAGAACTGGAAAGTCTCTAGTTCCTACCTCTAGTGCAGTGTTTCTCAACGGGGGCAGTACCGTCCCCCAGGGAGTGTTGGGGGACGTTATTCTGTATAAGTAACAATATCAAGCAGCATGTTATGTCTATGGCAAATTTGCATGCACCCCACCCCATCCCACCCCTCACTCCTCCTCAATAAGGGGCATTGCTGCGCTTATTGAGCTATACCAATAAGTTGTCATTAGAGGGGTGGTACCTCTGCTACGTATATAAGGTCCTTCAGAACCCCACACACACACACACACACACACACTTGACAACTTGTTTCAGAGGGGGGATGGATACAACAAGGACAATAATGATGAGGTAAGGGGGCCATTATGTACGGAGTGCTATAGTGCTTCACCCCACTCCCGGGTGCAAAAAAAACTTGGGGGGGGGGGGGGGGGCTCATGATGACGTAAAGGGGTGGTGGTTCAAAAAAGGTTGCTCTTTTGAAAGGTGACACAATAGAGCAGGGGTCACCAATCCTGGTCCTCGAGGGCCGGAATCCAGCATGTTTTAGTTGTATCCCTCTTCCAACACACCTGATTCAAATGATAAGCCTATCATCAAGCTCTGCAGAAGCCTGATAATGACCGTCAGGTGTGCTGGAAGAGGGAAACATCTAAAACATGCAGGATACCAGCCCTCGAGGACCAGGATTGGTGACCCCTGCAATAGAGGAACAAGCTCTAACACCACGTGGTTGTAGCAAGAAGGTCAAGGACCAGGTAAAAGCTTTTAGTTTTAGACATTTAATTGACTACTAAACTGTTTAATATATGTATTGTAAATACCTCTGAGCTCATAAAAGTTGGTCAAAAGTTGCAAGTCAGCTGTAAAATACATCTGGCTTCTTCTTTTTTTTGTATTAGAGTGAGTGGTTCTCAACCTACATTTTCTCGTAGGCATCAGGTCACTACTCAACAACTTTTACAGAGTCCAAGTCAAGGAAATATAGTCCTGAAAAATAGGCTCATAAACTCATGTTCAGTGTCATCATCAGTTTTTTTTTTAAAACAACATATTTGCATATTTTCGTATCTGCATTCAGAGGACTTTAATAATAAACTAAGTGAAGATCTCAGATCAGATGATGCTCTGATCATTTCAGGTTAAATTTATGAACCGACGCACGCTGAAACAATCCACTGCTACCAGTCATTTCTAATCATTAACTCCTGTTCAAATTTGTGCTCCAGGCTGATCACATAGTGCTTATAATGTAAACCTGTGTCTGAGCTTATGATACTCTGGTTTTTAATAATTTAGCTCCAGGGTTTGGTACCCATCTCTATGCATATCCAAAATAAAAGATCAGATAGGATTTAAAGCAATAAAAAAGTTTCTTTTTCCTTTTTTCCAGATACTTTGGAATGACTTTGAACCCCATTTTGAGGTTACAACTCATCAGTTGAGAAAGTGGGATTAGATCTGTATTTCTACTGCTGCACAGTAAAACATCCCCTCTGAGACAGAATAGATTTAATTTTAGAGGAGATAGTCAGGATTCCCAATAACTGTTTCCATATAACTGTTTGACTGTTTTGCGGTAAACTTTGGAAACGGTGCAAATGAAAATGAGGCATGTTTTTATCATCTTGTTTGGAGATAATAAACTAGGCTCTGAAGTTTTTTCACAGCTGAAACCACACCTCATTACTTGTCGAACTACTGGAAAACTTTTAGCACTTCATGGAAATATCTGGGAAGACACTAGAAACAACTGATTAGTCATGCAAGATAAATGTTTTTCAGAACTTGTTCCATCCCCCTTCAGTGCAGCTCTCTCATAAAAGACTGAATTAACTCAAGTGAGCATAAAGCTTTTTTTTTTGCGAAATCAATTTTACAGTTCCTGTCAACTGTTTTTAAGGCAAAATAACCATAAAATATGTCTGGAAACACAGCTAATGATTCCCATCTCACTTAAGCTACTTGTTGTCTGGTGCCGCCATCTGATAAAATGCTCTCCTTGGAAGAATTCTTGTATTTAAGATTACAAAAGAAAATCAGAGAGATGAAATGTGATGAACATATCCCTGCTGTTGACATGATGTACTTCTTCTCTCTCAGGACAAACAGCATCTGTAACAGTCCTAATCTGCATCATTTGATCAGAATGAATAGTTGTAGTGTTACCTGAAGCGTCCTCCCACTAATGCTTTTCCTGTTATGTTGAAACCCAGTGATCTGTTTGTTCTGAGTGCCTGGTTAACCACATTAAGTGTGAGTGACTTGCAAGCTGGAGCACAGATGGTACAGATAACTACATCAATTAAAACTGGCTGTAAAATGTGGTTGGACTGTATCTGATGGACCACAGTAAGTGTGTTTATATGTGCATGTTTATATGTGCACTAGAATTGTGGGGTTTTTTTTTTACTGCTCCTGTAAATAAACCCTGGTTTTGAGAAAGTCAAATGAAACCAGCATGTCAGGATCTGATCTTGGTTCCTGAAATTTGTCTGTAGAGAATCTAGTTGCTGATATGGTGTTACATCAAGAAACAAATGAACAACTATGAACTGCAATGCTGCAGATGTCTGGGACATCTGGTGCATTTCATTGCCCATGTTTAGTCCCTCTTATCTCTTTGCTGTCACAATCAGAATGCGGTTATAAACTATACACATGAGTATATATGTGGACACTGTCAGAACATTGTACAGAAGGATAGAGTCCTGCAGCAATAACATGGATAATGAGGATTCACATGTAAATATAACTATCATTCCACACTAACATGCCTTAGGGGGCTAAAACACCATCCAAGATTATTTAGCATATCTGAAAGCACAGTATGAAACCAGTAGTATTGAAATTGCACATTATTTTGAGGTGAATATTACACGTTGCAAGCTCTGGACACTTCACCAGCCTAATTATCTCACAATGCAATGCAACTGGGGCGACATCAGACAATTACAGACAGCAAACACCGTCCAGGAACGTGTCGTCAGTGGTATCACACACATACTGGCACTGTCAATAGTACTACATTGATGCAGGCAGGCCAGTAGTGTTACACACATTCTGTTAGAGGTGAGATGAGCTGGTTATCAAGGATACGTGCCTCCAGCTGGCAAAGAGACTTTCATGAACTTCCCTGTATTCACCCCTTGAGCAGTGCAGAAATATACACAGTAAAAAAAAGGTCTTACACTGTCATATTTAGCTTTATTTACTGCACATATTCATGACATGTGCTTTTCCATTGAAACACAGTCCAATCTTTATGCTCTCTCCAAAGTGAGGGTTGTTTAAGGCCATGTCTACATGAAACCGCATCTTTTCTTATCCGATCTTTTTTTTTTTTGTCGTCGTTTCAAGAAATACCTGCGTCCACATGAAACCACTGAAAACTGAAAACAATGTACAAATGCCAGTTCTGCATGTGGCGTTATGCTCTCACAAAAAATGGAGAAGAAGAAGTGGAGCATGTCCATAAAGCTTGCACGCTGTATACAAACCATAGGCTACAGAAGAAGAAGAACAACAGCAACAACAACTCTTCATGGTAGATCCAAGAGCATGTAGTAAATGTTCTTAGCTGTTGTTGTTGTTAGTTGTTTGCTGCTCATTGTAATGAAGGAGTAGCCGAAGAGTTTGATTCAATATTTCCAATAAGCTCAATAGCTGTTGTAGCCCGAGCACTACTCTGTAGTCCGCCATTGTGTTTGTTATTGTGAAGTGGCATCTTGCTTCTGGGGTGAAAGGTTAGAGAGGTGGGGCTATGACATCATTGTTTTAGAAAATTTGTGGTTTGGTCATACAGATGAAGATGTGAGACCAGCTTTTTCAAATTTATCCACTCTGGGACTCAAAAAGTTGAGGTTTCAGTGACTGAAAATGCCGGTTTCGTGTGGACAAAAGGGCTATCCGATACAAAACTTTTGTGGATACGACTGAAACGGTCTTCATATGGACAGGGCCTAAGAGAGAGGAAGCTACTCACTCCATCAGTTAGAGTTCAAGAAGTTGTTGCTGCTGAAACTTTAGTCACTACGGTGATTATCCAATGGAAGGATGTGAACTATTGGCTTAGTTAAATGCAGGTACAAGTGGAGATTCTGTTTATACCAAGGAGTGCTGAACATCAGTACGGATTTGTCTTCATAAAATTAAAAAAAAATCTTTGGATGAATTTAAAAAAATCATGGAAAGTGTCTTCATATAAGTAAATGTTTTCCTTCAAACATTAAGCATTTCTGTTGGTTCTATGTAAAGTATTCATGTTGGTTCAAATTTATTAGGGTTAATACAATTTGTTTGCCAATGATAAATCCAATTAAATTCACGTGTTGGGTTACAACAAATTTTTTGGTTTGAATCCATTCAAAGATTAATGTTTCATTTAACTTATTTTAGTGGGGTTGACCCAACTTTTCAATATAGTTGTTCAGAACTGTAGTTAATCAGGTTTGCAAAATATACTTGCTTAACGTGGAAAGAAAGCCATTTAATCACATGAAATTACTTTAAGGCAATTTATGTATTAGGTTTGACTTCAATAAAATTACAAAATCTCCAGTTTAGTTGGTGTCAAAGGTGGAAGCAACAACAAACAGCAAAGAGGTGTTGTCATCAACTGACAACAGAAACACATCAGGGTTGGGGTTAAAGTGCACTACATACTTGAAATAGTAACATGTCCTAGAATTGTAATGCACAGACTACGTAGACTGAACCCACATGCACGACCCAGAGACAGATGTAAAAGTTCAGTGTTTATAAACACCAAGCTCACTGACAGTTCACTGATAATGATAGTGAACAAAATCTTGAGAACAATGAGCCCCGGGTTCTTCTCTGGGTTAGTAAACCGGACCGGAGACAAAAACCCACAGTCCGGATCGGTAGAGCACGTTGGGAATCCGACTAGGGAAAAGCAGAGGGAGGTCAGTGGCAGAACCAGGTCATACACGGGCAGGCAGACGGAAAGGCAACAGGACATAAGGATCAGGCTAGCTCACGTACCGAAAAAACAGGCAATTAGGTCGAACACTCGTAGTCAGTTGGAGGCTGAAGTACAGACAGGGATAAGGCAAACAGGCGAAAAACAGAGATGGCAAACCGGTTCAAACACAGGCAGGATCCAAAAAACGCTGGTAAGTATCTCAGGGAAAATACGAACTGGCAACGAACAGGGGAAAACACAGGGCTTAAATACACAAAAGGGAGGGAAGACAATGAGACACAGGTGGAACAAATGAGGGTGAGGACAGGTAATCACACAGGTGACACAGATTAGGGAAAGGAAGCAAAGACATCAGACATGACACAAGAGGAGAACTTAACAAAATAAAACAGGAAATGACAGACAAACACACAAGACAGACAAAACCAGACTAACGTCTGGCGGCAGGCATGACAAGAATGTTTTTACTACAGTCATATATATATATATATATATATATATATATATATATTACCCGAGTGATCAGCTTGAAAAAAGATGGTCAAGGTTAGGGACTGTGAACTCTTGAACTGTGATGATTGGAATCATCTGTTCCAGTAAGTGCTGGTTAATGTGTGTGTGTACATGACATGAAGTCAACATAACTGTTCTCAAACACAACTGTATGTGTTAACATTCAGAATCAGAATCACTTTTATTGGCCAAGTACGTAAACACATACAATGCATACATCTTTGCTGGTAGATGTTGTCTCTAGTAAATTATAAATAGGAGATATAATAAAAAAAAAGTAAGAAAACCAAAACGAGAAAAAGGAACTATATACATAGAAACTGTATATACACAGTATCAACTTCTGGACAATTATAATGCAATTATTTTGTGCAATTGGGATAGCAAGGAAATTCATCAAGCAGCTGAAATTACATGACTTTGAAGATAGCAACAGCTTCCCCAGCTCCTTCACTTTAACCATACATGGGTATTTCTGTCTCTAAAAAGACCCTTTTTATATACAGTTGTACAGTGATGATGATCTACTCTCATTAGCAGAGTATAGTCACTGCAAACACAACAGGTACTGTACCCAGTTCATTTAAAGGGGTCATATTTTGCTAAACCCACTTTTATTAGTCTTTGGTCTGTTTATTTGTGTATTTGGACCCTAATCGTTCAAAAAGTTTGAATTTGAACCCTCCAGGTGCTGCAAAGCTATCTTTATATTCATTTTGGCAAAAATCGAGTGGATTTCTACAACCTGTTTTAGCTCCTGCGTAAATTGTTGCGTTTTATAACTAATTTTGCCATGACATTTGCACATATAAGGTCAAGACTTTAAGTGAACATTTCTTCGAGTATGACATAATTGTTTATCAGCAGCAGTGGTTGTAGTCCATACTGAAAATATGTCCAAACTTTGAGCTGATTACTTAAAATGTTCAGTTGTTGGTTGGCTTAATTAATGAAGAATTCAAATCCAAGCAGAGCATTTACAGTTTATGTAGACCACAGGGAAAGGTTTTAAAATGCATAATTCCATTTAAAAAAAAAAAAAAAGCAAAATATCACTCATTTAAAGCACCGTAGATTTTCAGTGCAATGAGGCCAGGGCTTTTATAGCGAATAATTTGCAGGGTATTATATGCATTAAAAGCTTTAGAGGGTCAAAGGACAATAGGATAAGCTGTACTGACATGCACATTATATGATAGGCACTGGGATTTTTTTCTTCTTTTTGGCAGCCATTATTTGCATTGTCCACATTCCTTGGCTGTTATCAGATTTAATTGACTTCACTTTTTTTGTATTCACAGCAGATAATGTGCTTTAGATATCTTTTAGGGGTAATCCTTAACTGTGACAGTTTTCAAAGATCGCTGTGCTTTATTAGCCTAATACCAGCTGTTCCTTTCTTTTTTCACCATAATGAGTCTTTTGGAGTGTTCCCCTAATGAGCACAATGTGTATTTAAGACCTGTTCATCACAATGGTGTTAGATCCCAGTGGGACTCTTAATTAGTGCTTTGTTGAAGGCAAGTGTTCTTAGAAGGTCAGCCCAGTCAAACCTTAACTGTATAGTCTGTTAAAATCACACAGACTCAGCCTGAATGAGAAGATAAATATGACATACGGTGTGTGTTTTCTGCTCTTCTGATTGTACACTTTATGGTATTTATATTAAATCTACTGCCACACATGCTCTTGTGTTTGGATATAAAGTGTAAAGTCTAAGAGTTGGTTCATAAAATATACATTCCTACAATAATACAGAAACTTGCAGGTTTCATGTTTTCTCTGTGTTACCATGGAAACAGATCTCACTCTGAAAAGTGTGTGTCACAAACATATACGTGGTATATGTTTGTGTGTTTTACAAAGGTATTAAACAGATTTTTTTTCCTCTTAGCAGCAACTTTCATAGAAAATCTCATGTCTTCCCTTAGCGCGTTGCATTCTTATTTCTTTCTCCCACAAGGCTTTTCTACTTATCTTCTTTGTACATTTGAGATTATATTCAGCTCAGGGAGTTTTATTAAAGTGCGCTGCAGTCTTTGGGAGAACGCATTCCTCACACAGAATGTTTCTTGGCAGAAAATACCGTTTAGTCACACTAACTGCTGCCAGGTGAGGCTGCTCTGCTCTCACTTCCACACTGTTTATTCTTCACACATGAAATCATTTCTGGTAACTTTTTCTCCAGAAGTCACGACTGTCATGCTTGTGACTCTTGCACACAGTGAAAATCAAAATATTCAAAATAATTTTCTTTTCATCCATCACAGCTCCAGCAGAGCAGGAGAGAGCTGTGTGCCCCTGAATGTACAAGTAGAATCACTTTATTCGCACAGAACATTTTGTACATGGAAATTTAACTCACCTTTGCAGTGGTAGACATCCCTTCGTCAACACCGGAGGAAAAATAACACATAAATAAAGTGTGAAATCATTTTTGTGTCCGTGATGGTTTGTTCCTGAATAGTTCCAGCTTTATATTTTGTTCAGCATTCCTGTTTTTCACATTTAAGACATGCAGTCAGATAACGGCTTACACCATCAACACACTGCATTTCTACATTATGGATGGGAATTGATAAAATTTTATTGATGCAAATCCAATTCTTTTTCACTTGCTTTATCAACCTGTGATGAGTTTTTATCTAGAGGAATAAGTAGGCCAATACAGGTTTTCAAGACCACTGTTTTATTATCTGAGTCTGAACACAGTTTAAACACTGAGCGTTGGCTCTGCTGTCTGGCAATTAGCCCAATCCTTTTAGTTTTATGTAATTACCTTTGGATACACAATGTATATTAACTCCATAGGCTAAGGCGGCAGCTTTATGTCTTAAAATAGTCAAATAAAATCTGTGTGAGTAGTTTTGAGTTCAAGTTTAAGGCTACAGGAGTGAAATTAGGGGGGGAAACAGTGTAAATATCCACCTTCTGCAGCTTTCTCCTCTCAGTCCAAATCAAAAGACTAAATACAGACTCTGACTCTGTCTCAGTTCAGCCAAGAAAAGCAGGAGGATCATTTATACATTCTCATCAGCGATTGGAGATTACAACTGATCAAGTATTTATCCCCTAGATTGTCTGAAAATGCCTTTGATCAGACAAACTAGACTTTCTACAGCTGGAAAATGAGTAGATGCAGACATATGTCCTCTGACCATATGAACTGCAGCTTGTTCAAAGGTAATTATGGAACTATCAAATGCCGTGTTTCCACCATGTCAGGGGTGTCAAACTCATTTTAGTTCAGGGGCCACATTCAGCTAAATTTGATCTGCAGTGGGCCGAACCAGTAAAATAAAAAAATAATAATGTATGAATAATGTCAACTCCAAATTTTTCTCTGTGTTAGAGCGAAAAAAATCAAATTACATTATGAAAATGTTTACATCTACAAACTATCCTTTCAGACAATGGGAATAACATGAACAAAATGAAAAAAATAAGTGTAATTTTAACAATATTCTGCCTCAGTTTATCATTTACACATGTACATTATAACTTACAGATCACAGTGGATCAACAAATACACAACACATTTAGTAACAAGCAGAATATTGTTAAAATTGTACTTATTTCTCTTAAGACATTTCAGGTTGTTCATATTTGTTCAGGTTATTCACATTTTTTATGTGAAATTATACTTTGTTTTAGTGTAAACACATGAAAATATTTACATTTACAAAGAGAACAATTTGGAGTTATCATTATTTATATGTTATTATGATAATATTTCACTGGTCCTGCCCACTTGAGATTGAATTGGTATGAAAATGGAACCTGAACTAAAAGGATTATTAATATCTTAGTGTAGATTTTGCATTTCACAAATTCATCCCAGGGGCCGGACTGGACCCTTTGGCGGGCTGGATTTGGCCCGCAGGCCGCATGTTTGACACCTGTGCACTATGTAGTACTGGCTCTACTCGACTCAGGTACCAGGTACTATTCCTGGAGACCGTTTCCATTACAGGATACTACTGACTTTAGAGTATGTGGTTGTCATAGTGATGCTGTGCGTAACTTCTGTAACGTCTGCTCAGAGAGTTGCTGATAAATTCGTTGGTTGCGTGTTGCACCATCAAACTCATGCTGAATCTTTTCTTCGTCCACCAAGGACAGAAATGTCTGCTGTGTCTACACGTCACATTTTAGTATCTCTTCTCCCTGTTTCGAACCTCGGCCATGCAAGTATTAAAAAAATTCAAAAATAGTACCGGATACCAGGTTCCAGTGTCTTTTACATAATGGAAACATAAAAAAGTTTAGTTGAATCAACTCGGTACCACGTAGTGGAAACGCTGCCAAACAGTTCAAATATGAATGAGCGCGAATAGCATTTTTTGCATGCTTGTATAAATGCATGTTCATGCTTAATACAACTGCCTTTTCACAGCAGTTTCTAAATACTCTTGCCCATTGACATTTTGCAGACATAGTATATAGTTCTATTTCATTCTCACCGGCACAAAGCTACAGTTCTAGTCCTACAGCCAAGACAGACGCACTGTTATTCATTGACATCAAACTGGGAGACGACTGTGTTCGACTGTTATATATTTTCCTCTTTTTATGAATGCTTTTTTCTCTTTGTGTGATCAGTTTCTCTTCATCCACTTAGCTAAAGTGTAAACACTGACACCAGCTTAGACCTGAGGAGGAGGAAGAGCCATAGTGTGAGAATAGAAGTAGCTATACTACACTGATACACAATTCTCACTTTCTCCAATCAACTGTGGACCTTATGTCTTGTTATCTTTTGCTTACTCTTTTTTTCTGTTTTTCCCAACATTTATATCATAGTCTACAATGCCTACATTGTTAGAAGAGCCACAGGATCTAGAAACACAGACAGTACCTGGTACAAAATATAACTACAGTGCACGTCTGTGTATCACTCTGTCCACACATGCTGTGTATTTTTGGAGACAAGGCATCTCCCAATCAAAACAGGAGCAAAAGATGCTAAATTCTGCACATTGCAAGTCTACCACTTCCATTATTATCTGTTACAATGAAATCCATAAACATATACACCGTGTGAGTGAAAGTAGAGCATTTCACTAAAAGACAACATTAAGATGACAAAGTCTCAGTCACATCACATTTCTTATTATATCTTTGCATTCTCATTAACATTAATTTTAACTTACTCAAAAGGATATGACACTACTGAAAGGAAACTAAGATAAACCATAGCAGTGAATAAATTACAGATTTCTCCAGATTTTCCATTTTTGGAAAGATTTGATATGCGAGTACACAGCTCATGACAAATCATAGAACCCAAGCCTTTTCATTTTTAATTTTCATTATTATTTTTATATCTTAATTTTTTATGCTCATTAGTGGGCCTTGTGTAAATATAGGGTTGTCTCTAGTCAAACACAGACATTGTGCAGCTACTGGAAATGATGATCACACGATCATTAGTTGTAACCAGGCAGAGCATTATCATCAATATTTTACTGCAGTTTTTACCCAGCAACATATCTGCCAACTTGTTTGTTTGCTGGTCTTCAACTCGATTTAATTATAATAATCTTACTGTCAATTTTCCTTATTTATGTGTTACAGATTTCATGCAAGGTACAAATTATACCACCATCTGACCGCGTCATGCCATCGCTTAACAAGCAACAAAGCCTAGAACTGTTAGGTTGTGTTGTAAATTCATAATTTTATTAAATTTACTGGCATGCAATTGTTTGTTTCTTAATTTTGTCATTGATTAGAATGAAAGGATGTGAGTACATCATTAAATGTTACGTGACTAAAATTGTAACACATTATGTGGTTTCCATTAGAGTAATGTTAAACACATTTTCATTGGCAATCATAGTGGAACCTACTCTAATCCCACTCTCCATCAAAACATTATGTTCTTCTACAGCTTTTGTTATAGATTGCTTTGAGGGACCATTATCTGTAGAAACGACCCACTGTGCATGTAACATCTGTCCCATAACTGTCCTCAACTATTTTGTGGAGGAGTTTATAGGCTGCAAATAAAAATTGATGACATAACAACACTTCCTGCCGCTGTGGAAGTATAAAGTCAAAATTTTTTTTTAGGTTATTGGAGCTCCCATCTTGGTAGAGATATATGTGTGGCTGGAGAATTCTAAAAAGACAATAATGACCTTTGGGGAAATTGACTGGACATGTGGGGTTTAGGTTTATGGCCTTTACTGCAACCAGCCACTAGGAGGCCATTAGAATACAGTATATGGCCTTCACTTTTGAGGAGCTGTTGTTTTATGCATCTTTATCTTTGCTTTATATTGTTTCATACAAGGAGTTTAAATCAATTAAAGTGTATTGTGAACAAGGCCAGGTGACCACAGTAGCTTCCAGCTGTTGATTCAACAGAGAACATTGTCAATACTGGTGTATTTGTATTTCAGAATTCACCAAACTGAACTTGAAGTGACTTATTTGTACAAGTGAATTCACAGACCACATTCATTCTGCTAAAATAAATAGATTTAGCTTTTTAATTACTGGTAATACGCTTCTGTAATTGGGTCCGTTACACAAACTGCCCACGTACAAGTTAGAAACTCACACTCAACCAAAAAGGACACACATCACCCACTTCTGGCAGCGAAGACAGACCCTTCAACAGCTAAAACTAGAGCACACACAGAATAACAGCAGTGACTTCAAACATCTGGTGTTCTGCCACATCTCTATACTTCAGCTCCAAAGTCCTTTTGTAGCTCCAGCTGCTATAGAGTAGTACAGCAAGTAAAGCAGTGTAATGAGTACGAACAGCCGGACTTAAGAAGTCAGTTTCATGTCAAACAGACTTATCGAGTAGGAGTAAAAATATGGTTTTTAATTACAGTACTCATTTTAGGTCATTCAGTCTTATTTACTAAAGGGAGCTATATATCTGCAGCTTCAAGGGCATCAGATTAACATTTGACAGTAACAGTCTGTTAGCAGTGATATCCTTGCAACCACATTACATTACTGTCAAACCAGACTTTAATGAGACACAATGAAAAAATGAAATATTTTTCCTCTGCTGTTCAACCAGATTTTCTTTTTTCTCTTGGTTGAATATAAATGAAATGGTCATTGCTGTGTGCATCCCAGTGTTGGTTATTTCAAATCCAGATGACAAAACACTTGATGATGGAGCTTTTTTTTATTATTATTATTATTTCAGTGAATAAATCCATATCTGTAAAATGAGTGCATGATTTTTTTTTTTTACATTTTGTAACAGGGTGATGTGATGTCACCACTGTAAATATTAGGGATGCACCGATACCACTTTTTTCCAGACCGAGTACGAGTACTTACATTTGAGTACTTGCTGATACCGAGTACCGATACGAGTACTTAATAATCCCATTCCAGTTGTTAGTTCCTTTTGTAAATGTGCTTTATTGTCGTTGTCATTAGTCTGACTGGAAAAAGTGCTGCTACTGACATTTAATGTGTTGGAATGAGCGTTTCTCAATTAATCCACCAGGGGGCGCCACTCTGAATTAACCAAACTGGACAAATACCACGAAGAAGAGTAAAGTTTTTTGAGAAGAAGAAGAAAGTCAGTAATAACAAACATGGACATGACAGAGGCAACACTAATGTGATACTAACATTGCAGCGTTTTCGCTGGTAAGGTTTAAAAGCTTAGCTTCAGCAGGTAGAGAAAAGAGAAATGAGCGAAAAGTTTGGTTTTCACTTCCGCTGGCGGTGGTCTGCACTGCTCCGTATTCCCGTTGGTATTCTCATTCTGGGTATGCATCTGCCAGCCCCTGGAAAACGGATGGAATGTACGCAGAGGATGGACAGAACGCTGCGTCCGTATCTGTCTGTGTCTTTAACGTTACTTGAAGCGTTACCTTTATCACTATCATTTATTTTGAAAAATCTCCACACTCTTCACACTCCCCACACATTATTCCACCGCCGCGTACCTGCTGCACTGAACTGTGAATGTCACACGGCCGTAAGTGGTATCGGTGCATTTGTATCAGATATCTTTTACGAGTACAAGTACGAGTACACACACTGAGTATCGGAGCTGATGCCGATACTCGTATTGGTGCATCCCTAGTAAATATCAAATCATTTTTTCTTTCAAGTTTAAGAGATTTTGATTTTTCTGGTCTTGAGTTGACGTCAGGTGGTTATTTTTGCTCAGAACATGACAAACGACTTCACAACAGTTATAATGAAAAACATCTGTCTTCAACATCAAAATAC
This sequence comes from Sphaeramia orbicularis, assembly GCF_902148855.1. Classification (NCBI taxonomy): domain Eukaryota; kingdom Metazoa; phylum Chordata; class Actinopteri; order Kurtiformes; family Apogonidae; genus Sphaeramia; species Sphaeramia orbicularis. The sequence continues at coordinate 58,478,728 of NC_043968.1, forward strand.
ATGAGTCAAATTCAGAAAAAGAACAGAACATAAAATGATTATGAAGTGGTTTAGTGGAAAATGGTCACAAAATACAGAGCACTGCTTTATCACCTTCTGGTTGACAAATTAAATATATTTATCTGATTTGATTATCTTTCGGCCTTGTTGTTTCCATTAGGTGAGCAGTAAAATATTAAATATTCTTGTATTAAACTTAAAAGGTAAAATGGAGAATATAGACCCAAACATGGGCAAAAATATCCAAATCAAATAAACAGCCGTCTTTAATTCGATAACTGTAAGAAATGAACAAAAATGAGTAGTGGCCAAACATAAAGATTGGTATTTTGATACCAAAGCATCCAATAGTTTATTAAAACTTGGAATGATAGTAGTGAACTATCATGTTCAAACATGAAACTTGGTTGAAAAAAAAAAATCTAAGATCACTCAAATATTTGGTCAAATCATAAAAAAATCTAAATTAGACGTCACTGCTTTGTTTAATAGTGAAAGTAAAAGCATTTAAGAGCATAAATAATGGACTTATGTACATATGTGAGGCTTCACCTGCTAATACACACTGTCCGACCACTGTTGTCTAAACCAACCAAAAACAAAGTCCACTTTGTGTTTAACAAAGAAAATAGTTCAGATCCTTCCAGTGGACATGAATAATTACTAACATGTTCTTTAACTGTAACTGATGCAGTAGCTTCTCACTTCTTAAACAACCATCAGTTTGTAGAGAGAATAAAGACTGGACAGTGTTTCAGTGGAAAAAGGTCAAGTGGTCTGATGAGACCAGACTGACCCTGTTCCAGAGTGATGTAGAGAGGTTGATGTACTGATTACCCATCATGCCTTGTGCCTACAGTACAAGGCTGTGGGGGTAGTGTTATGAGCTCAGGTTGTGTTTTATATCATAATCAAAGCTAAAGGTAGTCCAATGAATATTAAAGTTGACCTTTTTTGGCCAGGCTGTGTGTGGAAAAAATGAAATACTGGAAGAAAATAAAACCCTGTCAACAATCATGCCAAGAATGCAAAACATAATCCAATGATGCCAAATGTTACTGTAAAGACAAACACTGAATGAACAATAATAATATGAAAACACAGAAGTGACGTGATAAATATCGCTGTATCGTGCAGCCCTAGATGTATCATGGAAACCATTTATAGTGATCAGAACTCCTGCTACGGAGGCGTTCCTATCCAAACATGGTGCACCTATAGTGATCATTTTGTGTCTTTTTACACCTGAGTGCTGATGCTGCATACACTTGGAAATCATTTCCTCTTAAGTGGGCTGATAATGCAGGGCCGTGTGATGCCCCTGTGAGGAAAATTTGGCAGTTGGAGTTGGCAGCAAGCCCAGGAGAAGGCAGTTTTAGAATTTTCATCAGGTCTTTGTGTTTAAGAAACTGCATGGGAAGAATGCTGGAGGCAACAATCAGGCTGCTGCAGAGTTAATATTCTATATACTTTGAACCTTCAGTAGGAGCAGCCGCCTGGGACAAACCAGTGGCAGGTCTGAGTCTCCGATATGTGCAGTTACTCCCTTCTACAGAAACATACATGTGTAATGTAACAGGTAAAATATCTATGTACTCTACGTCTGTCTTTATTTAACGTCACCAACTGCATAACCCATAAAGACCCAGTGTTACTTTTGTGGTATTTCCAAAATAGTTTTTCCTGTGTATTTATTTACTGGGTATCGGGTCCGATACTCAGCATGTGTGCTGATACTCAACTCATAAAAGTATTCTGATACAACTACACCGACACCACTTTCGGCAGTGTGACATTTGCAGTTAAGTGTAGCAGGTACATGGTGGAGGAGTAATGTCAGCAGTGTGGAGATTTTTCAAAATAAATGACGATGACAAAAGTAACGTTAAAGACACAGATGGATGTGAACGGAGCATTCTGTCCGTCCTCTGCATACATTCCATCTGTTTTCCAGGTGCTGGTGGATGCGTACCCAGACAGAGAATACCACCGGGGACCGTGGAGGTAGAGGATCTGTTCAAAGATTGACTGTGTGAGTTAGAGAAAAACTACTGACAGATTTAGGACAACTACCCTCATCAATATCAATATTAGTATCCACATTAGTGTTACCACTGTCATCTCCACATTTATCATTACTGACTTTCCTCTTCTCAAAAAACTTTACTTGTCTTTGTGATATTTGTCCAGTATGGTTAATTAAAAGCGGCGCCCTCTGGTGGATTGATTAAGAAACGCTCATTCCAATGCATTAAATGTCAGTAGCAGCACTTTGTTCCAGTCAGACTAATGACAACGACAAAAAAGCACATTTTCAAAGTAACTAAGAACTGGAATGGTATTATTAAGTGTTCATATTGGTACTCGGTATCGGCAAGTAATCAAATGTAAGTACTTGTACTTGTACTCGGTCTGTAAAAAAGTGGTATCGGTGCCTCCCTATGTTTAACTGTTCTTAAGTGTTTTCCTATATTTAATTCACTGATCCTGTAGATGTTCATTAAAGCTCTGAGTTAAGTTCAGGGTTATTATATCAGAAACAGAGCAAACTTAAGAAAAAGTGACTTTTTCAGTCAAGATATCAATAACTAATTATGTTGTGGATAGAGCCCGACCCATTGATCAGCCGGCCAACTAATCAGGCTGATTATAGCTTATCACCGATTAATCAACATCTGCCAATATGTAACCGATTTATTAACTTTTTTGCTGCGGAGATTCTGTCACTCACTGCTCCTGTGTGTGTGTGTGAGTGTGTGTGTGTGTGTGTGTGTGTGTGTGTGTGTGTGTGTGTGTGTATGTGCTGGACGGAGAGTTAGAGGAACAGTGAAGCCTTTCAGTTTCACTTTCATTTCTGCTAAGACAATCAAGCTATCACCCCCCACCCACACCCCACCCCACACACACATGCACGCACACAATCACAGAATCACAGACCCCCCCCCCCGTTCTGACAAGGATGGTGCACTAATTCCACCCCCTCACTCCGACCACCCCCCACCACCCCATCCGAAAATCACGGCCTCCCCCAGTCTTATGAACTATTCACCCCCCCACAAACACCCATGTCCATGTGCTTCCTGCCTACCTCGCAGTTTAGTTCTGCCCGCACGCAGATATTACTAGTGTAGGGGGGACCGGGGACAGTTATAACACGGGTCACTTGTAACTCTTGCAATTGCTCCTATCAGGAACAACTTAGGACTCACCTAACTCACTCTGCACATGCTCAGAGAGGCACATCCAAATTTGTGAGGGAAGACATAATTTTGTGGTAAGTAATATTTTTTGCTCTAATTGTTTTTGTGATTGCACAGCTTGCTTTGTAGTTGGAATCATTAAAGGTAGGTGTCGCTTACATTTTAAAGAATGATTTACCAGACATTTTTTATGTCACTACTTATAAAATATAGACACATCTTTTTCAGAAGTCTGCTCTCCCCAGCATAAAAACTACCACATCTACAGCCTGTGGTTCCCCACAGGTCACATACTAGTCTAATATAAGAGTATTATACAGAGGTTTAAAGTCGTGTCAGTTATCTTTGTCAGATAAACAAAGATTTATACAACTGTTAATCCACCTGTTCACAATGATCTAAAATAAGATTATTCAGTGTAGATCAATGTTCTTATTTCCTATATCGGCCAATATATCGGTTAACGGCCAATATTGGATATCGGACGATATATTGGATATCAGCTTTTTTTCTAGCCCCAATTATCAGTATCAGCATCGGCCCCAAAAATCCCATATCGGTCGGGTTCTAGTTGTAGAAGAGCTGGAGTTGAGAATTGAAGAGACTGGAGTTGAGAATTAGCACTAGCTATAAACTCTACAGGGTGGGGAAGCAAAATTTACAATATTTTGAGGCAGGGATTGAAAGACAGTGTATGACCTGTTAGTTTATTGAAAGTCATGAGAATTTATTTGCCACAAGAAAATTGACATAATAGAAAATGTTTTTATTCTATGTGTCCTCCTTCTTTCTCAATAACTGCCTTCACACGCTTCCTGAAACTTGCGCAAGTGTTCCTCAGATATTTGGGTGACAACTTCTCCCATTCTTCTTTAATAGTATCTTCCAGACTTTCTCGTAATAGTTTTGCTCATAGTCATTCTCTTCTTTACATTATAAACAGTCTTTATGGACACTCCAACTATTTTTGAAATCTCCTTTGGTGTGACGAGTGCATTCAGCAAATCACACACTCTTTGACATTTGCTTTCCTGATTACTCATATGGGCAAAAGTTTCTGAAAAGGTATGGATAATAGTGTTAGGTATGATTATGACATCAATATATGTTTGGTTTCAAAACAATGGACGTAGTGCCTGCTGAGAAAAAACAACTAAATGTTCATTGTAAATTTTGCTTCCCCACCCTGTATATGCATCACATCAGCTGCAACTATGTTTGACTGCATTGTCCCTGTTAAATAAGTAAATAAATAACTAACTAGAAAAGCACTCAGAGGGCACAGACCTTCACCAAGGCAGATTTACACCAATTACTTATATGTCCTGATAGGATTAGTGGATCACCAGGTATTAAACACTTTATTTTATATATTTTGGTCACTGGTGGATGTTTGGGTCCTTATGGGTCAAACCTCATTATAAATAATGTAGTTGCACCTGCTTACAGATCAGTTTGACCTTGAGATTTCCACTGAATGGTGTTTGGATTATGCAAAGATGACATCAGTGTTTCACACTACATGCATTTATATGTCCCTGTGGAAAGATATCCGGTATTTATGACAGTTTGAGAGCTGCAGAACAGAGATGAGCGTCTGATAGCTTGTGTTTAAATGTTAATTGCTCCGTTGAGGGCTGTCAGCACTCCAGATTGTAGAAGTAGAACGAGAGGAGAGAAATACATCAGCTAAATGATGAGAGCAGTTTTAAGGTAAACACTGCGTCCCCCGTTTGCTGTTTTGATGAATGGAAGGTCACACACACTCACACATTAACACCTCACTCAGACTGCAGGCAGCTGTCAGTATTAATCTGCATCCGTGACCATGACTTCCGTCCTCTGTTGGGAGCGCTTGCCGCTGACCCTGCTGTGACCCATGGAAGTCATTGATCCCCCCTTTGACCTCAGAGCGCCACTGATGCTGCATTAAGGCCAGAACCCCGGTCAGTTCTGTCATTATTTCCTTCCTGTGTTTAAGAAGAGCAGAAGTTGAGTAAAACATCCATAGGAGAACACAAATTGCTGCTGGATGAAGGTCCTGGATCTAGACTTAAAGGTGTGATGCGAGTTGTTTTCCTGGAGCATTTTTACTATATTGCTTAAAATCCCCTTCACACCCCGATTACAACCAATTAATTAAATGCCCTAACACAAAAATAGAAAAATGTAGACACCTGTGGAACGGACAGGACTGAAAAAACACCATCCAATCATTTTAAGCGCCCAATTGAAATGATTGAACAGTGATATGTCTATCAAACTCAACTGCCATTTGTCCCTCCCCACTCCACGCGTACCCCTCTCTGTGCATGAATCGTGTGTTCTCAGAGGTTTGGAGCACTTGTACAGGAAATGAAACCAGAGCCAGAGCTTGACTATATTAGTTATATTAAGATGGAAAGTTCCCCAGCAAACTGTTTTGTCACTAACATAAATCAATAGGAAATGTAATGTTAGTCAGATAGGTATGAACTGGGGCTGTTCTGTGAGAGCGGGGGTGTTCGAGGAGACTGAATGAGATATGCATGGATCGGGGCCGGGGCCGCCGGAGCTGGACGAATTGTTGCTGTGCAGTGCTCATGAACCCTCCAGAACAAGCATTGCGCGTGCCAGTACTCTGGAGGCGTGGCTTCAGGGAGATGTCTGAAGAAAGGAGTTTGGACTTTTGAATTGAGTATTTTCAAAATTTAGCTTGCTTGAACTGTTTTTCTAAGATCTCATACCCCACCTTTAACATCTGATAATAATAACAACAAAAGCACTTGGCTCCATTGACCATTGATGTGTACATACAAATGTACAGTAAAGTATGAATGCCCTGTGGTGTCCTCTGTGCTAATTTAAAGTCCTTCTGTCATCTTAAGGTCTGTATGGTGTATGACAAACATGTAGTTACACTTAAAATTACCTGAAGAGGAAAAGCTATTGTTTTTAATTGTAATTAGTTGTTGGTTGAGGAGAACTGATGTGTGTGGGTGCATCTGAATAGCTGTTTTTGCATAAGAATTTTAGTAACTGAATGAGTGAAATGAGTGTCAGTGCATCCTTCAGTATCTCCTGTAGCGTAGGATGCACTGGACCATTCTTTAGTAAAGGAGAGAAGTGTCCACCATCCCACAATTCACTGCAGTGGCAACATCGGCTGACCCGACTGTTCATGAAAACTTGATTGACATGACAGTCAGGAGTTCAGAGGGACTTCAGTTTAACAGAGTGTGAGTGGTTAGAGTAGATGGTGTATCATGTCAGTTCGTGTACCATCTGAACGACTCGTATTTTGTTTTTTGTCTTAAAATCAGCAACAATCTACACTAAACAGGGCCATTTCTTAGTTATATAATGCGTTTATGCTTGCAAGAAATGATAATACTCTCCATATCAAAAATAAGCGGGAAAAGGAAGCAGGAATAAGAATTTCAGATGAGAAATGGGAAGAAATCTGTCAGTTTCAGTGGTCTTCTACTAATTCATTACAATGGAGAGAGCTTTGTTGGAAAAATGTGGTCAGATATTTTGAGACACCCCATCAGGGTAAATACAGAAATGGCCCTTCTGACTGTTGGACACAGTGTGGATCAAAGGAGGCTAACCATTAGCATGTGTTCTGGGACTGTCCCAAGATGCACCATTATTGGACTGGTATCCATGGGACTTTAATATCAGTCTTTTAGGTTCATATTACCTATAACTTTGTAAATCTATATCATGGCGATGTCGCTGTACTAGAGCGGAGGGAGGATACAAAATTATTACAGGCACTTTTAGCAGCCAGCAAGAAATCTATTACAAGAAGGTGCTTAAACGCAACTCCACCAACAATAGAAGATTGGTACCAGATCATCTGGCAAATATTCAAAATGGAAAAATAGATTTACTCTATCAGAATCCAGAGGGATAAATTTGATCATATTTGGGACAAAATGGATCAAGTTTGTATCCTCTTTTGCGTAGAATTTGTATCACTCACAAAAAAATGTCCTCTTTTCTATAATCTCCTTGTATTTTTTCTTTGTTTCATGTTTTTCTGCTTAAACATGTGTAATGTTTAAAGAACCCAGAGGTAATGTTACGCTATGATAGTTTTTAAGTGAGAAATACCAAAACACTAAGCACCCAAGTTCATATGTTCGTTTTTTTTTTGTTGTTGTTTTGTTTTTTTTACACTTTTGTAAGTATAAAATACGAAATACGAAAAGGACTGTAATAGATAACGTATGTATGAATGATAATGTTGAGGATATTTTGTCACCTTTTCTAATAAAAACAGAATGGGAAAAAAAAAATTAGTAAAAAGATTTCACAGATTTGTGCATATTTAGCATTTTTTGAGTGTGTAATTATTCAGTGGTGCAGTGTGAGTGTGTAGTGTAGTTATTTTTTGTTTTGTGCGTTTGAAAAATGTTGCGCTATTTGAGCGTGGAGTGCACACTGGAGACGCAAAGTATTCAAAAACGGCCAAAATACATTCAGACTCCAGAGGGTTAATGAAATCAGAACATTGATCTAAACACATCTTCTTCCACCTAACAAATCTGAACTAAAGTTTTGTGTGTCTTATGGGAAAACTCAGGAAAACAACTTGTTCCAGGTCATTCAAAAAGACTTACCTACAGCAAACAACTTTTTTCTCAATTCCAATTTTCCATTTTCCACAGCACCTGAAGTCAAAGAGCCATTTCTCATTTTTTGCTTTTTTGATTTTGTGTCTAACATCAGGATACAAGTCCTTTTCGATTTTTCATTTATCAATTTTTAAACAAAAAAATGAAATACAGTTCATTTTCTGTTTTTCATTTTGTAATTTCAAAACTGAAATCAGATGGTTGCAATGTACACGGACCCAAGTCATTGGTTTGCATGTTGCTCAATTTGACACATTAGTTTTCACTGTCCTGTTGTTTAAAAAAAAATGGATTTGATCGACTTTGGTGAAAAGTCAAAGGCTTATTTATGATGAGCATTGTCAGCTGACTGAAACAACAATTAGACTGCACTGATATTCCTGACTACTATGGTTATTTTCTCTTCTTATTCAGCATCAGCCGTCACTGATGACAAATGTAACTACATTTATTGTGCACCATTGATCTTGTAGCTGTGGTTGTTTATATAAAGAATAAAGAGGTGACTTGAAGCACATTCATTTTACTCACTCATTCAATCACTTCTGTAACATACATACCAGCAGTTCAGACAGCCCTAAGGTGGAGGTCTAGAAACCTTCAAAAACAACATTTATGGTAGTAATAAATTAAAATTGTAATTGCCGAGACTATTTATGCATCAAATTCAGGCCGCAAAAAACCCAGGGCTAAATGAAGCAACTGATTTAATCCTATTTATATTTATTTTGATACATGTAGTCCTGTGTAGTCGCTGTAAAATAGTTTAAAGTCATTGCAGTCCCTTTCATTTTATTTGGGCCAATAAGCCGTTCTACAGGGACCCTATTATAATTGTTGTTGTGTGTTTTCTTATGATCTTATATTATTATTTTCTTTTTTTCTGCTAAAACCCTTAAGTCATCTAAACCTTTGCTCCGTTAGTTTTCTGTTGCATTTTGTGACTTTTTTCCCCCAAATATGTTATTATAAAAAATGTTCCATGTTGTAAGCCTTTTTTAACTACTGTATGTTTGTAGCTTTAAATTACTAGAGTCTGTTGTTGTTGTTTCTTATCACATAGCTTCATTTGAGTGTTTTTCTATTTTCTGCCTATACCATTAAAGTGAGAAGTTCATATTTATAGTTGCATCTAGTATCATGCATAAATCTGCATTAAAAATTACACATTTAATGAAGCTTAGTTACATTAAAAAGTAATCCTATCATTCGTTTTATTTATCAGAATTTCCTGGGTATTGATTGTACTGTATGTTGTGATGAAATATGTCTGGACCTGTGAATTGTCTCTTGTCTCTTCTCTATAGTTTCTTTGTTTCTTTCTTTCTTTCTTTCTTTCTTTCTCTTTGTGTTAGTGTTTGTTGGTTGTAACCCAGCTCTCTTTAAACTTGCACAAACATGATCTGTGTTTTTAGATTTTCATCCCGTCAGAGCCATGTGAACAAAAGCTCTTGAACCTGTTGTCAGAGGACTAGCCTTGGATCTTTTATTTTATTTATTTTTAAACTTTCTGGGTTTCCTGCCAAAGAGCACCGTTCTTACATTTTTTAAAAACTTTTAAGCACTCCAGATACATTTTTTTTTCTTTCTTTTTTTCTTTTCTGAAGGTCCTGGAGCTGCTACTGTACCCATACAAATAAGATTTATGTGCATCTGGGGGACTAAGCAGCAGTGTTTGTGTTGTGGTGATTGTGTGATTGTTATGGAATGTTTTAGATGTATAAGCATGTGTCCTGTGTGTGTCTGCCCTTGTCTGTCAGTGTGTATACTTCAGTGCCACCGGTCAGTTGTGTGTCCGCCTGTTGCCAGACCATCTGTGACTGGCTGGCCTCTGCAGTGTGGACAGCAGGTCTTCTTCCAGTGTCTGTCTTCTTTTCCTGAATGGCCCAGCTGGGCCCACTCACAGAGGTCTGAAGACGACTCTGTCAGAGAAAATTCTAATGAGTTCCCTGGAAATCCACAGGCAGCCATTCTCTCAAACCCCCTGGAAATAACAGCTCTGGTTGAATTTCTTTCTGTTTGGTAGAAGCATTTTGTGTCCAACATCATTTAAATACACAACTGTATCAGCTGTTCAACTAAAACGATTTTGATTTTGGTCACAGCGTAAACATTATGGTGTAGAATAGAAACATGTTCTCAAGTCACCGGTATTCATATAGACGGGGTGTACATTCTGTTGCATTGCATATCATCACAATGTGTGCATATGTAACAGTCACATTACAAAGAAAACTCAAGTGTAATCAGAGATCTATTCCAAAGGTGTCAAACATGCGGCCCGGGGGCCAAATCCAGCCCACCAAAGAGTTCAATCCGGCCCCTGGGATGAATCTGTGAAATGCAAAAATTACACTGAAGACATTAAAAATCAAGGATGTTAAAATAATTTTTGGTCATTTCAGTCTAAAGTGGATCATACCAGTAAAATACTATCATAATAACCTATAAATAATGAAAACTGTAAATTTGTCTCTTTGTTTTAGTGTAAAAAAAAGTAAAATTACACAAAAATGATCACATTTAAAGACTACTCTTTTACAAAAAATGTGAATATCTGAAATGTCTTAAGAGAAGCATGCGGAATTTTAATAATATTCTCCCTGTTATTTAATGTTTTGTGGATTTGTAGATCCACTGTGATCTCTAAAATTGAAATTCCAACTTATATCTTATTATTACTTACATATTATTGATAATGATTTATTGTATCGATCCACTTCCTATCTGTTATAATGGGAACATTTTTCAAAGTCGCACCAAATCCAGAATCAGACCTGGATCGAAATAATTTCAATACCTTGTGTTGACATCATCATACAGAAGCTGTATACCAAGTTTGAAGTCAATCAGAACTGTAGTTTCAGAGAAGAAGACGATTGAAATTTTTCCCCTTAAGAGCCCATGTTAAATTTTCCATAAGTTCCCAGATCCAGAAGAAGATCCTGATCAGCATGTGGCCATTATGTTGTGGTCATCTCCCCATCAGGGCTGGACTGTAGAAATTTACACTTCATATCATTTATATTTACTGAGTTATTGCATCGATCCACTTCCTATCTCTTATAATGGGGAAGTTTTTGAAAGTCGCACCAAATCTAGAATCAGATCCGGATCAAACAATTTCTCTAACTTTTGTTGACATCATCATAAAGAAGCTGTATACCAAGTTTGAAGTCAATCAGAATCGTAGTTTCGGAGAAGAAGACGATTGAAATTTTTGTAACGGACGACAGACGACAACAGACAATAACAGACGCCGAATGACGACAATAACTTACGGCCTGTCGGACGGTAAGCTAAAAAGGCTGATGTAGAACTGTTTCCTAAACGAGCCAGTCGACAGTGTTCACCCTGATACCCCATGTTCTTGCCATCATTAAATAACAAACATGGTAGATCGTAACTATAAGGGCAAGCACTGATTGTGTTATTGTGATTCAGTCCAAAAAAGCAGAATGAAGAAAAACAACCTCTAAATTAGGATAAAACTCTATTTTCTGCTTTCTCTCTCTCATATACACTTCTTTTTCTCTCTCTGTTGTGTGATGTACATTATGCTTTTCCAAAATTATCTCCATTCCATCGTAGTGATTTCTGTCATTGGCTTATGTGGATTATTGTAGACATTTTCCTGTAATATTGAAATCACTGGGCGTCTCAGTCGGTGCATCTGTAGCGAACAAAATACTGAGTAAGTGACAAATCAGCTCAGCTTGATTTGGGCAGCAGTATTTGGATGTCGCAGCAGGAGGCAGAGGTGATCAAACACAAAGAGGAGACGGAAGACAAACAAATCAGAGACAAACAAGGGATAAGAAGATTACAGGACATAAAGCACAGCGGGATTTAAAGACATAAAGGAAGAAAATACATGGAGGCGGAACAGAAATAAGGCTGAGGAGCGTCTGATGCCAAGCAATTAGGACAGGATCCAGCCATTAGAAGTAACCCCCGACTCTACTGGGAGGCACCTTGGTTTTGTTATTTCCTTTCAATTTGATTTGATAACCACAAATCCACAAAAGTAGCATCAATTACAAGTACAAGTAGAAGTTATGGATAGGTAAGCATTTAATGAATATCCAGTATGAACGTTCTCTGGTCATTATCTGTGTAATTATTGGAGTAATGCCACTGATGTTATCGGCAAACCTGACCTCCACTCAACACAGCATTTCCATTACATGACCACAGAGACCACCAGGTTCAATCTTCACAGCCAAATTGGTAAAAGTGATGCTAAACATGACAGAAAAATCATACAGATCACAGATTGGTCAGTCCAGAGTAGTCATGCTTGTCCACCAAGCCAAGGTGGTGGAAAATCCCTGAAAACATCAAAGCAAATTTTCATGTCACCTCTGTCTTCATAACTTTACCATAGTTTTAAGTCTTAATGAATATATTCTGGCCTGAAAAAAATCTAAAATGCGTTTCCTCCTATGTCATTATTTGCCTTTTTTGTCACTGTATGTAGCAGTGACACTGTTGTAATGACTAATCGCATGAATGCCCCTTTTCCACTGCACCTTTCCAGCATGATTTGGCCCCACTCGACTTGACTCTCCATGGTTTTAGTGCTTTTCCACTGTGGGTTGTACCTGGTAACCGTGCTTTTTTTTTTCAAACCACTTCGTCAAAGTTGTACCCGGGCTGAGTCAGCACTGAAATTTCACTGCCGGTCACTGATTGGTCAGAAGGAGTGTCGTCACACGTGCAACAAGGCGTGAGCGTCTAATGCAAACACCATACACCGACAAGAGTGACTGCAGAGAAGATCTTCAGATAGCCCATATCAGTGTTTTTCAGCCTTGGGGTCAGGACCCCATGTGGGGTCGCCTGGAATTCAAATGGGGTCACTTGAAATTTCTAGTAATTGCTTAAAAAAAAAATTTACTGATAAAAAAATATTTGGTGAATTGACAGAGACAATCCCCATCCATAAAAGACATGACAAACTGTGAGTCTGAAGCTGAAGCTGTATGGCACTGTTTATCTTTCAAATGTTCATTGTGGTCGGTTTCAGATGCTGCAGCTCTTTCATAATTCATAGTTTGAGTTCTTGTTGGTTCAGTATTAATTGTCAGCCTTGTAAATCCAAGCTGGACTGACTGTACATATCCTGACCAAGGAAAATAAAATTCTCACTTTGTGCAGTAATCTACACCTGGCTTTTCTGCCTCCGTCCATAATAATATACATTATATAGACTAAATGTCAGTTAACATTTATTTGCAACATAGTATAGCAAACTATTACATGATCAAAAACAAATTATTTTAGCAAAAAAAAAAAAAAATTCTCCATTTTGAATTTTCTGGGGTCGCCAGAAATTTGTGATGTTAAAATGGGGTCACAAGCCAAAAAAGGTTGGGAGCCACGGGGTTATATTGACAAAAATCGCTTTTCTCTGTCATTTTACTCGCAGCTTGGTCTCCATAGACTGCACCTTTCAATGCAACATCTGTTGTATATTAGGCATTATCTTACCATCAGACGTCGTCTCTTGGCAGCTCTTATCTGCTGGTCTTCAGCTTCATACTTCCATATGGCTTTCATAACTCTCCTTTGCTTTTCAAGTGTGTTTCGTCTCATTGCTTGTATCCATTTCTGGCTCTCTCTTTTCACCTTTTCTGTGACAAAAAGCCACAGACTGAGCAACAAGTACAGCATCACCTTGATGTGATCCATTGTCATTACTGTTTACTCTGAGTGTGACTTATGTCGCCTAAAAACGATGTCACGACAGTTTCGACTCCTCTGACCACACCCATCTCATTTGCGCCGCAGCGGAAAAACAATGGCACTGTACCAAACTATGTAGAGTCGAGTCAAGTTGAGCTGGTACCATGCAGTGGAAAAGGGGTATAATAATCCCACCCTTTCCGGTACCAAGGGACCTTGATCCGGTTTGAATGGTGCCACCATTTACAGATATGATGTTTGTCAATTTAAGATGTAATATTATGAGCCAAGAAAGTCACAGTCTGTGTTAAAGATTAAAAAGAAGCATCTGGAACAAAACATCAGCTCAAAGGACTGGGTTTCTCATCACAGGTGATCATGTCACCAACACCAACACGACTCCTGCCTCGACACATTTCACCTCAGTCTGCCAGAGGGAGGTGAAAAAGTGTTAAAAGATGAAAATCACTGCAGGTCTAGTAATGTTGAAGCTGCACAGACATTTTCAGTGACTCTGAGCAGAGTGGAAAAACATGTTAAAATGTCATCAACAACTTTCTGATGTGTTGTTTCTATTCGTGTATTTTCACAGTCTGATACATAAACAGTTTTACAACCAGTCACAAATTTTTAATTGCTTGTATCTTGATTGCTACACTTGTTTTTGTGTTTTTTTGTTCGGAATAAGGTCCCATGGGACACAACAGGAAGGGGTGGGACCTGCAATGTAAATACCATGTTGCCAAAACTGAGCCAAGTTGAATAAAGTTAACCCATAAAGACCCAGTGCTACTTTTGAGTCAGTTCCCAAATTAATTTTTCTCTCTATTTGGCCTTTCTTAAGTGATTTATCACCATTTATCATAATAATATCCTCTTTATTTTTGTATGTTTTTTCAGTGAATGTCAGGTATTTTCCAGTATTTAATTTACTGATCATGTACTTTAATCATCATGCTGGTTTTACATTTGAGGGTTATTATGTCAAAAACAGAGAAAACTTAATAAAAAGTACACTTTTTCAGTAGAATATATAATTAAATGAACATTAAAAACAAGTGTGTCCATCCACTGTCATTGATCCAACTCCATGGGTTTTACTGCTGAATCAATGTTGTAGAAGATGACAGTGTTTCCTTGTTCACGACGGAGCCTCTGAATGTCCAAATGGGTCATATCGGATGACCATGAAAATTTGACAAAATGCATTTTACATGAATTATTTCCATGTATTGATAGGATTAGCGGATCAACAGGTATTAAACATTTTAGATCAGTAGATGGTTTTGGTTAATGGTGGATATTTGGGTCTGTATGAGTTAAGATGAATTGAGATACAGACAGTGGAAAAGCAGCATATGTCACTGCTTAAAGATTTTGTTAAGTTTTATGGATTTCAGTAGCGGCTGTTTTTTAGGAGGTAAAATAAAGAGTTAACTAATCATAGGTTTGGTGGTTTGCTCTTGTAGACCTTAAACCACACAGTGCCATATTACTACCTCATAGCTCAAACAGGAGCTAAGTCCTTTATGTAAACTTCTTGACTAATTCTTCTGTTTTCCAACCTTAACTTATGATCATGCTCATTGAGTAGGATCACACGGTAAACTGGGACAGAAAAATGAAGATAAAACTTGCAGTTCTTCTAAAGGCTACTAGAGGCTAATTCCACTGCAGTTGTCATTGTGATGCTGAAAATGGAGAAATGCAAAGTTCCTCTTGATCGGCGCTGTTTAAGGTAATGTGTGTCTGTAACAGATGGATGAGCCAACAATTAGAACCACAAACAGATGGAGAGGGAATAGATGCAAGTCAGAATGCAAGAAGTACAGAGAAAGTAATTAAACAGAGACGTGCACAAGGAGAAGTAAAGAAAAAGCCGATAAAAAATAAATAATGGACAGAAGAAATGAATGGACAGCTATAAAATAACTGGGATTAAAGGTGGAATGAGCAATTCCACGGAGTGGCTTGTGGTGTCAGAACGCCCATTGTTGCTGATTGACTGGAATAGTATTATGTAGATCAGTACGAATGAGTGTTTTCCTTATTTACAGAATCGGGATTGAACACTCAATTGTATTAGATGTGTTGAATTTTACAGCCTTAAATCCAAGCCTTGTTATTTCTTTGTGCTGTATTTATGTTCAGAATTAATTCCTCTTCTTATATGGTGTATTTTTTTATCTTGTGAAGCACTTTGTGATATAGAAATAAAGTATTACGTGCTTACAATCACATGGAACACAGACATTACAGTTTGATCAGTAGTCTGCCTTCACAGCTTCTGTTGAGCCGTTACAGTTTTTTTATTTATTTGCTAAATTAGGTTTTGGTCAGTTGCCATGTTTCAGCTGAAGTGATGTGACTGGTGTTCTCTAATGGTAGCTTCTATACCGAAAAAATATAGTGGTTTACATTGTGTCCGTAGATGTTGCTAAATAGAAACCTTGTTTGTTACATATACGAAAAAGGGTGAAAACCCAAATGCAAAAACTGGAATGAACTGAGGAAAAGTAACTTATTGATTAACAGAAACCACCAGGAAAAGTGAAGGAAGTGCAAGCGGAGATATGAGTAAGGGAGGGAAGTTTCAGCACAGAGATCACTGACGTTTAATTCATAGCATTGACAGCATCAGAAAAACATGCTTTTTATTTGACGGCTGCTAACTGTGCCTCCTGCAAGCTGCAGTTTAGTGCTGCTGCTGATTAGAGTGAAATATTTTATAGATTTAGATCAGACGTATGATGGTGGTGTTGCCTTCAGTTGCCTCAAGGGATTTAATTAATTAATGAAGTATGTTTTCATTAAACATATGGCAGCAGTAGATAATCAGTGCTGCAAAAACACAGGAATGTGTAGACATACTATATAGATCACTGGGATTACTCTGTGCCATTAAACATGATTTTTTATTCCAATTTCTGTGCATATAATCTATTTAATTTGCATTTGATGCTTTATTAATTGTATTCTCAACTTTCCTAAGTCTCTCCATCCAAATGTACCACAGATTTCCTCAAATTAGCAAAATAAAATGTGAACCAACGTGTTTCCATCAACTACTCTTATGTGAATTTGTTTTTTTTATCAATGTATTTTTATTCATATTCAGTCTTTCAAACATGCAAAAAGTGAGACAAACACTGAGACATATAACAGAGGTATAAGACGCCAAAAAAATAAATAAATACATAAATAAATAAATAAATAAATAAATAAATAAAACATTAAAATGAAAGAAAATAAAAATTAAAGGGTTCCACTATGTAATTACCCAATCACTTTATACACAGCACACATTAACCAGAGTCAATGTGCATTATCAGCTGTTCTACATAAGAAATAAAAGGATGCCATACCACATTAAACTTCCCCATTGAGCCATTCAACGTGTATCTAATCTTTTCTATTTTAAGGAAAAACATGACATCACATATCCATCTGCCAAAGGAGGAGGGTTTGTAATTCTTTCAATTTAAAAGAATGAGTCTTCGTGCTAAAAGGGAGGAGTAGGCGATACTATTTAACTGTGGCTTTTGTAGAGGGAGATCTTCTAACGGTATGCAAGAAAGTCCGAAAAAAGGGCAGGGGTCAATGGTCAGACCTGAAATTGTTAAATACGTTTCAAATATTGAAGATCAGAATGCAGTTAGACTTGAACATGACCAAAAAGTGTGAAAGAGAGTAGTGATGTGAATATTTAATGTAACTTCAGACTCGTCTTCTTCCTTGTCACACTTTGTCAAAGCCTTGGTCTAACATTTGTTTCTGGAGATCTTCATACATGGAGGTGTTTTGTTTGCTGTTTCCCATCTGATATGGCAATGTTTGTTTCTGGTTTTAAATCAAGCAACATCAGCTATTCAAATTTACTTTTCATCTACAGCAACTTTTCCCCCTCTACTGAGCATAAAAACTTAAAAGGTTTTTTGGATTTTCTGTGTTTCCGCTCACTTATGTATGTGCAAATTGAAAATGTGAGTACAGTCAGCTGGATGGAATTGCATCTATTCTTCTCTGTGTATTTTTGGCACATATTATCCTCCTTGTGGACCGACCAGACATGAAATGCACAGGGGAACATTAAGCCAAGCTTTAGAGCAGCTAAGTGACTTTGTGTTTGTTCATCTGTTGATAATATCGGCTCAGTTACCTCATCTACATCCATAATTAGCACACAGCAGTTTGTGTGGTTAAAACTCAGGTTGTTAGCCGTCTGCTGTCACATCAGATTACTGTCTGCTATTACTTTAGGTCCATTAGCAGCTGACGATACTATCTGTAGCTGTTTATTTATGGATATTCATAATGTTTATGGCTTTATCAGTGCTGATCGTATCTGTATTCACTGGCATGTCTGTGTTTGTCTCAGCGGAGGAACAGCGGTGTTTTCCACTCCTGTTTGTCATGCGTCTGTTGCGTTCGCTCAGGGCAGGTCACACCAAGACTACGCTCTGATTGGACCGACTCTAATCAGCACTTCACACTGTAGCCGCTCTCGTTACTGCTAATGAGCCAACGCACTGAACCCAGCGTGAGGCCGCCGCCGCCGCAGCCAATTAGAGTCCTGTTTGTTCACATAAACACAGCCATGGAGGGATAACATTGAGGAGAGGAGGCAAAGGCTGTGGGCATTATGAAATATGAATGGCCTCAGATATGGGCTGCATAGAAAAAGGAATTAACTGTAATTTGATAATTTGATCGCCTTAATTGCTTCTCTGTTGCACAGATGATTGTTAATATTTAAGACAGATTGGTCACGGCTGCTGAACGTGGATGTATCTGTATGTGTGTTGGCAGAGTCTGAATGGCACACATTACCATTCAGAATGACTCTGCCTTTCTCACTCATGCTGTTTGAAGTAGTTACACTTAGGCACCTTTTGATTTTATTTATTGAAAAATGTAATGTGACGTTTGTTTGCTGTGCTTAAGTATATGTGTTCTCTCTCTCTCTCTTTCTCTCTCTGTCTCTCTCTTTCTCTTTCTCTGTGCAGAGGCAGGAGAGCAGGGAGGTGTTGGTGGGAATGTTGTTCCTGGTGTTTCCATTCATCCCTGCAAGCAACCTTTTCTTCAGAGTGGGATTTGTCGTGGCTGAGCGGGTTCTCTACATGCCAAGGTGAGTGTGTGTGAATACAAGCATTCCCCTGCACTTGTACATATAAATACACATAATTGCATATATTATCAACAAAATTAACCACATTTCATTTCATTATTGTCTTGATGAATTAACCGTTTCATGTTTGAGTGTAAATCAACTGCTTGTTATGGTTATTAGACTGTAATTAACTGTTTTTCTGAAACATTTTTTTTTGCATATTATCTCCATAAAGTGAGTAATAATTAATATTAGAATATGTTAAAATGTGACAAAACATCAGATTAGCAGCATTTAAAAAAAAATGTATTTCATAGTTTTCGCACACAGTATATCAGTAAATACATGTTTCTTTGCTTCAAAAATTAAATGCATGTTGTCCAGCTGAGTGGACATTTTTGCAACTCCATGAAAAATAGGTTCATAAAAGATTTTTCAATCGCATTGTTTTTTTCATGCCTAAAGAGGAATAAAAACACTCATGAAAAGCATCTTTAGGTTCTCATAATTAATGCATGAAAAGGATCAGCTAATTAATGTCTTAATATTCATCATGTCTGAGTGTTAGAGGTACATCTGAGCCATATTTGAGCTGATGTGGTTGTGTTTTAGCAACATGTTTAACAGAGAAACTAGAAAATGTTCCCTCTAATGCGTACATTTAGCCCTACACTGTGTTATTAGACTAACCCTAGCCCCAAGGAATCGTTAACTTGGGATTAGGGTTGCATGAAAAACTAAACACCATACTGGGAGAGCCTTTAAATTGCATTACATACCAGAACTTGAAGTCACAGTCATTTTGTTTGGGTATTTTCAGAAAACCCACAGAAGAAGGACTGTTTGGGGCTGTATCAATGATGCACCCTCACTCAGTCTCTAAGGGTGTTTTCACACAGCGGCCTAAAGTCCGTCCTGTACTTGGATACGTTCACACCTTTCCTGCAGATGTTGTGTTCACGTGCGCGTACTGCGGTCTGTGCCCCAGTACAAATGGGTGTTACAGGGCCGAAACAGTAGGTGGAGGTGTGGAGGGAATTCTGTCGCTATCCTACAAACACGGAAGTCAGAAGAAGACAAACCCATGCCTATAGTGTAGCCTATTTGAGGTAAAGAGAAGCAGAGCGACCTTTATTGTCCCTGATATATCACCGAGTGGTTTGGTTGATAAGGCGACCCCGTGCTGCGCAGATCCGAGGCTTTTACAGGAGACAACAGGAGCGCCGTCTATGGTTTCGTGGTGATTAACCCACTTCCGTTTTTGGAGTGGTGATTAGGTCACTTCTAGACTCGGGCACAGATCGCATTCACACAGCAACATACTGTGCTGGAGTCTGGGCAGTCCAGACCCAGGACTACTGTCTCAGCTGAACTCGGGCACTGTACTCGAGCATGGAACGGTTGCATTCACATGGATAAAATTAAGCGGACTTTAGGGTCCAGCGTACTCGGATACGGACTCAATCACGCTGTGTGAAAATGCCCTAAGGCTCTGGTCAGACTGAAGCAAATCAGTTTTGTTACACATATCAGGCCTTTTTAGTTGGTCTGTCCACACTGTTACTGATCACATCCATGTTTGACCTACCTGCAGGGGTTTCTGTGGTAACAATGTAGGCATCAGTCACCCCATTTATGATGTAACCATAGTAACCCAACCTACCTAAATTGCCAGGAGTTTATTTGGCCATCAGTACATAGATTGTTGTTGTCTGCAAGTAGCAAGATGGATCGTCCAATCCATGATGCCTGTTGTGTGTCAAGAACAAGAAACAGAAAATTCAGTTCAATTCAGTTTCATGTATATAGCATCAATCATAATACAGGATTATCTCAAGGTACATGTTCAAGATCAAGGCCTGTAATAGATACTATAGAGAGTAAACCCAACAAATCACCCAGGAGTGAGTGTGAAGTGAAAGTAGGGAGCAAAAACTGACACAAAGACATACACATTTAACTCTTTCAGTTGTTAATATATCAGTAAGTGCAAAGTGTGACTTTTAGTAATAAATGCAAGGCATCGTCTAAATTGAACGGGGTTTTTTTGTCTGTGTGTTTAATAGTCTTCCTACAGTCCACTCTGTATCCTACAGCAGATTGGAAACAAACCCAGACTTTAGACTTTTGGAAGTAGAAACAAAGCTGACTGTTAAATGCATTGACAGAGCTGATTGTAAACATCCATCACACTTCACACATCAACTTTCCTATTTCTCCTTCCAATCATGGTTTTGCACTAAAAGCTTTCCAGTGCAAAGGGAAGGATGTTAAATTAATTTTTGATCCTTCACCTGCAGTTTAATCTTCAAAGGAAATGCTTGAAATTATCTGGATAAAGTGTCAGATTGTCTGAGTTCTCTGACTCCTGCTGTGTTTCCAGATCTTAAGAATTACTGCACTGCAAACAATGGAACCATTCAGCTAGTAAAAAAAGAAAAAATACAAAAGTCAGACCCAACTCTTGATCAACCAGAATTTCTAATGAAACTCTTCAAAGCGTAGTGATGAAGGATGCGCTGCCGTTCTTCAGTACAAATGAGCTCATTAACATGTAGTCTCAGTGATTATCCACCAAACTAAAACACTGCAGTGAAGGAAAATTTGGTTCTGCTGACTGCTAATTTGCAGCTGATTTAGCAAAGAGTCCTTGATGAGACGAATTATAGCAATCAACATGAAAAGCTGATGACTTCTGAAGAAAACAATGTCAGTGTGATGACAGCGTTGCACTGGCTCAGCTGTTCAAGATCACTGCCATTAATGACGTTGGTATTATGAGTATTTAAAAACAGCTTAATGAAGTGACTAGCGCTCAGTTCACCTCGTGGAGCAGGATCACCCTGTGCTGATCTCTATTCTGAAATCGAGAGCCTCTCCACTCAAACTCAAGAGTCTCTTGTGTTTGTCTGCTCTCTCCCTCCCTCTGTGTGTTACTTCATCTGTCCATTACTACATCAGTCTGGGTCAGCAGTATCCGTCAAGGCAGAGGAATGGAGACAAAACATGCAGTTCCTCAGATGGCCACCTGAAGCTGGTTCCAAAAGCAAGTCCATCCCCATAGGCTCCCCTTAGCTATTTTCCCCATTCATTGGGACTGTATTCAGAGTTGTTACCTCCGCCAAGGAACAGCAGAGGTTATGTTTTCATCTGGGTTTGTTTGTCTGTCTGTCTGTTAGCAAGATAAGCAGATCTGTCTTGGGGTCTGCACTCTCCGAGTGCTTTTCTTGTTGTGATAGAGGTCGCATTAGCATTTCAGCCTTTCATGAGGCCAGATGCTAAACTCAAGGCTCTGCACACTTCTTTTTCAGTGTATTTTTACTCTCTCTCTCTATCTCCGTCCCTGAATACTGAATACTTTCCTGCTTTTGGTTTTCATTTCTTGAATCTTCTTTTCATTTCTCTGTCTGTCTTCACATTTCTGTCTCATACTCTACACTGAATCATCAACTATTCGCGCTCTCTCTCCATTTAGTCCTATCTCAGTTTCCACTCATAGTTAATCCTTAGGTTTCGTGATGCGTGAAATGTGTAAATGTTTCCTGTGAATCATGGATCCATAGGGCTGTGGGTGACCTTCATTAGGCTTATAGCGCCCCTGGGGTCCACACAGACACCCAGTGAATCCCCTGTCCTAACTGAGCCGCCGTCTTTGGGGAGTTCGGCTCATCGAAATCCCTGACTTGATCTCACTCGGGGTTCACTTAACCTGCTGTATGGGGAATGGCAGTGTCGCTGTCAGCAGAGGCTTTTGATGATTCTTCTGGAGCTCAATTCAAACACTAACTTTCAACCCTTATTCTTTTTTGCACAGGACACTTACCTGGTTTAAGATAAACACTACTGTATGTGGGTATTATGGTTGTTTTATGTGCAAATACAGACAGAAATTAACATTATTTTGAAGGGCACTGGCCACCTCTGAGAAACCAAACCACTTTTTATCCCAGTAAATATTTGCAATCTGTGTGTCATTTGTTCATCAATGCAAAATATTGAAAAAAAATCCACCAAGCTGGACATCGTGAACATACTTAATTAAATTCTACCAAGACATCGAACCCAGCCAAAAGAACTACATTGCATTAGTTTTCCTTCGTCTCTAACTGTGTACTGTTACATTTCACATTTGGATCCTGATTGATTGCGTACTGTTTTGTGTTAGATCAGCAGTTATTTTTGACAGCCTCAATAAAGAAAGTCCAGATGGCATACTTAGCCTTGTTACCAGCATTATACAATGATACCAAGACACATTTGGGAAAAGAAACTGTCACGCTCTACACTCACTGTATAACATATAACATCTACAGAGCCAATCACACAGGCCATTTGGCGTCTCTTGGTTATGTTTGTGACCTTGTCTTCATTGTTTCATTTCAATGCTTGAAATTTCTTTGTGTACAGTGTCTACCCAGAAAAGCCCCTATAAAATGTATCGTCATTATTATTATTATTATTATTATTATTATTATTATTATTATTATTATTATTATTATTATTATTATTATTATGTTTGTTAAGAATGCAAAACAATCTATTTGAGTTCTTTTAATTTCTGAATTTCATTTAATTTTTTTTTTTTTGTGAGACTGGCTGTGACAGTGTACAGGAAATTACAAAAATAAATTGAAGTTATTACAAAAACTTAAAAGATTCAGGACTTTTTACAAACCATTTGTGGCTATAGCCCCAGTTTATTTGATTGTTTACCTATTATATATTAATTTGTACTCTCTATTTTCGTGATTATTATTACTATATTTCTTTACTATATTATTATTTCTGTGCTACTTTAAAGAACCGCTTAATACTTACTAACATCATATGTTAAGACGCTCTTTACAAAAGGCGATGTAGTAGTAGTAGTACACTAGTAATGCAATAGTATCTAGAACACATTTTATTTTGAAATACAACTGACAGGAAGTAGTATTCTTGAAAATGTGCAGAACAAATGGAGTTTCCAATATAGACAGGGTAATGTCAGTGGTACCTTCCAATAATAGCTTCACATTCCCATTTCCTAATACAATATCCAGCCTGTTAGCATAATATCAGCTAATATTAGCATTGATTTAGGTTGTATTATATTGTTTGTCAACCAGTGCTAATTAGTGTGTTCATACATGATATGAAGTTGAATTTATTAACTTAGTCAGTTGTATGTGTTAACCCTTTAATCCCCAAAGTTGCAATATTGCGACAAGCAACATAATTGAGTAAAACAGACAGGTTTTCGAAATCTTGATATCAAAATTGAATTTTTAAAAAAAAAACCAAAAAACTCTGGCACGTAAAGGGTTAACATTGAGCTGAATTTACATAACTCATTCTCAGTATGATCAATGTATGCCTTAGCTGTTTTAACACCTCACTCTTCCCCATTTCTACCAAATATGGGGATTTTTATCTCCAAAACAAACAAAATGGGGTTAATAAAACATGCTGAACTTGAGGCTTCAGAATGACAATCCACAAATCAACAGTTGATATCGCCATGGTTACGTCCACTTCTGTGGCAGAGAATGTGAAGTGCAACAGTTGGCCTTTGATCAGAGCCACCTCTAATAATAGCAGTAAAAAAAAAAAACACATTCTTGTAAAACATGAGCTGAACATGAATAAGAGGAGGTGTATTGTGCTCCACCTACTTCCTTTTCACCTCCTCACCCTGTTCTGGAGGAGTAACTCTGACCGTCCTCCCCCCTTGGCTGGATGGGGGAGTTTTTGTTACAGCGGAGGAGTTGCAGAGGATAGCTGCAGGATTAGAAGTGATTTCCATGCAGACAGCTCTTTGAGCCCTGCAGGGGGGAGAAGTGCCGGTTGGAGGGATTATTAACAAACATCTCCCAACTAATGAAACAGCTCTGTCCTATACAGCTCCATCAGCTACAGAAAGGAGATTATAACAGTGCACCAGAAGAACCTGAAAACAGAAGAACATCTGAGCATCTCATTGTGTTTCTGTGCTGAAATAGTTTGAGTATTCGGCTCATCAGCCTTGAAGCAGAAGAATGACGAGGGAAGTCTGCTGTGAAGGAAATCATTTAGGTGGAAAAACAACACAACTCAGGGCAGAAGATGGAGGAGACAGATCACTGCTGTTACGGTTCAGTGGGACAGAGCTGCTGAATCACACTAAATACATCCCCTATAATACACCCAAGCACAGTGTACAGTCTGTCCATTGGTTTCCCTTAAGTGCATTCCTGAGAACACTCTACATTCACATATGACCTATACTTTTACCTCTGCAAGGAGAGTCGGCTAGCTTCATTGATTTTTATAAAACCCAACCTTAACTTCTTTCAAGTACAAGACTGGAGTCAAATTCACCTCTTATCTCAACATAGTCCATTGTTTTTCAACCTTGGGGTCGGGACCCCGTGTGGGGTTGCCTGGAATTCAAATGGGGTTGCCTGAAATTGTTAGTAATTGATAAAAATAAAAAAATAAAAAAACAACAACAAAAAAAAATTACTAATAAAAAATATATGGTGAGTTGAGAGAGACTATCACAATATATAAAGACAAACTGTGAAGCTGAAACTGAAGCACTGTGGTACTGTTTATCTTTCAAATGTTCATTGTGGTCAGTTTCAGATGCTGCAGCTCTGTCATAATTCATAGTTCGACTTGTTGTTTGTTCAGTATTAATTGTCAGCCTTATAAATCCAAGCTGGACTGACTGTACATATCCTGACCAAGGAAAATAAAATTCTCACTTTGTGCAGTAATCTACACCTGGCTTTTCTGCCTCCGTCCATAATAATATACATTATATAGACTAAATGTGGTCTAAAATGAACATTTATTTACAACATAGTGTAGCAAACTATTACATGATTAAAAACAAATTAATTTTAGCAAAAAAAAAACTCTCTGTTTTGAATGTCTGGGGTCGTCAGAATTTTGTGATGTTAAAATGGGGTCAAGAGCCAAAAAAGTTTGGGAACCACTGTATTATCAAGGCCTTATATGGATATTACTGTTATGCAATGGATAGAGTTTTTTTTTTTTTTTTTTTAATATATTATTGTCATGCAATGGACAGTTATTTTTTGTTTTTTCATATGGGTATTATTGTCATGGAATGGACAGAGTATATTTTTGGTTTTTTATATGGGTAAGGTTATGAATTGGACATAGTTTATCTTTGATAAGTATATTACTGCCAAGAAATGACTATTTTTGTGCATTATTATGAAACGGATAGTGTACTTTTGTTTTTGATACATGTATTGTCATAAAAAGGACAGAGTTTATTTTTGTTTTTGATATGTGCACTATTACTGCTATGAAAAGGACAGAGTTTACTTTAATGTGAAATGCTGCTGCAGAGTGGACTATCCTTGATATGGACAGCAATTTTGTGTTTCGTGCATAGTCAGAATTTAGTCTGATATGTGAGGATTTTTGAGTTATTTAGGGAATCTGACATAGGAATTTAGGGTAGGTGAAGGATGGGGTAAGGGGGCTGGAGATTACAAATTAAACTTCATCCTGCTCCTTTTCGAATTTTTGACTTTCTGTCATATAATTCTTTTGTTGTTTGATTTTAACCCTTTCATGCATGAATTGTGGGAACCTTAGTCAAGATTTTTTTTCTTCAGTGTTTTTATTCCTCCTTAGGCATGAAAAAAACAATGCGATCGAGTTTTTTTTTCTATGGAGTTACAAAAATATCCATGCATTTAATATTTGAAGTAAAGAAATGTGTTTAAAACCCAATATCAGAAAGTGATATGAAAACAATGAAATAAAAACATTTTTAATGCTGCTAATCTGATGTCTTCTCACATTTTAACATATTCTAATGCTAGTAATTACACACTTCATGGAGATAATATGCAAAAAAAAAAAACCTTGTCTGACAAATAACAATTGATTTACACTTAAACATGTTACTGCAGATCAGGTTTATCAAGAACAGCAAAGTTACAGTAATAGTATGAATGTCAGTGTATGGGATGGTGAGTAAGTGTTCACTGTGTTGGCTGATATGGAACTAAAACAACAAAACCCATTAATATACAAGAGAACAGCTGGAGAATAACTGTCCACTGTAGTGACCTATGCATGAAAGGGTTAATGCAATATTTTGAATAAACAAAACAAAACCTGTGCATTTGAACAATGCAGTTTGTTTCCAATTTCAGTTTTGTTTCAGGTCAGACAGTAAAGTAACAAGGCTGACGTAATGTGTCAGTTTTATTTTACAGACGGACATGTATCTGTCATGTGCAGGAACAAGCAAACACATATTACTATTCAATGTGTTGTTTCTTCTTCTTCTTCTTCTTCTTCTTCTTCTTCTTCTTCTTCTTCTTCTTCTTCTTCTCCTTCTTCTTCTCCTTCTCCTTCACCAGTTTCACCACAGCAGTCGCATGAGAAAACCTGCACAAAGCCTCACATCATGTGAAAAATTAGGTAATAAATGTGCTATTACTTATAAAAAAATATTTAAAAAATAAGGAAAAACAACAACAGCAAAAAATCCCACTTATAGTGACATGATCAAACCCATTCCTCTTTGGAGCCACATTACTTCATGTTCCAACATAGAGACATGGTTGAACCTTTAAATGGGTTGCAAGACTTAAGTATTTGATATTATCAGTCAGTGCATAGATTTTTAATACAGTATTTAAAAACTGCATTTTTTTCCCACAAACATTTCTGATTTGTGAGTGGAGACAGGCTGTTGAACATATTAAAACTTTTCTTTCCAAACCTTTTTACAACCAGTCAACTATATTTACCATAAATATTATAACCTTTGCCACTTTTCTTAAAAGTCTGGACTATTAAAGTCCCAAAGTAACAGGAGTTTCCTTCAGCCACAGTGAATGAAAATAACTGCATTAGAAACAGATTCAGCAAATAAATTCTGACTGACTGTAATTAAATCTGTGTGCATTAGAGGACCAGTGCAGAAACTGCATACTTCACTGAACACAAGAAATAAACAAACAGAGAGTGGATGGAAACAAAATGCAACCATGTATGGAGAACTGTTCAGAGGACAAAGTTAAAACCTGTTTCATATCTTTGGACAAAGTGAATAGCATTGTGCAGTTCCTCTTCTGGAGGTGATCAGCATACAGTTGTGATTATTATAACATATTGTAACTTATTATAACTGGATCCGTGGATGCAGGAGTCATGTATTTATACCCTTTGAATGTCAGGTTAGTGGTGACTATGAGGTCACTTTATCTCAAGTCATATCATCATCCTATTAATGAAAAATGTTATCAGACATTGCAGATTTTCCACATATGGTGCAGGCCAAATTATGACAGTTTTCCTGAAATTGGATTTGAAATATCTCAGTATATCACCTTGCGTAGAGTATTGAAATATATTGAATAGTAACACCTTCATTTTGATCGACGGCATCATCATCGCCAGATTGTACCTCATATGTTATACACGTTATCTATCTGACACACATTTACAGATTAACCTTTATTTAACCAGGAAAAAAGACTTGTTGAGATTAAAAGAGTGTCTTGGTCAAGACAGCAGCAGCAGAAGTTACAGGAAATAGAAATTCCAGGCATACATCCACACTAAACATGTACATAAATCACATAATGACACACAGTTCTAAAACCATACATAAAACACCGCACTAAAAACGTGCACATAAATTTAAAAAGTATTAAATGTATACAACAATGTTCCTTAAAAGCATCTCAAAGCAGAACCTGATTGAATCAATTAGAAAACATCTACATCCAGATTTACCCTTTTCCCATTCATTTAAAATGACTTTGATAAACACAGTAATGTTATTATAATGTAATGTTCATGTTATTATCCTAAAAGAAGAAGAAGAATCAATGAAGCCAGTGTTAACTTGTGTGTGCAGCATTTTAATGTACGTTCCATGCCACTTGTCTATTCTCTGATACTGAAGCATAATCTCATTTTCTGCAATATTGATTTAAATGCTGTTGAGTTTCTGTGTTAGGACTAGACTTCTACATGCACACGCACACACACACACACACACACACACATCTGTACTGTCAGAGGCCATGTATTCAACTCCATCTGTACATTTTTCTGTTTGACATTAAAGGTGCCCTGCCACACAAAGCCGTTTTTACTTCTATTTTTTGAAATATGTTAGGTCCATTTGTGTTATGTAGAGAATTTGAAAGTGAACCTCTACCTCCTCTGTCTGCTGTTGCCACTGAAAAGAAATAAGTGGAGAAATCAGGCCAATTAGAAAAGCTGGTCAGTGTGACGTGTTAATGCCTGAGCTCATTACTATTCATGGGTCGTCTGGGTGAGACCACGCCCACAGAATTTGTCTAGCTCAGTAGTTGCTTTTCCATTGTATATCTGTGCAAAATTTTACCAATATTTACTAAAATCTCCGAAAAAACAGAAGTGCGTAATGTTGGTTTTTCCATTAAATCACAAATGCGATGATTTGTTTATTTATTATCATGAGATGACACGAGAAGTCGTTCCATAAACATGGCGACGATCATAAATATCGTGTTCATTTACAGATATATTCATTATTATTATATATTACCCCTTTATCTCGTACTAAATTAAAAAATGATTTGGTTTCCTGGTGTGTCCACACATACCACGCCATGTTTCTTTTAAAATTATTCTTCTTCGCTTGTTGTAACGTCCGTCAACATTGGTTTTTTGGGGGGGGGGTTTTATTAAGGTGACTCTAGTTGCGGAAAAAGTCTTTCCATTGCAGTTGTGCCTGATATACTATTTGCACAATGCCAGAAAAATCACCTCTTGTCACCGCAAGAACTTTTAATCGGAAAACAAGAGCTTTGGCGAAATTATCATTTTTCCATTTGGTACATTTTTATGCGCAAGTTATATTCATGCAATTTGAGGGTCAATGGAAAAACGACTAGTGACAGTTTTCATATACAGCAACCTGAGGCACTGTAAAGGGGGGGGCGGGGGTGAACATGACAAATTCGTGGAGCTCAGGATTCCCGGGGGGACCCATAGAGCAGTGGAAGGGGTCCAGTGGACACAGGTTAGAAGTTATGAAAATTGCAAGTAAGGTCCGCCCTACAAGAGAGGTAAAGAAGCCGGACGT
Source organism: Sphaeramia orbicularis (assembly GCF_902148855.1). Classification (NCBI taxonomy): domain Eukaryota; kingdom Metazoa; phylum Chordata; class Actinopteri; order Kurtiformes; family Apogonidae; genus Sphaeramia; species Sphaeramia orbicularis. The sequence continues at coordinate 58,508,449 of NC_043968.1, forward strand.
TCAAAGCATGTTAAGTTTCACTTTCGTTTTCCGCCAGTTCTTCTACTTGTTGCACAGGCCAGAGTAAAGGATGCTCATTGGCTAGCTGTTAGCCAATCAGAGTCAAACAGATTAGTACGCTGAATATTCATGAGAACTGGCACAAATCGAGCTGAGTCTTCCAGCCGGCTTTCTATACCATGTTACGTTCACAATGTAAATATGTAAATACTTGAAAAAAAAATTATACTTAAAATTGTATACTTTTAAGAACGTTTATTTCTACCTGCCTTTTCTTTTGCACTGGTGTGTTGCATATTGCTGCTGTGTACTGTTAAATTTCCCCATGGTGGGATCAATAAAGTCTTATCTTATCTTAGAATGGCTTGAAACTGGATAACCAAGGCATTTTGAGTCCATGGTAGAACTTCAGACGTTACCACAAAAGTAAGATTGTCAGTGTTTATGTGTTGAATTCTGTTTGTTTTGTGTGTGTGTGTGTGTGTGTGTGTGTGTGTGCGCATGTGTGTGTGTGCGTGTGCAGTATTTGTTTTTTCCCTCGTCTTTTCACCTTCACTCTGCTGCTGTGAAGGCCGGTCATCAGCTGCACAAAGCATCCATTCTCTCTGTCAAATACATCATTCAATGTGTTTTCACTCGCTAACCCAGCTCAATAAACTGCAGTGCAAATTTTACTCCTCAGATAATAAAAAAACACACCACTATTCACCTCGATCAAGCTTAAAGGAATACACCAGTGAAAGCCTCAGATTGGTGACAAATACAAAGAAATGCCTGAATAAGAAAGAAACATAATGCATGCAAATGCTTCCAAACACATCAGTTTACTAAATGGGATTATCAAGGATTTAACAGAGGAGAATCATACGGTACAGCCTTCAGAATATGTTTAGAGAATCTGCTTTCCTGACCTTCAGTAAACCTTTTAAATGAATATCCCATGGGACTTCGCTGTTCCAGTGGAATTCACAAGGGTGAGAGAAACGAAGAATCTCAGTGTCACTGCAGCTACGAGAATAACTTTAGATCAGAGCTGTACATTACAGCTGGTTCAGAAAGTCACAGATAAACTAGTCATTAAATCATTATTTCCCGATGAGTTTGTTTAATAAATAGGGTCTATTGCTGCCCAAGATGTGATGGTGGAACTTGATGCGACGTGTATCACAGGTTTGAAGAATTACATGATTGGAGAAAATACAATTAATATGCAAAAGCAATATGATAACCAGCTGATTCTTACATTTACATTTACATTTTACATTTATGCATTTGGCAGACGCTTTTTTCCAAAGTGACTTACAGGGGAAAACCAATCTAATCACTCAATCAATCAAATTTTATTTATATAGTGCCAAATCAAAACAAAAGTTATCTCATGACACTTTACATATAGAGTTGGTCAAAACCAGACTCTGAGCCAATTAACAGAAACCCAACAGAATCCTCCAGGAGCAAACACTAGTGACTGGTGACAGTGACGAGGAAAAACTTCCCTTTAACAGCAGAAACCTGGAGCAGACCCAGACTCCTGGAAGATGGCCGTCTGCCTTGACCAGTTGGGGTTAAAGAGAGAGGGTAAAGAAAGAGAAAAAGAGAGAGTGATAGAGATAGAGACTGGGGGAGAAGGGAGGAGTAGGGGGAGACACATGGATGCAGTTGAGGATAAGTGAGTGATGACAATGAAGGCTGGAGAGAGGCAGGACCACTGCAGCAGGTCCAGAGATAATCCTGGGAAAGCCTGTGATGATCCTGGGAAAACCTTATTAGAATATTTAAAATGGAATGTCTGAAAGTGCTAGGACAGGAGGTGCTCTCAGAAGAGCTGGGTCTTCAGCAGCTTCTTGAAGATAGGCAGGGACGCCTCTGTTCTCGTAGTGTTCGGTAGAACGTTCCACCAACGTGGAACGAGCCATGACAAGAGCCTGGATTGTCTTGTACAAGGTTTGGGGACCACCAGACAACGTTCCCCAGATGAACGGAGTGGTCATGGGGCAACATAAGTTTTTATGAGTGATTCTTTATCATATATCAACACTTAAGTCAATATACTTCATCATATATCAAAAATCAGATAATATATGTGTAAGTGTAACCACATATTTATGTCCCTGTATACATTTACAAACATGTTTTGGATTCTTGAAGGTAAAAAAGAGATTTTTATGGTAAATATCTGTTTCTCAAACTACAGTGTAAAACCTTTTTTTGTATATACACTATGACAGAAATATTTAAATTATATAAAGAACAAATCAGAAAGGGAAAGATAAATCCCTCCAAAGACCGTTAAAAGGATGTTCATACAAAATGGTGCTTTTTAAGCCATTTACTAGACTAAAAATAAAACAATTTGCTGTAGAGATGTGTTTTTGTTCTGTTTGACATTTTGCCGTCCTTTTTAACTGTGGTGAACCTAACCTACCTTAACCTAACCACTTACCTCTGCTACTCTGAACCATTGTCTAAATTTATTATCATCCACAAACTAAAAGAGGGAAACATAAGTTCACCATTTTGTTTTGCCACAGGATAAAACTTATCCTCAGCAAAAAAAAAAAGAAATACTTTGCACCTCCTGTCCATTGATAAAAACTTCACAGAATTTTATTAGTATGAGGTATTTTATGGAGTTGTTTAATGAAATGCCAAGTGTGAATTGTGAATTTAAGTTTAGCTACATCTTTTATTGTTTGTGTTAAAATGTAGGTTGAATAGAGGACTTTAGTTGTGACACATGGGTAAATGAATTAAACATGTCGCCCTGGTTCAACTACAGAGCTTCTGTAATATTATTTCATATCACTTAGGCTACATTCAGACTGCAGGTCTTAATGCACAATTCGGATCTTTGGGTGAAATCTAATTTTTTTGTGTGCTTGTTCATATTACACATTAAATGCGACTTTTATCAGTTTTAAGTGTGAACTGAATGTGACCCTGAAGTGACCCACATGCACAAAAGAGGTTCTGACGTAATACGTGACCACACAGGCAGGCACTGTGTTTACTGAAGTAAATATGTTTTTCCCACTGCTCCGCCTCCTGGGATGCAGAATTGTGACGTTTGTCACATTTCAATGACCCAAAGGTTGAATAAATGCGATCTGACCGTTCAAACTGAAGTCACATTGTAAAATATCAGATATGTATCAGATTTAGGACCACATATGAAAGTGGCCTGGGTCAGAGTTGAAAAAATCTAATTTGTGCTGTTCAAACTATCTTTACCAGATTGGATACAGGTCATATATGGCCAAAAAATATCGGATTTGGGCCACATTTGCCTGCAGTCTGAACATAGCCTTAGTTATACTTTAGTAGAAGTAGACTGTAAAACCTTCAGTTATGTTAGCAACAAACTGGTTAAACATCCCAGAGTATTTAACACTATGAGCAAGCAAATGAAGGTAATGGACCCCTGAAGAGTTTACAGAAATAAACTTTTCTGGTGCATTGTGGTAAATGAGACAGGGTTCCACTCCTTCATCTGGTCAGTGTGTTGGCATTATATAGATGTGTGACAGAAATGCACTGATTTCAGAGGAGCTGTTTATAAAACGGTGTCTTACATTAAACACACATTAGGGTTTTGTTAAGAGATGGAGGCAGCTGCTTTGACATTTTATCAGCAGAAAAAGCCCTGTAATATAGTTTTATTCACATTAGTGAAACACATTTAATTCTAAGTAGGTAACCGCAGTATAATTAAACATTAAAGCTGTAGGAGACCAATTTTTCATCAAATCTGTCAAACCTCAGTCATATCCTCAGTATCACGAATCTGTAAGTCTTTCTGTGATTACCAGGGCCAGATTAACACTTCATTGTACCCTGGGCAACAATATTCAAGGGCCCCATCATCACAACCCCAGGATCCCTATAATCTGGCAAAATACAGAATAAGTTCCAGGAATATATGTAAATATACCCCAAACTTCAATATCTAACTATCATCAAATGCATTTTGATGTACAAATGTGTAAATGCTCGTAGAACTACAAGTGCACCACTATAGCCTCTTGTCAAGGCCACTCACTTGCATATGATGATATCAAAACAAAACACATTAGCATCAGTATAATCTAAAATTGATCCACTACATTAGAAAGAGAGGGAAGTGTCCTCCATTTTCACAAAAAATAAATAAGAAACCATTTCCAAAGTATCCAGTATTTATTTAAGAACACTTTTTGCCAACACAAATGTATTGAATCATCAGAAAAAGCCCACAGACAAAACACAAACATCATCTGACAGACTCAGATATGAATTTTAACTCTTTCCCTGCCAGAGCATTTTCCATTGAGTTGGTAGCCAGCGCCAGCCTTTTTGGTCATTTTCACTAATCTTTGGAGGCTGACTGAAAATGTTGTGTTAGGAGTATGTGAACACTGAATACATCAAAAGAAAGAACAGAACTTCAACTTTTAAACACAAAAGACGATTTTATTCTATCTTCATTCGTTCGTGAGATATGAATATTTGAATATTGGTCATTTTCAGGAAAAAAATGAATTTAGAGCAAAAAACTGAGAAAATTGAATTTTTTTGAAGACATTGATTTTCAAGATAAAACTGATTTCCTATTTACATTTTTGACTCTTTCTTCTTTACCAACAGTAACACTGTATTCAAAATCACAAAATAAAATAATTATAACAACAATAATAATAATAACAAACAGCTCTAAGATATCCCATCATTCCACAAAATGTTAGAGGAATCCACACCAAACTTTAGACCAAACATCTTCTAAAGCACCAGGTTCCTTCTAAACTTTACACTTTGGCATACATCAGTTATAAGTAACAACATATTAGTTTAGCTTTTTGATATGAACACTTCAATATTCCTCATTTTCAAGAAAAAAAGAAACAAATTCACTATACTGTAGATTTCTGGCCTTTGCTTGGCTGTACCACATCCTTGTTGGACCAGCTGCTGTGTTTGATCTGTAAATAATTATATGGACATGTAGTTATTTATCTTTGCATGAATATATGTATTTATTTATTTATTTCATACAAAAGCTAAATCAAACAGTGTCTTACCTGTGTCCCCACTGACATTATGGAGCTGAACCACATCTGTGTCCTCAGTCTGAATCTGAACTCACTCTAACAGATGAACACTAGCTGTCCTTTATCTTTTCCCACGTCTGGTTGTCTGTCTTCTCCTTGAATGTCCCCTAGAAATGATGTCTCTTCTCTCTTCCTCCTGTCTGTCATTTTTTTCTGTGTCGCTCCGTGACCCCCCCCCCCCCCATCTCCGTGTCGGACCTGAGCCGATCCGTGTTTCCCGTGTTCCGTCTCCCTCACCTTCTGTTTCTCCGTTCCTATCTCTAAATGGTTCTTCTGTAGCTCCATCACATATTGAACTGTCAGACTCTGTCTCCATAATCATCTTTAAGGCTTTTGAACCTGTGTGCGGTTCCTGCACAGTCTGCATTTCCTCATTCAGTGACTGCCGCTGGGTGCGTTGCCATGGGATACGGAGACTCCAGTGCGAGAACGTTAAACCCGGTCCGTCATTTTTCCGAAAAAACGGCTTAACTGTCTGTTTTTGGACTAAGGAAAGTATTTCACATGATCCGCAACAGCTTCAACTAAAGTATAACAGTGAAAACACAGAGTGACGGAAAATCTCGTCATTGGCGAAGAAAGAGTTAAACAGAAATCCACTTGTCACCTCAGAATTCAACAAGAGAGTTAAAGTAAGTGCAATGTAAACATCGTTTTGATTCGCGTACGTATGTCGCATAGTTCTTGACGTCTCACATCCCGCTCAGTGCACGCACGTTGATTTGCGTCACAGATGATTTGCTTTTTGGACTGACCAATGAGGAGAGGGTCTCAGCTCACGGTCACAGACAGCAGGAGCAGGGTTTCTGTGCAGTGAAATAGCTCCGGACAGCGGACAGTTTCATTTATAAGCAAAAGATAACCAGATATTTTCGTTATGCCCGAGCTACCCAGGGCCCTTCAGACATCGCGGGCCCCTGGGCAATTGCCCAGTTGCCCATATGGTTAATCCGGGCTTGGTGATTACTCACCTGAATCTCTTGCGTCACGGTAAACAATTTCGAAGTGCCATCCACCATAAACAAACAAATTTGTTTACAAACAGCCAGTAGGTCACTCAGGCATCTTTGGAATTTTGTCGTGACGTGCATTGTGGGAAACGGAGGTGCGCGCAGCCGCCTGGTAGCAGTAGCTGCTACAGACATGATGCAGAAACAGCAGGAGCTCCCTTCCCTCTATGCATTCCTCCTGCCATTTCCACATTTCAGCCATTTCCACATCATGTTTGTTGCTTTTTCATGCCACTGCCAGGCAGCTGCGCGAACCTCTGTTTCCCACAATGCACGTCGAAACAAAATTCTGAAGATGCCCAAGTTACCTGCCTGCTCTGTTTGTAAACACATGGTTTGTTTATGGTGGATGACACTTCGAAATTGTTCACTGTGAGGGAAGAGATTCAGGTGAGTAACCACAGAAAGACTTTGTGATACTGAGAATATGACTGAGATTTTACAGATCTGATGAAAAACTGGTCACTGAAGTCTTGGCAACCAAATAAAAAATTTGACTTTGTGCATTTCCACAAATCTTATATATGTACGATGATGAACTTATTACCTCCGGCAAGCAATGGCGTCGGGAATGTTTTCATCAGGGTTTGTCTGTCTGTCTGACTGTTTGTTTGTTTGTCTATCAGCAAGATAACTCAAAAAGTTATGGACAGATGTGGATGAAATTTTCAGGAAATGTTGACACTGGCACAAGGAACAAATGATTAAATTTTGGTGGTGACTGGGGGTGGGGGCTGATCTGCCTTGGCGGAGGTCTCACTCTCTGAGTGCTTTTCTAGTTAGAACATGTAACAGATCTGAAAATACTGGCTTTTTTGTCTCAGAAACCTGATTTTATTTTATAATGTTCATGAAACCTGCAGATGAAGTGAATCCAACTGTTTTTACCCATTTTTAACTTTGTTTTCTTTATGATCAGGATAGACCTCATACAGTCAACAGAATCAAACAGCTGTGTCTGAATACTCACCATCACCATCAGTTTAACCACGATCACACCTGACAATGATCACACAGGGAATTTGGATTCTTCTGTGAACGAAAATGACTGTGTGACATTAACAGTGAAATAGACATAACTTTATTTTTGTAAGGAAACTGACCTAAACATCTTAATGATGGTTCTATTCTATGGTTCGTAGAGAATAATTACAGACTAACCATGTAGATATTTCATTCATTTTATGGCCAGTTAAAACACACACACACACACACACACACACACATACATGAAACTTCTTAAATATCCCAAGTATTCCTTTTATTTTGGCCACCACTGTATAATCTCATGTTTCTGAACCAAATATACCTATCGAAATTTCTAGATGTATTTGGTTTTCCGCCATAGACAATAGATGGGTGATGCAGATTGTGGATTTTAAAAATCCAACACTTTGCTGACACACATTAGCATCTGATCCCAACTCCTGTAAGTTTGTATGTAATACAATTTAAGAAAATTACTTTGGTTTAGATGAAAAAAAGATTGTGGTTTAGTTGGAGGTTTTTTAGCCACATTTTATTACCTCCGCCAAGGAGGTTATGTTTTTGCCAGGGTTTGTTTGTTTGTCTGTTTGTTTGTTTGTTTGTTTGTCTGTCCGTTAGTGTGCAACATAACTAAAAAAGTTATGGACAGATTTGGATGAAATTTTCAGGGTTTGTTGGAAATGGGATAAGGAAGAAATGATTAAATTTTGGTGGTGATCGGGGGTGGGGGGGCCCACAGGGGGGGGCCACTGATCAGCCTTGGCGGAGGTCTGCGCTCTCCGAGTGCTTCTAGTTTATTTATTTATTTGTTTATTTTTATTAGTGGTTGCTTTTCCTAATTGTAAGTGTTTTTAGTGTCTTCATACCATAAACATAATTAATTTACAATAAAACCACAATATCAGTCAGGATTAAAGCGCTGTGGTCGATTAAAACACTGCATATCTTGAAATGTCAATATTTGCATATCTGTGATTGGTAGAAACAGTGACAAATGTATCATATATTGAATAAAGTCAGAGACTGAAACTGAATATTGAATATTCAGTATAATGTGTGTCAACACAATACAAAAATAGTCCTACTTATTTTAACCTATTATAATGAGAAATGTTTGAATTTGTTGTTTTTACTAAGTTATGTCTGTTGGGTTTTCATCATTTTGTGTGACGGCTGTAGTTAAATACCACCTTAAACAATGTGGTAAACATCCAAAAAGAATACACACAAAATAGTCAGTATAGGAGTATTCTGTTAGCAACTAAGAGGACATAATTAATATTTACGTTAGCGTTTGAATAATTACGGTCTGTTTCAACAGCTGCTCTTTTATGCTGAAATCAGCCTCCATTTTTTTTTTTTTTCCTACTTTTTATCACTTATTTCTCCTCATTCTGCCTGTTTCCATGTTTCCTTACAACCCCTTTCTTTCCACTTTAAGTACCTCATCACTGCAAAATTCAATAAAGCATCTTCGATATCACAATAGATTTTTATCCCTGCAGTAGATGGCATTTGTTTTGGATAAAGACTTTATGTGTCAAAAAGAAACACATTTGTCAAGTAAATTATAGCACAGACTTGCCTCATCTGAATGACCATTTGTTTGTGTCATGCCAGATATTCTCATAACACTGACAAGGGGCTGACAAACAGAACAGTTCGTCTGTGCACCTGTTTTGGTTTTGTCTGGGCAGAGATGCTTGTATTTTTCAGACAGAGATGCTTATTATTTCCATTAAGGGAAAGGCATCACGTCACATTTTGTTCTTGTTTGACTGAATAATCTAATGCAGGTAAAATGAATTGACTCTTTTCATGGCTTAATATTTCATAACACATCAGAAATCAATTGTCAGATAAACACAAACATACTGCGTGTTCCGTCTCACTTTAACATTTCCTGTGAAATCACTTAGTTTTAATGGGATTAGCACAACCTGTGGATTTACACGAGAAGGCTAATTAAATCTGCACTGTGTCATTGCATAGAATCCAGTTTTAAATTATATCATTGCTGTGTGAAATACTGCATGTCCATAAATATATTGTGCTTTTTTGCACATCAGTCAGCTTTTTTAAAAGATTTGCTGTTTATATTCTGAGATAATTGGAAGAGCAGCAGTGACAACTCACCAAATCCTGTTTCCCTCGGGTACCTTTAAAATTTCAGTATTGTATTGTATAAGAACTTGCCCACTGAATAAATAAGGACATAGAAGACATTGAGGTGTTGAAATATGGAGAACAGCAGCAGCGCTGAAGGATGTAAATGCATATATTTTATAGTAACTGTATATTTTCCATCATTAGAACCAGTTGCCTTTGTAGGTATGCTGAATAATCACATTTATTCATCTATTTTCTTCAGATCCCCATGAGTTATTACCACAATATCTACTATTCTTCCTTGATTCCACACAAAAATAAGTCACTCAGACATTACTGACAACAGCCAACATCAAATAAAAAAAGTGCAATATTTACTTCATACACCAATTAAAATCACAAAAACACATGAAACACGTTCAACCATTGCATTACATGATAATTACCACTAATAAATAAACTTCTAAGTGTAGGCCAGGGGTCTGCAACCTTTATTATCAAAAGAGCCATTTTGCCCCCTCTTCCACCAAAAAAAAAAAAAAAAAAAAAGTCTGGAGCCGCAAAAAACAACAGAGCTTATAAACTTTTAAAAGTTTTAATCTTTTTTTTTTTTTTTTTTTTTTTTTTTTTTACATTTTATCTGTTACAACCACAGAATACAGCAAACAGAAGTGCTGTGTGGAATCAATTCTGGAGTATGATTACTCTAAAAGTACAGAGTAAAAGTATTTCATAGTATTTGTGCTAATAGTATATGAAGTACTAATACCAAAAATACCAAATTCATGAGGTACTAATTGGAAAAATTAATTTTATTTATCATTGAATTTAGTCTTAAAGCCTATTTCAGATGAAAAAACAAACACTTTTGGAGCTTGGAAGGTGATTTTTCAGTATGATTACCCCAAAAGTACACAGTAAAAGTAGTTCATAGTATTTGTGCTAATAGTATATGAAGTACTAATACCAAAAATACCAAATTCAAGTGGTACATTTTGGAAAAATTAATTTGAAAAGAACCTTTGTGGTCATCACCTGTTGTTGGTTCACCTGTCATTCACACTGAATCTTTTAGAGACAGACATAACTGTATGTATGATGTTGAACTGCAGGAAGAAGAAAAACCAATGAACAGGTTCCCTTTACTGTGCCTATACTGTTATTATCAGGACATTTCTATCAGTAGCACCATCTTCTCATATCCTCTCTATGCTATCTTCTCAGAAAACACATTAGAGCGGTCATATTTGGCCTTTTTTAAATGGAATTATTCATTTTCAAGCATTTCCCTGTGGTCCACATAAACTGTAAATGCTATGCTTGGGTCTGAATTCTTCATTAATTCAACTCCACAGGTCCATCTTCAACCCTATTTCTGAGTAATGACACCAGAAAGGTCGTTTTGAGCGCTGGCCCTTTAAATGCAAATGGTCTACTTCACGCCCCACCCCCTCCAGGTTGTTGATCGTGCTGCTCTGTCCCGTTCAGACATCTTTGTAGTTTTCAAGATGCAGTATACTGGTCTAGGGATACCAAAAAGTTGTGGGAAATTATAATTTATAAGAATGTATAATTAATAATGGCAACAACGGCAAACTGTAGCCTTCAGCCTTATAGGTATGAGCCAGAGTCTGACCTGGAGCACAAGGACAGCAAAGAAGAACCTGTAGAACCACAACTTCAAATGAATGGATTTTTTATGGCAATGACTACTGCCACAGTACTGAGGTGAAAATATTGGTTTGTCTATTGCCACAGACCAATCAAATGTTAGCATTTGTACTAAAGCCAATCACAGTTACTGTTACATGAACTCATTAGCCTGTTTTGTTTTGTTTTTGTTTTTTGTTTTTTGTTTTGCTCATTCACCTCTTGTTGCCACAGTACTGTGGTGATACGTGGTGTATACTTCAGTTCATTCTTTTGTGCATTTTGCTACCACAGTACTGTGGCAATTGATGGAAGAAACGACAAATTATTGATAGTATATAGTATAGGGTAGGAGTTTTTGTTCTAAATACGCTATATGTTGTTTTATGGTGTTCTTTGCTCTGGAGGCTGGAGAAGGTGGGTGGAGCTACATGTTAGATGCAGAGGTGTGGTGAGTGACTTCAGTTCAATTTCAGTTCTGTGTCAGTTGAGTGCTGTGGTCCTGTGGAATTCTGCACTCTGAACATTGTCCCAGTGGCTGATTTATATCAATGTCAGATTTTTTTAAAAACCCACCCCAACCCCCTCTGTTAGCGAGTGAACTAAGTATCTGCTGTGTCTCAGTCTGACCTGTTCGCTATGATTGCCTTGGTACTTTTTCAGGATATAAGTTCCCAGTCTAGACATGATATAACAAGGGCGCTAATTGGCTCTGTGGTAATAGACAAACTGATATTTCATGCCACAGTACTGTGTCAACAGCCACTTCGGTTTTTTATTGTCTATAATAAAATAATGTTACACAAAATGCAAGAAGGCTAACAGTCACTTATCCAATATACTAATTACTAGCTCTGATACTCTGTGTGTTTCCAAGTCGTTAAATGACAGCAGAGTACAAAAAAACCACCTAAAGTTTCAGTCTTACATCTATAGGCTCAGTGCTATCGCCACCAGAATGTTAATTGCTGTCATGTAAACACATATCACTAGCTGTGTAAAATACAATTCACAGTCATTTTAGCATTAATTGTAACTTAGCACTTACTTGTCTGCACCATTGCTGTAGACAGTTGGAACTAGCCCCTCGATTAAATGTAGCTAGTTTTAAGGCAAATCCCTCTATATTCCCTGAGGTTGCTAAAACACTCGCCTTCAAAGTGGTTAGCGCAGACAAAAAGTGATTTTCCCATAGCTGTAGGGATATTCCCACGAAAAATACAATTCACCCAGGCCCTTCTTATGGGTTCAGAGGCTGGCGGTCGCTGTAGTGACTTGTGTTCGTTAATACAACCAACAACTGAACATTTTAGGTAATCAGCTTGAAGTTTGGACACATTTTCAGTATGGACTACAACTGCTGCTGCTTACAAACAAATATGGCGTACTCGGAGAAATATTCTTTGGAAGTTTTGACCTTATATGTGCAAATGTCGTGACGTAACTAGTTATAGACGGAGCAAATTAAGAAGGAACTAGAAGCACTCGGAGAGCGCAGACCTCCACCAAGGCTGATCAGTGGCCCCCCCCGTGGGCCCCCCCACCACCAAAATTTAATCATTTCTTCCTTATCCCATTTCCAACAAACCCTGAAAATTTCATCCAAATCTGTCCATAACTTTTTGAGTTATGTTGCACACTAACGGACAGACAAACAAACAAACAGACAGACAAACAAACAAACCCTGGCAAAAACATAACCTCCTTGGCGGAGGTAATTATCCTCTCAATTTTTGCCGCAATGAATATAAAGATAGCTTTGCTGCACCTGGTGGGTTCACATTCAAACTTTTTGAGCTAATAGGATCCAAATACACAAAAAAATGCATCAAAGACTAATAAAAGTGGGTTTAGTAAAATATGACCCCATTAAAAGTGTGGGTATTTTATGTATTTTTCAAGTTAAGTTCATCAGATCATACCTCATTCATAAACTTTGTCTCCTAATGGATAGACACTGATCAGCCATAACATTATAACCAACGAAGAGACGTTTTAATTATATTGATAATTACATTACAATGACACCTTTCACTGGGTTGGATATATTAGGCAGCAAGTGAACAATCCTTGAACCAGCAAAATGAGCGACATGAGGATCTGATTGACTTTGACCAGGTCCATATTGTAACAGTGATGACTGGGTCAGAACATCTCCACAACTGCAGGTCTTGTTGGGTGTTCCTGGTCTGCAGTGTTTAGTACTGACACAAAAAAGGATATCACAGTTTCAGGAACCCTTGAGCATCTGTGGGAGGTGCTTTACAAATAAATCTGACCTGTGAGTGCTCAAAGTAAATTAAAATTCTGTATATTATTATATCAAAAATAAGAAATGTACTTTTTCAATGAAATGCATCATTAAATGAAATGCATCATTAACTGAACATAAAAACAAGCATCTAAAACCACTGCTGTTTGTCAAACTGCACTTATTTCAGGAGGAGGGTTGGCTGATATGCCACTCTCTCTGCTGCTTTTACGTCTTTGTGCATGTTCCTTCCTTTAACTCTAGTGTAACTCCATCTTCTTATAGACTCTCTGATCTTTCATCGCGTCTTTCATCCTCGTCTTTCCAGCTTATCTTCATCTGGTGACTTTGTCCTCTTTTCTCCCACTCTGAGCTCCTCTAATCTTCACTCCTTTTCCTATCTCACTTTCTAAGTCATGCGAATCTAAGCCTTCCTTGATATTCTTTCTCTGTTTCCTCTCTTCCCTCTGCTCTTCCTTTCGTCCTTCTTGCTGTTCCTTCGAGGCACACTATTTCAATGAATCTGCACTCGGATGGAAACTGCGCAGTAGTGTGGAAGGAATAAAAACAACTCCACTTGCCTTAAGCCATGTCACATAGCAGCGACGTGCACTCTAGTGTACATGTGTGGTCCAGGTTAGAGGAAGTGGTCGACGTGTTGTGGTTTCACTAAAAGCCACTGTAGTCGCCTGCTGTGAAAACCTAAGCACCCATGGGATTTAAAGTGATTTGGGAGAAGGGATCCTGCAGGGGGGGTGTTAATGGATGTTACGCTGGTGTAAAGTAAAGCTAAAGACGACAGAATTAGATCTCAGATAACATCTTCTCCTTTTATCCCCTCTCTCTGTTCCAGTATGGGATACTGTATCCTGGTGGCTCATGGTCTGGGTCGCTTGTGTTCGGTTTTGGGCCGTTGGGGAACCACCGTCCTCAGCGTGTCCATGCTCCTGCTGCTCCTGCTCTTCTCCTGGAAAACTGTTCTGCAGAACCACGTCTGGCTCTCCAGGGAGGCCCTTTTCCGGTAAGAGGAGATAAAACACACTAATGCTCTTTTCAACGCTTTGGATTTATGGCAGATGTACACACTAAGGTACAACCTACCGGCTCATTTATTCATCTTTAGGTTGTTTTCTTCTATTAAAACCAGGAAACAAAGATGCACACTCATGCAATAGTAATCCATCTCAATCGTCACTTCTGTTCCATTTAGAATGTGTTTTTCTATTTTCCTTTTGCAATCACTCCTTTGCACATATTTACACATTCATACAGTTTGTCCTTTATACTTATTATCAACATACATTTTGTGAATATTGATGTTATTACCTCCACCAAGGAACAGTGGAGGTAATGATTGTATTTTTGGTGGTGATTGAGTGCTTTTCTAGTTATTTTAGACAGCTGCGTTATGTTTATTGTGCTCATTTTATTCCTCCTGAGATCCAGGAAGGTAAAAGTTTGGGCTTATTTACATTAAATAATTGCTGTTGTTAGCTTACTGACTGATAGGCCGTAAGCTATTGTTGTCATGTGGCGTCCGGCGGCATCTGTCGTCCGTTACAAAATTTTCAATCGTCTTCTTCCCCGAAACTACAATTCCGATTGACTTCAAACTTGGTATACAGCTTCTTTATGATGATGTCAACAAAAGTTAGTGAAATTATTTGGATCCGGATCTGATTCTGGATTTGGTGCGACTTTGAAAACTTTTCCCATTATAAGAGATAGGAAGTGGATCGATACAATAACTCAGTAAATATAAATGATATCCAGTGTAAATTTCTACAGTCCAGCCCTGATGGGGAGATGACCAAAACATAATGTCCACATGCTGATCAGGATCTTCTTCTGGATCCGGGAACTTACGGAAAATTTAACATGGGCTCTTATGGGGAAAAAATTTCAATCGTCTTCTTCTCCGAAACTACAGTTCTGATTGACTTCAAACTTGGTATACAGCTTCTGTATGATGATGTCAACACAAGGTATTGAAATTATTTCCATCCGGATCTGATTCTGGATTTGGTGTAACTTTGAAGAATTTTCCCATTATAAGAGATAGGAAGTGGATTGATCCAATAAATCAGCAGGTATCAATGATATCAAGTTGGAATTTGAATTTTTTTACAGATCTGATTGGAATATGACCAAAACATGGTAGCCATAGGCTGATTCGCTTGGCACCATTAAACTGGATTCGAATTTGTTGTTTTGAGGTATCCAAATTCTTACATGTCTTCGTGTTACAGAAGCACGTGTTTGTTTGTTTACAAATAGCAGCATTCAAGTAAAGACATCTGGTCACGTCATTGTCAACAACCAATTGCTGACTGTACTTCCTTTGGGCATGTGTGTTGTGATCTTTCGCACGTTATTTGTTTAGAAATAACCTTGTTCACGTGATTAGAAGAGGATTCCCGGTGATGTCATCGCTCAATCGTCATCACTATTTCTGTAATATAATAAATACACAGAACTGGGGGATAATAAATGGCATCTGGATACATTTCCCAAAGCTTTTAATTTGGCCAGTAAGCTACAGGGCCATTGGTCCTATTTTTTAGAAACAGCATGATGCAGCAGTTTTTTGTGATACTTTTTTTTTTTTTTAATGGAATGTCCTTTTGCAGTGGACAGCGTTTTTGTTTTTTGTTTTTTTTAAATAAAGCTGTGAATCTCTTGTCCAGGTCTGAAGAGGATATTTAATAGTTTGTTTTTTTAAACACTTTTTTAAGAACATCTAACACATATGTACATACAGAAGGAAGACCAAAAAAAAAAAAAAGAAAGATAAGCTTTATTTCAGACTCATGGTCCACATTAAAAAGCAAACACATAAATACAAACAAAATTTTTTAAAAAACATGATAAAAAAAAAAACCTCCATACTTTTAAGAGGCAGTCATACCAGTGTTTCCAGAACAGAAATGTGTAACGTACACCACTATATGCAAGATCAGTCAACAATAAAATTACAGTATTTTCTGAATGATTCAGGCGACACATAAATTTAAACATCAGATTTCTCAACACAGCACGCAAAGAATTTACATGATGAAAGAAATGCAAACCTCAATAGAAAAAGAACATAGTGGATTGCCATGTCTCTACAGTTTGCTCCAGTGTTGTTATCAATAAGATCATCCTTATCCTGTCGCTGTATAAACAGACCATTTCTCCCACTTTTCTCGACATTGTTCTTGAGTCCTTATCTTATGGGTCAACAGTTCCATTACATATATCTCACTCACAATTTTTTGCCAGTCATGCTGTGTTGGCGGATCTACTTTGTACCAGTTTCTTCTGATTGTTTTCTTGCAGGCTGCTAACAAAAACTTCAGTAAATATCTGTCCTCTTTTAATACATCATTGCCTGACATTTTGACCAGATACATTAGTACACTTGACGTGAGTATATTATAGCCTAGAATTTTAGTAATTATCTGGTGAATACCCCCCCCCCCCCAAAAAAAAAAAAAAAATGGATTTTAGGACAAAACTAAAATACATGAGAGTGGTCTTCATTCATATCTCCACATTTTCTCCAACATGGCTATGGTACTGATGTGTGTTTATTTCTGATCCTGGGTGTGACAAAGAATCTAATCAAGTTCTTCCAACAATATAATCTCTAAATCCATGATGATGGAGGTGTCTGCTATGTTCGCCAAATATTTAACCATTTATCTTCTGAAATATTCACACCCAGTTCTCTTTCCCATTTCAGTTTTACATACGTGGTTGTATTCCCTTTTCTCTCCAATAGGGGGCTGTACATTGGAGATAAGATTCTATAATTATTTGAATTGTAGGTTTCAACTGTGGTTCTAATGAAACCATTTTTTTCCAGGTTTATCTTACGTTTTACTAATTTGTCAAAAAAATCCCTTACTTGCATGTACCTGTAATGGTCGTGGTTACTTAAATTATATTTGTGTTTCATTTCCTGGAAACTCAAGAAATTCCCATTTTTTTATTAGTGTACAGGGTGGGGAAGCAAAATTTACAAGGAACATTTAGTTGTTTTTTCTCAGCAGGCACTACGTCAATTGTTTTGAAACCAAACACATATTGATGTCATAATCATACCTAACACTATTATCCATACCTTTTCAGAAACTTTTGCCCATATGAGTAATCAGGAAAGCAAACGTCAAAGAGTGTGTGATTTGCTGAATGCACTCGTCACACCAAAGGAGATTTCAAAAATAGTTGGAGTGTCCATAAAGACTGTTTATAATGTATAGAAGAGAATGACTATGGAAGATACTATTAAAGAAGAATGGGAGAAGTTGTCACCCAAATATTTGAGGAACACTTGCGCAACTTTCAGGAAGCGTGTGAAGGCAGTTATTGAGAAAGAAGGAGGACACATAGAATAAAAACATTTTCTATTATGTCAATTTTCTTGTGGCAAATAAATTCTCATGACTTTCAATTAACTAACTGGTCATACACTGTCTTTCAATCCCTGCCTCAAAATATTGTAAATTTTGCTTCCCCACCCTGTACATAATAATGCTGTTATGCTGTTTCTACTCTATTCTTAAAATTTTTGGTCTTGGATATTTAATAGTTGATTTTTAATACTTCTAATTGTTCTTCCCTCTGCCTGTTTCACTTGTTTGTTATTATCTGTATATCTGAGATTATTTTGGCTTGTTTCCATTTTCTGTTTTTGTTGTTTACACCTGGGTCAAAACACGATATTCAAAATCTCTCTGACAGTCAATCAATCAAAGTTCACTCTCTGACAGGACATTACTGTGTTTTGACCCACCTACATACTAGGACAAATTCCTCATATTGTCAATACTATACCTGGGAAAAATCACTCTGATATTATTTTGTTTGGGATGTTTGTGTGAGTTTTTTATGTTCATCCAATACACATGTGCACACAGTGTCCGGGCAGAACAATGTAAAAACACAATAACTCCAGTCACAGTACATTGTTTTGTCCTCTTTCTGCTTGGTGTTCCTATATGTGCTGCACGTTTGTCTGGGACGAAGGGCAGAACACACATAAATACAGAAACATCTCAGCCTGTGTTACACTCAGACAGGATGAGGCATGGGCTTCAGCTGTGTAAATCCAGAACCTTCCCCTCTGGTTGAATGGATGTCTGGGAGTATTTATTTACACATTTAGAACATAACCACTGTAAGACAATCGATACGGTTTCTCTATTTCTCAGCTTTTTCTCATTCACTCTGTAACTCGTCTGACCACTAGGTTCTATTTAACAAACCAAAAATGTTGGGTATTTAACCTAAACATAAAGACTGGATGGCAAAATTGCACAGTTCTAAATGACAAGCATTAGTTACATGTACTAGTAAAACATATTTCATCAAATATGTATAAGACATCACATACACAGGACTTTGTCAGACTGCCTTAAGCTTTGACATTCACCATCATTTTGCCTCTCGATGCGTTTTTAAAGTCACAATAAAATGACATGTCACTACATTCATGCCTGTTCAGAATTGTTCATTTTTCAGGAGGCTCTTCTATTGATGATGCAGAAATGGAACACTGTATGAAGTCCTCTTAACGGGGTTCAGGTCTAGACTCTATGGCAGTGTTTTTCAACCTTGGGGTCAGGACCCCACGTTGGGTCGCCTGGAATTCAAATGGGGTCGCCTGAAATTTCTAGTAATTGATTGAGGAAACCAGAGAAAATGCCGATGTAAAGATATGCTTTTATGTCATATTTGAGTATAATTTTAATTTCTTACAATTTTGATTTTATATACCTAATATTTGGAACCAATATTCACTTTTAAAGTCTTTGAAAAGGTTCGTTAAGCATCTCTGTGTTATTTATGCAATAAATTATATACATTTTTCAAATTGGATTTTACATTTTTTGTGTGTTTTTTTTGGCCTTTTGTGTTGATATAGTATGTTCAAGTGAAAAAATAATAGGCAGATGAGATAGATGAAGCTGTGCTGAAAAAAAAGATACTAAACATGGGTGTGGTAAGCATTTCTGTAAATAGTACATAAAGACAAAATCAAAAGTACTCAAAAACAGCCAAAATAGGCTCAGACCCCTAAGGGTTAAGATGCTGCAGCTCTTTCATAATTTATATTTTGAGTTATTGTTTGTTCAGGATTAATTGTCAGCCTTGTAAATACAAGCTGGACTGACTGTAGATATCCTGACCGAGGAAAATAAAATTAATTTTAGCAAAAAAATGTTGCTGTTTTGAAAGTCTGAGGTCACCAGAAATCTGTGATGCTAAAATGGGGTCACAAGCCAAAAAAGGTTTGGAACTGCTGCTCTATGGGGCCCAGTCTATGTGTGGAAATGATGTTTCATACTCCTGAAACTCCCTGTCACAATTTGATCTTGATTAATGCTGGCGTTGTCATCTTGGAACATGTCCAGTCTAACCTTAACCCAGCATAAACCTGGTCATTCAGTATATTCAGGTTCAGCTGACCTCATTGTGTAGACATGTAATTACACAACTGAATCAACCCCAGATCATAACACTGCCCCCACAGGCTTGTACTGTAGGCACTATGCATGATGGGTAATTACTTCATCTACCTCTCTTCTCATCTGGATGCACCCCTCACTCTGAAACAGGATCAATTTGGACTCATCAGACCACACCACCTTTTTCCATTGAAACAGTCAAATCTTTGTTTTCTGATGGTTGTTTAAGAAATGGCAAGCTACTCATTGCATCAAGAAAGTAAGTCAGTCCATTTTATTTATAGAGCACTTTTCACAGACTGGGAGTCACAAAGTGCTTTACAGTGCAGAATACGATTAAAATACAATAACATAAATGCATTAAATGTAATCAGTTGTAGCAGCCCTGAGTCAGTTTGGATTTAAAATGCCTGCTTCAACTGAATTAAAGAACTTGTTAGAGCTGAAACGTATAAGATGACTTATACAACATATTAATGACTGCAATAATTATCTAATGGAAGGATCTGAGGTATTTGCTGAGTTAAATCCAAGTGGGATCCATTGCTGGTCACATCACCATTTAGAAAATATTAAAGTTAATTTATTTAGTCCAAACTTAAATGAAATATATTGCTTTCTTAGAATTGTCTTTTATATAACATTTGTTTTCTATTTGTTTTATCATATTTGGTTGTGTATAGAATAAAGTCATTATTAAATTCCATTACGTTACTACAACTTGAGTTGTTTTTTTTTTTTTTTTTCATGCAAAGAATTTGAGTTGAAAGAATATTATTAGCCTAACAAAAACATACTTTAGTTGCCTTATGGATGCTTACTTTCAGAGACATCTACCCTCCACCAATTAAACTTATGTATATTTATATGTTTAGATAATCTGGATTTTTTTGTAAGGGAGAAGGAGGCATTATCTAAAGACCCTATAGTGAAACCAATTAACCTTTTTCTGCAAAACACATTCAAGACACAAGTTGTTATTCAAAGATATATTAGCTATTAAGCCTATTATGTAAATAAAAACTGAGGCTTAATTAATTACAGCAGAACATAAGACATGTTTCCACTACACCCAGGCATAATGAGTAGAAATGTCAGACACTTAAAAAACTTTGGTTATTTAATTTCTCATTATTGCCCGACTATGGACTCAGGTGAACACTGTTGATGAAGATATACTTCTAAATACCCCTCAAGACATTAGTATTGTAAATGTTATTCAGGCCTTCAGAAGATGCACTGAAAATGTATACAGAATATAGAAGATACAGGTTTGCTGTCCTGTGTAACTGTTGTCTTGAAAAATCATAAACATAAGCCCCTTTTCCACAGCACTTCTGTTACTGGAATATTTCACCTTTATTCTGGAACGACATCTGTGTAAACAAAATGGTGGGATCATTTGGTCCCACCTTTATCGTGGCTCTGTAACACCTCTGGAGGTAATAACAGAGGAGGTAAAGGTGGAATCATGATTCTGGAACGTTATGTAAAAGGAGCACCTCTAATTCCGCAACCAAGGTGTGATGTTTTGATGACGTATTGCGTGCGTGACCCCCGTGGGATTTAAAAATGAGTGTGGGCCATGTACAATAAACAATATAAACGTGACGAGAAAGATGTCAAACTGGGGAGACGTTACTTCGGGCGGAGGACTCTATCCATGCTAACATTTGTGGAACAGTGAAAAACGGACCGACTCTAGAGAGGTTAGCAACACCGCTACGCTAGGGGTATTTCCGATGCACAAGTTCAATGTCACACTATACGCTGCGCTGCGTCACTGCCCCTTTGATTCCAGAACGCAGGTCCGCTGTGTAAAAGTCCAACCTGTCTCACCTATGTTACTCCTTTGACTTGGCTGTGGAAATCGGTTAATTGTGGAAAAAAGGGTGGGATCATCATCACCTTTTTTCTGGGGTCTCTGTCTAAAAGTGGCTATACATCCTAGACTTGTTAGTTTCCTATGAAGCATCCAGACCCCTGAGGTCATCAGGGGCAGGTTTACTGTGTGTTCCCAAAATCAGAACCAAACTAGAAAAGGACAGACCTCTGGCCAGGCACATCAGCCCCCCACCACCGATCACCACCAAAATTTAATCATTTGTTTCTTGTGCCAGTATCAACATTTCCTGAAAATTTCCTGAAAATCTGTCTATAACTTTTTGAGTTATCCTGCTAACAAACAGACAGACAAACAGACAGACAAACCCTGATGAAAACATAATCTCCGCCGTTACACTTGGCAGAGGTAATAAAGTGAAGCAGCATTCAGTTCTTGTGCTCCTCACCTGTGGAACAAACTTCCTGAATACCTGAGGTCTGCTCAAACTGTCAGTTCATTTAAATCAGGCCTGAAAACATTGTTTACTGCAGCTTTCCCTTAAACTCTTGAATGTCTTTTAAATGAACCTTAAAATCACATTTTATTGCTGATAATTTTAATGTCTATTTATTTATTTATTTATTTATTTATGTATTTTCAAAAATTATATTTTTTGTCATTTTTGCTTTATACACACACACTCACAAAATGACAATAAATAAAACAAAGAACATACCAACAGAACAACCAAACAAAAACAAAAATTGGCCCATAAAAATGTTTTCATTTCAAAATACAAATGCCCTTTTAACAATTGTCGAAGCTTCTAGTCCCATATTGGTAAGAAAAAGTTCCCAAGTCTTTAGAAAGACATCATCCTTATGGTTTAATCAATAAGTGAGATAGTCAAGGGAAACAACTAAAAACTGTCTTATGCCATTGTGTCTGAGTGGGAATATGATCTGAGATCCAGTTTACAAGCAAACATTTTCTGGCACAAAAAGTAAGCATTCAATATAGTTTTTTTGTGATATTTGTTGGCAACAACAGGGTCAGTTAACCCAAGCAAAAGAAACAGGATTACAGTTCAGTTTCGCATAAATTTTTTTTTCCATTTCCTGACCAATCATCTGCCAAAAATATTGCACTTTTAAACAAGACCAAAAGCAGTGTGTGAGTCTACCAGTCTCAACTTCACACTTCAATCATAGTGGGGAGGAATCTGGCTTAAATTTGTGGCGTAAATGAGGAGAAATTTTAATGTCTATTTTAATTTTAATGTTTTTCTATTTTAACTTTCTCTCATCTTAAATCTATTTTTATGCCTCTCCTGTGATGCTTTTATGTTTTATGTAAAGCACTTTGAATTGTCCTGTTCATGAAATGTGCTATACAAATAAACTTGTCTTGCCTATACATTTCCACACAGACTTTTTTCAACTTATAACTGCAGCTATAACTACAAAGCTCCACAAAACACAAATCAGCCTGTTACATTTCAAATCCCATACTGCATTCAGATAATAGTAGCACCACAGCAAATACAGCTTAAGTTGAGCTCATATTTGAAGTATTGTGTTAAATATGCATAAAACAGAGTGTGGAGGCGGCTGAGCTTCTGTGCAGCAGTTTTGTGTTTCACAATGACTCTCTAATGATGTCTTATCTAAAGGGTAATGCATAAAGCAGCACAAAACACAATCAAGAGGAAATGACTCATGTGTTGTGTACTATACATGTGTGTGTTTGGAAAGCAGCAGACTTCAATAAACATATATACAGGATGGGGAAGCAAAATTTACAATGAACATTTAGTTGTTTTTTCTCAGCAGGCACTACGTCAATTGTTTTGAAACCAAACATATATTGATGTCATAATCATACCTAACACTATTATCCATACCTTTTCAGAAACTTTTGCCCATATGAGTAATCAGGAAAGCAAACGTCAAAGAGTGTGTGATTTGCTGAATGCACTCGTCACACCAAAGGAGATTTCAAAAATAGTTGGAGTGTCCATAAAGACTGTTTATAATGGAAAGAAGAGAATGACTATGAGCAAAACTATTACGAGAAAGTCTGGAAGATACTATTAAAGAAGAATGGGAGAAGTTGTCACCCGAATATTTGAGGAACACTTGTGCAAGTTTCAGGAAGCGTGTGAAGGCAGTTATTGAGAAAGAAGGAGGACACATAGAATAAAAACATTTTCTATTATGTCAATTTTCTTGTGGCAAATAAATTCTCATGACTTTCAATAAACTAATTGGTCATACACTGTCTTTCAATCCCTGCCTCAAAATATTGTAAATTTTGCTTCTCCACCCTGTATGAACTAGTGGATCGCTGCACTTCCTTTATCATGTTTTTCACCTTGTTATCTGACTGTCACCATCTTGAATGCAGGTTATGGATTTATTTATAGGTACACATCTCCTGCTCCCTTATATCGAATTGTTTGTCTCTGTATTTCTGAATGTTCTCTAATCACAAATCCTTTTTTTTAGCCTTTAAACATCCATACTTTTGATTAAATCCTAAGTACAGGGTGTCCCATAAGTCTCCATACATAGGAAAAATAAACGTTTCTTGACATAAACCATTTTTATTTATATAATATGCTCTATATGAGTGCCATTTTGTCAGGAACACATTTCAATGCGTGTCCTTCACTGCTGAAGAACTATAAAGAAGAAATATAAAGAAATACATGTTAGAATGTCTCCTATGTATGGAGACTTATGTACGGTGGCCCAGAGGTGCAACAGGCCAAAAAATTATCCACTAGATGAAAAAAATTATCTACTACAAGAAAAAAAAAAGAGAACAGCCTAAAAAAATTATCCACTAGATGAAAAAAATTATCTACTACAAGAAAAAAAAGAGAACAGCCCAAAAAAATTATCCACTATAAGAAAAAAAAAGAGAACAGCCTAAAAAAATTATCCACTAGATGATAAAAATTATCTACTACAAGAAAAAAAAGAGAACAGCCCAAAAAAATTATCCACTATAAGAAAAAAAAAAGAGAACAGCCTAAAAAAATTATCCACTAGATGAAAAAAATTATCTACTACAAGAAAAAAAAAGAGAACAGCCTAAAAAAAATTATCCACTAGATGAAAAAAATTATCTACTTCAAGAAAAAAAAGAGAACAGCCTAAAAAAATTATCCACTATAAGAAAAAAAGAGAACAGCCTAAAAAAAATTATCCACTACATGAAAAAAATGATCTACTACAAGAAAAAAAAAAAAGAGAACAGCCAAAAAAAATTATCCACTAGATGAAAAAATTATCTACTACAAGAAAAAAAAGAGAACAGCCCAAAAAAAATTATCCACTGTAAGAAAAAAAAGAGAACAGCCTAAAATAAATTATCCACTAGATGAAAAAAAAAAATCCCCTATAAGAAAAAAAAGAGACCAGCCAAAAAAATTATCCACTAAAAGAAAAAAAAAGAGAACAGGCAAAAAAAATTATCTACTAGCCCAAAAAATTATTCACTATAAGAAAAAAATAAAAAAAGATGGAAAAAATGTATCTACTATGAGAAAAAAAAGAGAGCAGCCCAAAAAAATATCCACTATAAGAAAAAAAAAAACATCATCCACCTTTTCAATTACGGGGGCGCTGTTTACCCGAAAGGTGCCTTGCTTTAAAATTAAGACCACCACAAAAAATAAAAGGATAGGCTGAAAAATTTTAAGGCTTTCGGCTAATGTGGCTAATGCTAAGGAAGTACCCCACCGGAAGTGGAGGTCGTGCGCTAAAAAATAAAGTTATTTTAAAATATAGATATTTCCATTAATATAGTTTACAAAGCAGTTAAATGATTAAATACGGTTCCAGTGTCTGCTCAAGGTTAGGCATGGGCGTTAAATGGTTAAGGTTAGGGTTAGGGTATGGTTGGGGTTAGTTTTCAGTGGTAAATGGCCCTTGTGTGCACTGTGTGAAGGTTCGTTGCTAAGCTAATGCTAACGCGAAAAGTTGACGGCAACTTTGTGAACTACCAGTGCGAGTAAACAATTGTGTGATTACGGTGTTGAATTGTTGTTTTTTTTTCTTATAGTGGATATTTTTTTGGGCTGCTCTCTTTTTTTTTCTCATAGTAGATAATTTTTTTCACCTGTTCTTTTTTTTTTTTTCTTATAGTGAATAATTTTTTGGGCTAGTAGATAATTTTTTTTTGCCTGTTCTCTTTTTTTTTCTTTTAGTGGATAATTTTTTTGGCTGGTCTCTTTTCTTTCTTATAGGGGATTTTTTTTTTTTCATCTAGTGGATAATTTTTTTTGGGCTGTTCTCTTTTTTTTTCTTATAGTGGATAATTTTTTTAGGCTGTTCTCTTTTTTTCTTGCAGTAGATAATTTTTTTGTCTAGTGGATAATTTTTTTAGGCTGTTCTCTCTCTTTTTTTTTCCTTATAGTGGATAATTTTTTCGGGCTGTTTTTCTCTTTTTTTTTTTTTTCTTGTAGTAGATAATTTTTTTCATCTCGTGGATAATTTTTTTAGGCTGTTCTCTTTTTTTTTTCTTGTAGTAGATAATTTTTTTCATCTCGTGGATAATTTTTTTAGGCTGTTCTCTTTTTTTTTCTTGTAGTAGATAATTTTTTTCATCTCGTGGATAATTTTTTTAGGCTGTTCTCTTTTTTTTTCTTGTAGTAGATAATTTTTTTCATCTCGTGGATAATTTTTTTAGGCTGTTCTCTTTTTTTTTTCTTGTAGTAGATAATTTTTTTCATCTCGTGGATAATTTTTTTAGGCTGTTCTCTTTTTTTTTCTTGTAGTAGATAATTTTTTTCATCTCGTGGATAATTTTTTTAGGCTGTTCTCTTTTTTTTTCTTGTAGTAGATAATTTTTTTCATCTAGTGGATAATTTTTTTAGGCTGTTCTCTTTTTTATTCTTGTAGTAGATAATTTTTTTCGTCTAGTGGATAATTTTTTGGCCTGTTGCACCTCTGGGCCACCGTACTTATGGGACACTCTGTATAAGATACATTTTTTTAAAACTAATTTTCACTTAAGATTAAAACAGATTAGATCATTATTAATTTGAGAAGGAATATGAATATCTACTTTTGTCTGTGTTTTGTATGTGATTAAGATCAGTGCCCCCCCCCCTCCCGATCACCACCAGAATTTAATCATTTGTTCCTTGTGCCAGTATCAACATATCCTGAAATTTTCTTCCAAATCCGTCTATAACTTTTTGAGTTATCTTGCACACAGACAGACAAACAAACAAACCAACACCAGCAACAACATAACCTCTTTGGCGGAGGTAATTAGTGCAAACATGGCTCAAATGTACCCGTATCTGTCACCAGTGGATACCGCGACCAGGTCAGATTTTACATATTGGTCTTTGTCCCACATACCACATATTGGGAAAATGCCTCAAATTTGGATGTTTTAAGGAATACGAGTTCAAGAAAACCATAGCCTAGTTTCTGTCCTATGTATTATAATTTGTAAATGTTAGATTAAAGGATAACTCTACTTTGGCTTTGTTCACAAATGCTTTATTCGGCAACAGTCAGTTTCACTTTCTGGTTACAACTCAAGCCCAGGTGCTCCCAGTATACTGGGACGGCCACAGTTCTGTCTGTGTTGCCATAGTAATACTAGACGACACTTGTAGTAAAATACACATTATACATCCAATTGGTCAAACCAACCAATTGTCAGAAAACAGAACACAACCCCAACCCCACAACAACAAGCACTCAAAGGGGTCATATTTTGCTAAACCCACTTTTATTAGTCTTTGGTACATTTATTTGTGTATTTGGACCCTAATAGTTCAAAAAGTTTGAATTTGAATCCTCCAGGTGTTACAAAGCTATCTTTATATTAATTTTGGCAAAAATCGAGTGGATTTCTACAAACCCTTTTAATTCCTTCTTAATATTTACGTCTATAACTAGTTATGTCATAACATTTGCACGTATAAGGTCAAGTCTTGTGTTATAAGTCTTGATGTGCTTTTACTGTTAATGTTTTTAGCTTTTATGTTTTATTGTGATTGATTTTATATCTGTACAGCACTTTGATTGAAAGCGCTTTACAAATAAAATTATTATTATTATTATCATTATTATTCTTATTATTCTTCTTATTATTATTATTATTAAGACTTCCAATGAACATTTCTCTGAGTACGACATAATTGTTTATCACCAGCAGCGGTTGTAGTTTATACTGAAAATATGTCCAGACTTCGAGCCGATTACCTAAAATGTTCAGTTGTTGGTTGAATGGGACAGAGCAGCACTGCCAACAACCTGGAGGGGGCGGGGCATGAAGTGGCTCATTTACATTTAAAGGGCCAGCGCTCAAAACATCCTTTCTGGTGTCATTACTCAGAAATAGGGTTGAAGATGGACCTGCGAAATTTAACCCTTTCATGCATAGTGGTCACTACAGTGGACAGTTATTCTACAGCTGTTCTTTTGTATATTCATGGGTTTTATTGTTTTAATTCCATATCAGCCAACATAGTGGACACTTATGCATCATCTCATACACTGCAATTCATCCCATTACTGTAACTTTGCTGTTCTTGATAAACCTGATCTGCAGTAACATGTTTGAGTGTAAATCAATTGCTATTTGTTATTAAACTGTAATCAACAGTTTTCTGAAACAAAAAGGTTTTTTTTCATATTATCTCCATGAAGTGAGTAATAACTAGTATCAGAGTATGCGAAAATGTGAGAAAACATCAGATTAGCTGCATCAAAAAAAAAAAAAGTCAGTTTTCACAGTTATATCACTTTCTGATATTGCATTTTAAATACATGTTTGTTGCATGGTGTCCAGCTGAGTGAACATTTTTGTAACTCCATAAAAAACAGGTTCATAAAAAATTTCAGTCATATTGTTTTTTTTATGCTTAAAGGGAAATAAAAACACTCAGGCAAAAAATCTTGACAAGGGTCCTCATAATTCATGCATCAAAGGGTTAATTAATGAAGAATTCATACCCAAGTATAGCATTTACAGTTTATGTAGACCACAGGGGAATGTTTTAAAATGCATATTTAAAAAAGCAAAATATCACTCCTTTAAATGAGGATATATTGCAATATATAAACACAGCTAACTGTCTGAGAGACCAGCATATGTCATGAATAATTTAATAAAACAGCAGACCATTGAGACAAACTTTGCACCGTGAGGCTAACACGAAGGAGATCCAACAGTACAAGTATTATTTCTCTACTGCTGCAACTCACTGATCGAGACAAAGAAGAGCAAAACTAAACTTGACATTATGAAGTGATGATTACAAATGTTGTCTTACCTTTGCTGTTTTCTGATCATACCTTGCTTTTTTGTGCTACATTTAAATGACTCTGAATGGAAACAAATAGCCCAGGGTTTATCAGGTTCCATAACGTCCTTTTCAGACTCCCGCAGAGAACAGTTCCTCCCTGGCCACAGTAAGTAAGTAAGTAAGTAAAGCTTTATTTATATAGCACTTTTTAAAACAACATGTTACAAAGTGCTTCACATAAAGGAGAGATAGATAAGAACAAATAAATCAAATCAAATTTTATATAGCGCCAAAAGTTATCTCATGACACTTTACATATAGAGTTTGTCAGAACCAGACTCTAAGCCAATTTACAGAAACCCAACAGAATCCTCCAGGAGCAAACACTAGTGACTGGTGACAGTGGTGAGGAAAAACTTCCCTTTAACAGGCAGAAACCTGGAGCAGACCCAGACTCCTGAAGGATGGCCGTCTGCCTTGACCAGTTGGGGTTAAAGAGAGAGAGTAAAGGAGGAGAAAAGAGAGAGCGACAGAGATAGAGAGAGGCTGTGGGAGAGGGGGGAGGTAGGGGTAGACACATGGAAGCGGCTGATGCACAGATAACTGAACTAGAACATCTATGGAACTGTATAATAAACACTATCATAACTATATGGATAAGTGAGTGATGACGATGAAGGTGGAGAGAGGCAGGACCACAGCAGCGGGTCAGAGATGATCTTAGGAAAACCTGTAATGATCCAGGGAAAACCTGTGAGGCGATAAAGCACAGAGACTCCAGGGAAGAAGTCAAGTCAAAGTAACCCTGTGTGGTAACATGGAGTATAATAATGAATGGACCGACACAGATGTTTGTCAGTGCACGAGAACATTCAAGAAATAACAGTAAACCTGAAGGTACCGTTAGTGTTACCTTCTGAACAGCTGGTCCACATCTGTCACTTCTCGTGTTAGTAGTGGTGTTTCATTCTCTTCCATAGTTTGTCAAAGCCTTTGTCTAATGTGTGTTTCTGCAGCTTTTCACATCTTGGTACATCACTGCTGTTCCCACCCCATTTCTGTTGGTTTCTTGTAATAATGTGACTTCATGTTGCTGATTGAACTGTCACTAATCTTCATTTGTTAAGCTCTCTTCATGCCTAATTAGTAGCTTGTATGGTAACAAATAATCTAATTCTTTTCTTAGGATTGAAGCTTGTAAGAATTGATATTTAATTGTAAAAAGTAGCAACATAGAAGGAGATTATTTCTTACAATTACTAATATAATTATGGAAAATTGAGCCTGAAACACTTTTTTTGCAATGCATAATTACATTAACAACAGAACATGTGCAATTTGGACTTCCACAACAGTTCAGCAAAGAAGTAAAAAAAAACAAGGAAAGATTCTGCTGAGAGTTTACAACAGGGATGTCAAATTCATTTGAGTTCAGGGGTCACATACAGACGAATATGTTATAAAGTGGGCCGGACCAGTAAAATAATATAAATAATAGGATAAGAACTGATAAATAATGTCAACACCAAAGTTTTCTCTATGTTTCTGAGTGAAAAAAGTCAAATTCCATAATGAAAATTTTTACATCTCCGAACCGTACTTGAACATAACATGAACAAATATGAACAACCCGAAAATTCTGAAGAAAAATACGTGCAATTATAGCAATATTACACTTTAGTTTATCATTTATACATGTACATCATAACTTGCAGATCACAGTGCATCTACAAATACACAAAACATGTAGTAACAGGCAGAATATTGGTAAAATTCTACATACTTCTCTTAAGGCATTTCAGGTTATTGAAATTTTTTGTAAAAGGCTAGTCTGTAAATGTAAACATT
Organism: Sphaeramia orbicularis; assembly: GCF_902148855.1. NCBI lineage: Eukaryota > Metazoa > Chordata > Actinopteri > Kurtiformes > Apogonidae > Sphaeramia > Sphaeramia orbicularis. Next base: position 58,538,947 of record NC_043968.1, read on the forward strand.
TTTGTGTAATTTTACCTTTTTTACACTAAAACAAAGACACTAATTTGTGGTTTTCTATATTTATGGGTTATTATGATAGTGTTTTACTGGTCTGACCCATTTTAGATTGAACTGACCTAAGATGATTTTCACAGCATTGATTGTTAATATCTTCAGTGTACTTTTTGCACTTCATAAATTCATCCCACAGACCAGATAGGACCCTTTGGTGGGCCGGTTTTGGCCCCCGGGCTGCATGTTTGACACCTGTGATTTACAAGAATGGAACAAAAGTTGTGGTGTATCATATGAACGTCATACAGAGGTGCTTCATCGTAGGTTGCTATCAGATGCGTATACATCAATGCATTGCAGTGCAGGCTTGTAATATTATGTAGATTTTTTACATCAGACCATAGACTGCATACAGTCACCAGAGCTGAACACTCAGCTGAGCTGGAGCAGAAAGAAAGAGAAGCATGGTGATGGTGCAGCAGTTTAGAGTGAATGAAGAGAGCAGCGTTACAGAAAATCAAGGACTACATCGAAGTCATAAAATGTTATTTTCAGACAGTTTCACAGCTGTACTGTCCTAAAATACAAATAAACAAACCCACACTTTCACGCAACCATGCAGGAAACTTTACCCAACACTGCCCGAAACAGGAAGATTAATCATAAATTCAGTGTGTACATTTTGACAGCACTAGTGGGTTTTTTTTAGCCTTTGAAAGATGATATATCTGAGTGAAAGAATACCTGGAAACACAGGTAACATGTCCCAGAAGATCTGTTTACCATACTGGTCGATGTTAAGAGCTTAAACACACATCAGATATAGTGTGTGAATATTAAGTGAGTGTGTGGTCATTAGGCGGGTGCTTATGAAACGTCACCCTTTCCTTCTCTGAAATATTTTCCCCTCTGGTTCCTCAGATACGTGTGTGTTTGCCTCGCATATTGTGCTATACATTTAAGACTGACCTTTACCTCTTCCTCCTCTTCCTCCACTTCCTTCTCATTTCAGTTCTGGTATCCAGACGCTGCCTCATAACGCCAAAGTCCACTACAACTACGCTAATTTCCTGAAAGACAGCGGTCGGCACCAGGAGGCCATTCACCACTACACCACCGCCCTCAGGTCTGCACTAAAGCTCTCTGACCCAAATAATGACCTTTCAGTAATTAACTCAGCTCAGGCTTAAATTCTCCACCTACAGAAGATTAGTTTGGGGTCTGTTGGTCTGCAAATTCTCTAAAACTACTACTACAGCATTTAAGTAATTTAATGAATGCTTTAAAACTCTCCTAACTGCAAAAATGTTTAACAAAAATAAAACTAGAAGTAGCAGTTCATAGTTGTAGGTCCTCATGAACCAGTCATATATTGGTTTACATCAGTCTGTGTGATGAATAGTATTAGAATAACGAACTGAAAAGGGCTTTTACTGAATATTACCATGTTGAAGTGAGGGCGACCTTTGACCTTTAGGATATAAAATGTTATATGGAATAATAGGGCCACACTAAGGATAAAAAATACACACTTTTTTGTATGAAATGACAAAAATATCAATGTATGTGGGAATAAAGGATGCAACAACAGCACTTTTTCAAAATAGTGTTTTAAAAGAAGTTGTTTTGGTGGAACATGTGCACATGAATCTCTGCAAAAGAAAACTGCACTTAAAAAGATGTGTGTTTGTCAAAACGTGCCGTTTTCTGCATGTATTTGCACCTCATATTCAGAACAGTAACATGTAAATACACTGAACAAAAATATAAACGCACCACTTTTGTTTTTGCTCCCATTTTTCATGAGCTGAACTCAAAGATCTAAAACTTTTTCTGTGTACACACAAGGTTTATTTCTCTCAAATATTGTTCACAAATCTGTCTAAATTTGTGTTAGTGAACACTTCTTCTTTGCTGAGATAATCCATCCACCTCACAGGTGTGGCATATCAAGATGCTGATTAGACAGCAGGATTTTTGCACAGGTGTGCCTTAGGCTGGCCACAATAAAAGGCCACTCCAAAATGTGCAGTTTTATCACACAGCACAATACCACAGATGTCACAAGTTTTAAGATATGCAATTGGCATGCTGACTTCAGGAATCTCCACCAGAGCTTTTGCCTGTGAATTGAATGTTCATTTCTCTACCATAAGCCATCTCCAAAGCTGTTTCAGAGAATTCATGAAGAAGACTGTGCGAGGAAAATGGTGGTCACACCAAATACTGACTGGTTTTCTGACCCCCCTGGACCACCCAATACAGTAAAAGTGCACATTTTAGAGTGGCCTTTTATTGTGGCCAGCCTAAGTCACACCTGTGCAATAATCCTGCTGTCTAATCAGCATCTTGATCTGCCACACCTGTGAGGTGGATGGATTATCTCAGCAAAGGACAAAGGAGAAGTGCTCACTAACACAGATTTATACAAATTTATGAACAATATTTGAGAGAAATAGGCCTTTTGTGAACATAGAAAAAGTTTTAGATCTTTGAGTTCAGCTCATGAAAAATGGGAGCAAAAACAAAAGTGGTGCGTTTATATTTTTGTTCAGTGTAATAAAAGGACAGACTGACTGACCTGTTACTACAGAGTACATCCTGCCATCCAGTTTCCGCTTATGGCTTAAAGCTTTACAGTGACATCTTGTGGTGAACTTGCATACTGCAATCACTGACTATCCCTCCACCCTCCCTTGCAGTGGCCATTAATAATATAAAAGTCTCTTATTCCTGGTATGTTATGAATTCTGTTCCACACTCAAATGCACCTGAGGGACTGATGCTACCTTCAACATGGTGGGCTCAGTAATATGCACCCATTACAGTGAACATCAGCATTTAACATAAAACCTGCATAATATAGTCTACACATTAATAAAATATGTAATGATGGCATTAAGACAAACAGAAAATAATCCAAAATGATATTTAAATGGAGCAAATATATTGTGCAAAACTGTTTGACATTATATTTAATCTTTTCCATGCACTGTGTCATGTTTTATTTTTTTGGAAAACCTTTGCTTTCCAACCAATCTCAAAAGAGAATTTCCACTCCACTGACTTGGAACAACTTTCCGTTCTGTATCAGATGATTGCACCTGAAATTGGCTCAGATTGTTGCTCAGGCACCACTGGTTGCATTGTCGAGCACTGTATTGTTAGAGATGATTTAAAGCTCATCTCTGTCATAAATGGTTCAAGAGTTATCTAATAAAGTAGCATTGATAGTACACATGTCTCTAGAGGGTTAAACTTGGTGGAAATGTGTGTGGGCGTCTAGAAAAACAGTAAAGTGGTAAATTCTTGACATTGTTTTTGACATCCGGCCTTGGACACATTTTTTTTTATGGTTTTTATTTGTTATGTAAATCACTATAATCAAAGAGTTATTATGGTGGAGCTGAAGTTCACAGTTGACAGTGGTATATTAATACCAGCCCCAACTTTATAGTCGAGTAATAAAAGTCTTATTGTAGTGAAAGGAATTTCTACTATAGTGTAACAATATTGCTGAATTACACTGTCATATTAAAAAAGATGCTGTTATACAGATAGTCTGTGCCTCTATTTGCATAAAACTCATCTTTACAAATCAATTAGGAAAAACCCCTCTTGTCGGCATATATTTGTATAAAAAACAAAAAAAAACCCTTGATTTTTGTTTTTGTTCTGCAGCTGCTTTGGAGTCTCAGCCAGGTGTGAAATTAAAGTCAGACAAAATGCACTGGTGGCTATACAATATGGCTGCTAATGTTCTTGTGTTTTATCTCTATTTTGTCAGATTTCAATGTGGCACTTTTCTGTTTTTTTATGCAAAAATCAGCAATAGCTGTATAAAAACATGTAGATGCAGGCAGGTTAGACTTTAGAAATGCACTTACTCCGTACCAGTACATCTGACCCATCTCAGTTCATAACATGAATTCTCTTGAAAAACCATGTTTCTTGCTTCTTTTTTTTCCACCCAGTTTACTCAGTTCTTGTTCTAGTTATTTTTACCATGATAATTATCACCATGGTTGTTATTGTCAGTATTGTTGATATTTTCTTGTGAGGGTCTTCGCCACCTTCTTCTTTCCTTTTCTCCCCCATTCACTCTTTCCTTCCCTTCTCTCCCCTATTCTTCTTCTTTGCCCTGTTTCTTCATGTCAGATCTGGCATTGAAATGTGGTTCAGCAAAACTCAGAATAAAGACAGTAGAATATCAAGGGGAGCCTTATATACTTTATGAAGTTTCCCTTGGAAAAGCAAATTTTTTCAACACCAAAAGGCAGCCAGGCTACCATTCTGCTGTTATGATACTGGACAAGACAAGTTTAAAAAAAATAAGAAAAGAAAAGAAAAGAAAAGAAAAGAAAAAACATGTTTCAGCCTCACATAAGTTCATGGGGTCTTAGAGAATTCTAAAAGTCTGTACAGATAGTAGTGTTGAGATCAATCTTAAGACCGTTCTTAGAAAATCTCAAAGAGGAGCTAGGATTTTATTTCAAGATCAGTAAAAACCACAACTGCAGGAATATCAGTAAACTCTTTGTCCATTATCAACTATTTATTTGTAAACTATTCATGTAATTGATGGTTGAGTTCCCATATGCAGGTCTACTCATTTGTTGAAATTCTGAGTTTGAATTTTGAAATTTCTGCTGTATATGACTCTTTCAAAGTCTTAATGAAAGAGTATCAGAGGATCACTGACATGTGGTCAGTTGGTACACACACCAAACTATTTGACATTTGGGTATAACTGTCTTTAATCTCAAGGTTCTCAATGCCATAGTTAATGAGCCCATTTACACACAGACTAAAATCTGATCATTATCTGATTTCTGTAGTTATCAGATTATTCAAGTGATCATGTAAACAGCAGTAATCTGATAAAGAGAAACTGAATTAACACACCTGGACAGGTATACATGCACCTCCAATGTCTTCATGCACGTCAACCTGTTAATCAGATTTGTTTTGGGTTTTTTTTACATCTGAGCATGTGTCAAAACAATGAAATCGTAGAAAACAGAAGTGACGTAGTCAAACAGGAGCGGAAAAAAAACAGGAAGTTTGAGTCTATCATCACATACTCTGAAAGAAATCTGATAATTGGCTGAAATATGTAAGCCAGGGTTTTTCAATTATCGCATTTCTGAAGTGCATGTAAACATATCAGATCTGATTATTACAATTATCCGATTACTCCCAGTTATCGCATTTTTATGGTCATGTAAATGGGCTCAACGTCGCCATGACGTCATGGGTGAGGAGGGTGATACAGCATCACTTCCTGGAGCCCAAGGGATCCTGTACTTTTTATTTTCCTGTTCAATATATTCCAAGAACCTCAGGCTTTTTTTTTTTTTTACTGCCATTTGTTACGTCATATATTTTTGTTATTTCAACTGTCTTTCAACCTTTTTTGATTATACATGTATCACTACTGTGTGTATTTTTCTGCTTTTTACCAAATGTAGCATTAATTCAATTTTTTTTCACGCTATGTTTCTCCCTATTTGTCATTAGTACATAGTGTTGCAGTAAAGAGTCTAAATGCTCTTAACTACATCAGCTGCCAGAAATGGTCCAATGCACTAAAAAACACAGGTTAAATGTGGTCTGCTGTCAACTGCAAAACAGGAATGTTGTGTCAAATTGTCAGACAAATGAAACAAGATGTCAAACACCAGGCTTCAATCAGCTGAGCAGTTGCTGAATCAGTCTCACAGTGCCAACAGTAAAAATAACCGGCTTTTCTTTCAGTTTAAGAACATCTACTGCACCATGCAACCATAAAGCAGACATGCTCTCTCATCAATCTGTAATTATTTTCACTTATTTTGTTTGTCTTTTTTGTGGTCCCTTAACATCCAGTAACCTGTCAGCTGTGGTAAATTTTCACATTTGTTAAAGATGCAATTAAACATAAAAAACACACTGTTAAGTTATACATCACCCAGTAGAAGAACATTAAAGACCCCATGATGAGGTGTTTAATGCATAATGTATGATTTGATGGGGTGAGGCTCCATAATGTCAAGTAGGATCTGAAAATATGTTTAAACCAGTAAGTGCATGTTCAACCAGATACATCCACTATCTGTTCATGCAGTTCTCTTGTGTTTCACAACCAAACTCTACGACTAAAGTGGACATTTTTACCAAATTTGAGCAGATTCCCTCCAGGCATTCTTGAGATATTGCATTCATAAGAACAGACAGATATGAAGCCACTGGGCCCTTTAAATTGACCTTAGACCAAGCTAGTGCTGTTTCCAATAAAGTATCCTGACAAGAGCACAGTGTGAAAGTAAATCAGAGGAAAAAAATGTATTTCATTCTTCAAACAGTACAAGCATAGCAGAAATTAAAAACATAGGCTATGTGGAAAGAAGCAGGGGAATAAGTCATCTCAACTCGATCTTGCCTTCTTCATGGGTCTGACCAGATTTCATCCTCATCACATGTAAAGTCCTGAACTCGATAATGTGCAAAGTACCGTCTAGAGCAGTGGTTCTCAAATCTTTTACAGTGGAGTACCCTCTGAAATATACTTTTTTAGCCAAGTTGAAGCTGTCACTTCAGCAGTTTTGCTAGAAAAAATTAGGCAAAATTTGTTTGTGTACCAAAGGTGTCTGTTTATATTTTCAAAACTTTGTAAACAAACAACATATATTTAACTCTAATATATTAAAAATAACAAATCTTTATCAGTAAATTTTGTGTGCAAAATATAAATTGAAAAGTGCCCTCTTTCATTGATAAGAAAAATAAATGAATTGGTCATTAATGAATAAATGAACCCTTCATCAACAAACTACTTACTGAATTACTTAAATAAACTCATCTTGAACAATATAAAATACAAATGTTCTTAAAATGTTACCTAAGCTTAAACAAGATGACTGACTATAAAACTAGGAGTGTCAGTTTTACTATATGAATGTATTTTCATTAAAGCATTAATTCTCATTATTTATTTTGTATTCAATACATGATGACTTATTTAATGATTTTAAGTACCCCTTGGCTTCTTCCAAGTACCCCTGGGGGTACCCCGGTACCCTCATTTGAGAAAGACTGGCCTAAAGAACTGTATTCAGATCAGCCATTCTCCAGTAAAACACTTACCTGTGGCTTATTTATTGTGCTGTGTTTTTGATCACTAGGTGAAATGAAAATGTGTGTTTCATGCCAATGTGTAATGGCAACTGGCAGAACAGTAAAGAACAGACTAATTTTAGACCAGACCAACACTGCAATATTTCAGCAAATCTGTGATGAAATTACAAACAGAGTGTAATACAGAGTATGTCCACACATGTGATAAATACTGTGGCTGTAAATGTTTTCAGAGACTAAGCCTCAACAGTCACTGTTCAAGCCTTCAGGGGGAAAAAAACTAACTAAAAATAAGACTTTTTTTTTTTTTGTCAACTCTGACTGGCAGCTGCCTGCTGAGTTGGACTTTCAGATCTTCTGTTTATTGAAACATTTATAAATATGAAACATATAAAACGTTTTTGTTTTTTTTTTTTCCAAACAACTCAATTGTAGTTTTACTTAAGAAGTTACCCTGTTTTGCCTGTCAAAGGATTCAGTTATGCACATGTTTTATTTTTATTTAATTACAGTACCTACCCTATTAGTTAATGTTAGCATGAATTGAATATTGTATTGTATGGTCTGTCAGCTACCCAGCCCATTTCTGTTTTTATACAGTATGAGAAGTTAACTTTACTCTTATCATACACAACTCTGATAACATTAACATACTTATGAAATTACTAGCTGGCATGGAACTCATTATCTCTTTTTTTGTTATCAGTGCAGTCAGTCTGTGTTTTCATTAATATGTGCTGGTGTTACATTGAGCAGGTTTCAGGCACCATCCATCATCAGCTACAACCTCTGGTCCAAAAGATATGTTTGTAAGAGGAAAATTGCCAAACTGAAGGCTTCAAAATGATAATCTAAAAATAAATGGGCATCATCGGTTCTTGTAATAGATTATGTGCAGAAGATCCTCTCATTAACACACATGGTGTGTCTGTCCTTCTGGAGGGAATACTCACTGAAGCATTAAATGTGGATTAATACACTGCTGAATATAGCCACAGAGTAATTTCTACATTTTTTTAGGAAATTGCTGTTTTTCACCTGTGATTTACAACTGTTTCTGAGCCAACTTTATGTCAAACTGGTCTCTCTTTATCCTGTCACTGCACTGCAATGGTGGCATCATTAACCCCTAAGGACCCACTGGGACTTTTGTGTCAGTTCCCAAATGAATTTTTCTCTCTATTTAAGCTTTCCTTAATGATTAATCACTATTTATTATAATATTATCCTCTGAATTTTGCATTTTTTTCCACTGAAAATCATCTGTTTTCCTATGTTTAATTTGCTGATCATGTAGATGTTCATAAAAGTTCCGAGTGAAGTCAAAGGTTATTCTATCAAAACAGAAAAAAAAAGAAGAAAAGGGGACTTTTTCAGTACAATATATCATTAACTGAACATAAACCCAGTGTTTCCATCACTGCCATTGATCCAACTGCATGGGTTTTACTGGTGAATCAATGTTGTAGAAGGTGACAGTGTTTCCACATTCACTATGGAGCCTCTGAACATCCAAATGGGTCATATCTGATGACCATGAAAAGATGACAAACTGTATTTTACACCAATTATTTACATGGATTGATAGAATTAAAGGATCAGTAATTTAGATCAGTCGATGCTTTTGGTCGACGGTGGATGTTTGGGTTTTTATGGTAATAAAGAGCTCTGAAATTGTGTTAAAGACACCAGTGTATTGGATTGTAGAGATATGAACTGGATCTATTCATGCTCATTGGCCAGTGGATTTATGTGACCACCAGAGGGAGTAGTGAGTCACTCTGTTGGTCTCACATGCTGATGAAAACTAACACCACAGGGCATTTTATCAAAACATTAGAAAGTGATCAGATGGAATGAGAACCACTGAGAAACAACTTTTAGAGTCAAAGAAAGTGAGGAAAGGTAGAAACACGGATTCTGAGGCTTATGAAGGTATAAAATTTTTATTTGATGTTATTATTTGTGCTAAGTTGCCATTTGTGGATCCACGGTTCAGACTAAACTGTGACGTTTCTGACCTTGTTTGTTTGATTCCAAACAGATCTTAAGTTCAGCTACTGACAACACAAACTGTACAGAAACCAGAGGTGATTCGTTGTTTTACTGCGGCTGTTTTCAGTCTAAAAACAGAGCTAAGCTAACAGAGCTATAATGTAAACTATCAGCTGATGCAGCATGTGAAATTATAAGACACTGTTATTTTTGACTGACTGTTAAAATAACCAGCTGTGAAACTTGAGGATACAGATGAGCTTTATACTTTATTCAGTGAGTGCTACAGTCTGTGGATACATCCTAAGTATGCTCTGGTATGTGACACCCCCCTGCTGTTATACGTTTGGAATATTACTACTGCATAGAACCCCTTTAAAATTCAATTTCTTGAGTTGTTTCTTCCCTTTTAACAGACCTTTTTTCACTGGAAACATTTTGGCTTGTAACATTAAGGATGGTTCCGCTTCATTTAGTTGACACTGGAGGCCATTCCACTAAACTAACAATTATACACAAATGGAATGCAGCCATTTTCACTAAACAATTACACCCCTCTGTGTGTGTTTCCTGCCTTCAAATGTCAAAATGTCATAACGTCTGCAACGGAAAAACAAGCTGACAGAAGAAAAGAGAGTTGTAGGATAAGAACTGAGTTATGTTCTCGGATGCAGTTTATCCGTGGAAGGTTTATCTCATGCGCTAAATGTCAATAATCACCTTATCTGTTACCTGATAATATGAGACAATATACTGTATACGTCTGAAAAAGTTAGAGGAAACAGTAGAGGGTGGTTAAAGAAAGGATAGCCAAGAACTCAAGGCCACCACACCTTTTTATTTCACAGGACCTTTAAGACAGCACACACCCATCACTGGCTTTTATCCAGTGTAGCATCCACTGCTGAACTGTGCACTGTGCGTGTTGTTTATTTTTAGTGAACGTCCCCACTGGGAATGTGACAGCTTTAGTGGCACATGGACATAGTGGACATTGTGGTGCAGTGGATTGTTTGTGAGATGGGTTGTGCAGATGAATGTGCTAACATACACACTGAAATACGTGGAAGTACATTGACATACACATACACACACACACATACGCCTTCGGGTGCCTGCTCTCATGCATGTAATGGCCTTGTTGCAGCTCAGATCTTGTGCTCAGTTCATCTATCACACGCACACAGACTGCATTAATGAAAGAGAGCATCCATTTGTTCTTCCTGTCAGTGGAGAGTTAACACAGAGATGAAGAGGCTCCATCCTCAGGCCTACTCCACCTTCTACATCCCTTTTTTTTTCCCTCCGTCACTCTTCTCTGGTCAGTTTTGTCAGTAAATAGATGCAGACATGATCTTCGTATTTTTTTCTTCTAAATACTGGACTGTATTGACACTTATTTCAGTAGTAAATATTCTTCTTTTTACCTGCTCACATTAAAATTCATATTCAACTTATTGCACATATTCATATTCTGTATATACTGTCAATATTTTGTTATATATCAGCGGTTTTCAAAGTGGAAGGTGCCAGAGGACTTCAGGGGAGGCACAATGTGAGAAAAAATAAACCTGAGTAAAAAAGAAAAAAAGTGTAAACATCTGGTTAGCTAACTACACTGCATGCGAGGGGCAAAATGCATCGATTTTTAGTACCCCAAGTGAAAGTGAGAGAGGACGCAGAGTCTGGGGCGAGCAGAAAACTGAGGGAGTATGACCCTGTTAATTTAAAGTTTGGTTTTTCATGTATTGGTCCTAACGATGCTCCGCTGCCACAGTGTGTTATTTGCAAAGAGGTGCTAGCTAATGACAGTATGCGACCATGTAAACTCCGGCATCATATTGAAACTAAGCACCAAAGTTTAAGATGTTAAAAACACACAAAGATGTCAAGATGTGTTAAAAGAAAGGTTAAAAACATACACATATGTTAAAATGTATTTAAAAAGATGTTAAAACACACAAAGATGTTAAAATGTGCAAAAAAAAAGATGGTTAAAACACACAGATGTTAAAATGTGCAAAAAAGATGGTTAAAAACATACAAAGATGTTAAAATGTGCAAAAAAAGATGGTTAAAAACATACAGATGTTGACATTTGTGTTAAAGAAAAAAGCTGGTAAAAACAAAGATGTTAAAATGTGTCTAAAAAAGATATTTAAGCACATACACAGATAAAGTTAAAAAAACATGTTTAAGAACATACAAACATGTTTAAGATGTTTAAAAAACAAAGATGTTCATAAATTTTTTTGTTGAAACCTTTTTTTAAGCCTGCATGGAACATACAAAGCAACAACAATAACAAGGCTCACTACCCCACACTTTGAAAAAACCCCTGTTATATATCATCTCATACCCAAAGTCGACTCTACCTCTGTATATTTCACAATATCCTACTGCTTCATCCTACTGGTTAGATGCAATTTGCAATTCATTGTCTTATACTTGTGACATTTGCAATGGCATTAAAGATAATTTAATCTCAATAAATTGGATCTAATCGAATTGAATACAGCATATAATGAATATGAATATCTTGATAAGGGGATTATCACAGTTTAACTAAATTCTAGCCAGGATTGAGCCCATTAAACATTCACCGGGTAAAGCAGCAGTGGAAAACAACTCAAACCTTGGTCTGTAAAATAGCAAAAGAAAACGACGTACATTTCTTGATGAGTAATGCTCTGTCTATATTATGAAGCTAACCAGTACACGGTGGTGTAGTGATTAGCAAAGGAAGCAAATCTAACAAATGATCAAAAATCAGGTGAAGTGAACTTTTACTGTGAGTACTGAATAGCATAAAGCAATCAGTTTAATGCTTAGAAACTCCTCGATATTTTATATTTGTCATATTTTTTCTCTTCAAGTAAGACTGTGAAAATTAAAACCTAGTATCGAAAGTGGAGGCAACAGTTCACCAAAAATCATGCATCATTATAACTGTCTACATGAGGGGTGGGCAATCCTGGTCCTCGAGGGCCAGTATCCTGCGTGTTTTAGATGTTTTCCTCTTCCGACACACCTGGTTCACATGATAAGCCTGTCATCAAGCTCTGCAGAAGCCTGATAATGACCTTCAGGTGTGCTGGAAGAGGGAAACATCTGAAACATGCAGGATACCGGCCCTCGAGGACCAGGATTGCCCACCCCTGGTCTACATGCTCACCTTGCTTTACCTTGCTGTCAGACAGACGTTACCAGTGGGAACTGAAGACCTGAAGTTCACCTTAAATCCACCAGACGCCCATGACATAAATGTAATTTAACTCCCAGACACAGAGGTCGACTGCCTTTTTATACAACACCTATAAAAAGTATTCACCCCCCCCCCCCTTGGATGTTTGACCCTTTCATTACCTCCGCCAGGAGGTATTGTGATCGCTTTGCTTTGTGTGTTTGCATGCGTGCATGTTTGTTTGTTTGCGTGTTTGTTAGCAAGATAACTCAAAAAGTTATGGACAGATTCTCATGAAATTTTCAGGAAATGTTGATACTGACAGAAAATGATTAAATTTTGGTGGTGATGGGGGGGGGGGGCACAGATCTGTCTTGGCAGAGGTCTGCGCTCTCTGAGTGCTTTTCTTGTTGTTTTTATAAATGGAATCAAGGTCAATCAATTTCGGGCTTTTTTGGGGGGGTGTTCAACAAATTAGTTTGGTAGCCTGGCCAGCCATCAGTCTTAATGAGATATCCGTCTGGAATCACGGGGCTTGAATCCAAATATGAAGGCAGGCTAATTTGGTTCCTGGACATTCATGGATGCTTATTGCATTAGCCTCCACTTTATTCCCTTTCCTCCTATCCATTCATCTTTGACACTTCACGTCAAACCTCCCTGGTTGCTTTCCTCTTTACCTCTCCCATCCCCTTCTCTCTGGTCTTTGACTGTTGTCTGTGTTGCCAGTATGTGGGAGATTCAGCGCTACAACTCACTGCTAATCCAGGCTGCTGTCATGCCAAACCCAGAGCGCAGAGCCTCAATAGCTTTCATCCGACTCCAAACCACATTCCAGCCCATAATAACCCAAAACCCAGCAGACCACTCACTCTCACTTTAATCAACCATCCTCTGCTTTCTGTTTTTTTCTCCAGAAAGGCATTTAGTGACTTGGGATCAATTCCATCCCTCACATTTTAAAGTTTTGTAATTCTCAAAGTTACTTTTTTTTTTTTAAATCTTTCAAAGCACTTTTTTCAAACATGTTCCTCCAGGAGAAGCAGAGGTGTAGTTGTGGTTTTAATCTTCTGTACTTGTTTCCATGCATTAACCAGTATTTGTTACTTTGTAAAACTAACTTACTGAGTTACTGGGAGTCACCATTCAGGACCTTGGTCTGTTTGTTTGTCTTGATCTGTGTGAATTTGATGTTTTGTTGGTTCAAGAAAGCAGAGATCTGCATTTCCAATGTTTTCTGCTTCATCAACATATGTTTTAGAAAGAGATGTTAATCATGGTTAGCATATTAGCACCTATCGGCACATATTTCAGTGTAACATCAGGTTATGACCTACTCATAACTATGTCCGTTTTATTGTGAGACTTTGCTTTTAACATATTAGGTAAGATCCAAACTGACACACAACTAACAGAACGGGACAGTGGTTCAATGAGGTAACAGAACTGTTTTTGTCAATTTCATATATTGGTACCTTAACATCAACATAATGGGTTTTGGGAAAATGACTGAAGTTCAGACTCCCACTGAAGGACAGATGGGTTGTACAGCTCTGATCACGGGGCATTAACATTAGGTTTTTAGATATATCTGACTGACTATGTAAACATTCATAGGTTCAGGGGGATTCAAAGCAGGAAGTGGCGTGTTAAACCATTTTCACCCCATGAATAAGGATTTGTGTCCATCCTCCATTGTTAAATTTGCACAGAAATATAAAAAAAACTGTAACTGTAGCATTTCTACAGAGGTATTTCTTTGCACAGTATCTTTACACACCTGCAGTCCCAGGGAAGGGGCACAGGGTGTTAGAGCAGTTATTTTCCTGGTGACTCATAGTGTAAATATCTCACAATGTGATGAGAAGCCTCTCAGTATCAGGACTCTGCTGATCAGCTGTGTTTCCTGTCTCTCTGCACTTTCCACAGCCAAACCAATAACCCGCTCAATGAGGTTTCCATAGAAACAGTAAAGAGCGTTACAGCAGCGCCCGCTCCCTTCTTGCCCCAGGGCGTCTTGTCAGGCTCGTGTCACTATTATGGGCACTAACCATAAAAGTGTATTTCAATTACACTGAGGTGTTTTGTTGCAGTGATGGAGAGCAGCAGTAAATGTCAGCAGAAAAGCAGCCGCTTCCACACACTCACTGCTGATTTATCTGCACCATTTAGTCTGAAGATTATCCTTATCACTGTGACAAGCCACTTAGTCCAATCAAGATCATGTTATGCTGTGTTTCCCTGTGGAAGTGTGTAGCTGTTAATGGCTCCTAAGATGATCGTTTGACAGTACTGCTCTGTTCAGACTAAAACTAGTCCACTAGCTCTTACAAATTACTGTAATACAAAGATAACACATCCAATATATATTAATACATCTGCTGCTTTTCAGTCAGCTTAAGTAAATTATTATGCTCATGAATCACTAAGTAATTGGATTAGACCAATATATATATATATTTTTTATTAAAAACGCAATAGTAAGTAGACGTGTGTTGTGGGCTCTTCTTAATTGTTTTGAATTAAAGATCAGATTTGTCTATTAATCATGGCTGAAAATAAGTGTTGTTAACATAAAACAAAAACAAAGTTTTAATAGCATCAGAAAACAAAGGCTCTGTTCTTGTTTTAGACTCAGATTAAGGGTTTAAAGCTGCATTAATTATCAATATGGCTACTTGGGGGCAGATCGAGCTAAAAATATATATTTTCCTCTTTTAATTGTAATTTGGTCTTGGTGTTGTAGAGCATAAACGGACAGACTTTCCAACTGTTAAATTCTCCTCTGGCTTTTAACTTTGTCATAAAGCAAAAAAACATTTTGAGGATTATCAGTGGAACTGGGGGGATGTTTAGATTGTTTATCACTAGTTTAAAGTTTGCTTTTTGAGTTCAGATTATTTGTAGTTATTTTTATTATTTTATAAGTTTCTGTTTTATTTTTGTAGAAACTAGACGAGCTCTTATATCCAATTGTACTCTTGTAAATGCAAGATCTATGTAAAATGTTCTCTAAAAACATTTATCTTTCTTTATTCAACACTGTACTCAACTGTGAGAAGACTCTGTGAGCCCAGACGTGTCTTACACCGGAAATAATTCACTGGAATCCAATATTTTATTATGTGAGGCCCTCCATATCATATATCATATCAGCAAAAAAAGAAATACAATTTGTGCCTTTTATTAAATTCCTTCAAAATCTTCGCAGCATTTATTATATGAGTCTGGACAGACTTGGATGTAAACTGACACTTAACCGGTTTGTGGAGGGGTAACTCTAACTAAAGTATTTCTTAAAAATGCATTTTATTCTCGTCTTTTTTCTCTTAGGTTATATCCCCGTCATGCTAGCGCCATGAACAACCTCGGCACTCTGACACGAAACCCAGAAGAGGCTGAGCGCTACTACAGGCAAGCCCTGGACACCAATCCGCAGCATAACCGAGCGCTGTTTAACCTGGGAAACCTCCTCAAGTAAGATTCCCCTGTTAAACAGATATGTTGTAGCAGTAACACCTATACTCACTCATCACAACTGGCTCTTTGTTCATGTTATGCTAGACATTTCTGAGCCCTCTCTGTCACTTTTCTAAAGCACTCCCCACTTTTGTGAGTGACCTTCACAGTTGGAGACATAATGTTCCAGCGGCAACCTACGTCCTAATTATCATAGCAGAAAAACATGTTCAGTTATTTTAATTTACCCTGCAATCAGGTTGCATTTTACATAAAATAATAATGGCTTTACAGCTTTTATACACCCAACAGTACCTGAGTGCTACATGTGATGAATGAAGAGTATGGGAAAACAATGTGATATAGTCAGCTATAGTCACACTGGTATAAAAAAAAAAAAAAAATCAATAAAAGAATACACGACTAGAATAAAAACAGGCTGCTGGAAGTAGCCCGAGGTAAATCTGTAAATGAGAATATTAGGGATGTGGTCTGAATGTTTGGTATGTTCAGTAAAGCAAATATTAAGCATGAAGTGGAAAATATTTCATCTGTGAATATTTGGATGCTGTGGAAATTATTATTGTAGCTGTGTCAAAGAAAATAAACCAGGTCTTGCTTTTGGATAATGAGATCTATTTGACTGACTGTCCGTTGGCCAGCTGAATATCAATAACCACAGTGAATATTAGTAAATTTGTTGATGGATGCCAACCTACATGAATCTACAGGGCATTACTTATGAAGTTAAAGAGAGCCTGTCCATGAAGCACCTAATCTAAAATGAAGGATACATTTACACACAAAGCAGTAAACTCCAGAGCTGAAAAATGAAGCTAACACTAAAACAGACGGTTTAACTGTAGCTGAGGTTAACTGTTGTGACTGTGTCATGAAGTTACCGACACTTTATCACAATACCTGACCTGTACACAAGCTAATGTTGGTATAAATTCAATGTTTTCCCAGTGGTCAGTCTGATGTTGTGGTGCTGTAAAACTAATTCATGGGTGTAAACAGTCAATACAGGAGCCTGTACACTTGTTTAGTAAAGACCTCAGAATGGACTAAATCCAGTTTTAACCCTTTATAGGTCACTCATAGAAATACTCTGACATTCAAAATTCCAACCTTAGTGTGTTATTAGAGGACATAACAAGACTTCAAGATTCAAGATTCATTTTATTGTCATTCAAACACAATACCAACACAGATACAGTGCAGAATGAAATTACGTTTCATCGCCTTTTTGCATAGACACAAGAAAATATAAAAACACCTTAGCAGCCAAAATATAAAAGACAATAAAGCATAAAAAGGCAATAGATTAAACAAAAGGGCAATAGATTAAAACCACAATATTAATATAAATATAACAAGTAATAAATAGAGAAAAAAAAAACTTTATTACTTTTGTGAGATTTTTCAAAATGTTTTATTGTCATGTAGAAAATCAAGGTCAATGAAGTTACCATATTTGGTTTCTTGCCTGTATGTGGCAAAAAACAAACAAATAAATTCAAGAATTATATATGAAAAATACAAGAAAATACATGTAATGTGAAAATAACATGTATTTTACAACATTACGACATCATAAGTGCTGATCCAGACCCCTGTCCACATCCACATTCTCCCTTTGAACATCATATCTTACATTAGTACCATTACTTCATGGTACCTAACAAAGCAGGTACACTAACTGTTCATACAGAGGTGGACCTTACAGACCCTGGAGACCACACTGGACCTGAGATCGTTGCCTCACTGTCCTCACTGGAACTGCTGCTATCACTGTCTTGTAATGTATGTGGAAATTACCAAAAAGTAGTCACTTGCCCGGTAGAAGGTTATCTCAAATACAGTGATTAGTGCAACCTCTATTTCTTATGTTCTACATATCATCACCTCTGGTTTCATTAAGTCAAAATGTGACATCTATTTGTGGAACACATTAGTGTGCCTCACTTCACTCTCTTTTCCTGTTTCATATTTTAACTATATTTTCACTTGTGATAAGTAAACAGTATTCCCTGCATGATCAGAGCTAATAGTGCATTCACACACATCCACTTTAACCCATAAAGACCCAAACATTCACCAGCGACCAAAATCATGTATTGATCTAAAATGTTTAACACCTGTTGACCCACTAATTCTACAGTTGGAGAAAAAAAATATTAGACCACCCCTTGTTTTCTTCAATTTCTTGTTCATTTTCATGCCTGGTACAACTAAAGGTACATTTGCTTGGACAAATATAATAATAAAAACAAAAATAGCTCATAAGAGTTTAATTTCAGAGCTAGTATCTATCCATTTTCCATGTTGTCTTGATTATAACCTAAATCACTTCAGTTCTTACAGCCATAGCTATGGCATTGTATTGACAAAAACAGTGCTTTTAGGCATTCCATGTTTTCTTTTCTGTCTCTTTTAGTCACATGACACACACAGGAGTTAGAACTTGATTGCATAACCATTGTTTTTGATGACTTTTGATGGTTTAATTTTTTTTTTTTTTACCTGACTGTGTCAATACATGTAAATAATTGGTGTAAAATACAGTTTGTCATCTTTTCATGGTCATCAGATATGACCCATTTGGATGTTCAGAGGCTCTGTAGTTACCATGGAAACACCATCATCTTCTACAACAGTGGTTCTTAACCTGGGTTCGATCGAACCCTAGGGGTTCGGTGAGTCAGTCTCAGGGGTTCGGCGGAGGTCAAGACACACACTCGACTCATTAGTCGGGTGTGTGTGTCAGGCTAGGTCCGTGTATGTAAACAAATGGCTTCGGAGACTCTTTCTCTGATTGACATCCAATATACGCGGTGGACTGTTGTTGCTTATAGCACTACAACACATCCGGAAGTGTTTATAATCTCTTCCACTCGTCTGACGATGAATTATTTGAGTATTTTCCACATCGTTGTTATGACTTTTGCTACTTCCTGTTAACCACGGAAGCAGTCATGTGTAGCGTTTGTTTACATTTTCGGCCACCGCACTGGTCAGTTACAATCATGTGACGACCGACGCACCGTTGCGGATGGAGAAATTGTATAACACTAAAGCCGAGCTAGTGCCGTAATAAGGATGCTGGACATAAAAACGAAGAAAAGGAACAGACTTTGCTGTGAAAATGACATGAGAGTGGCACTTGCCAAGGTGAAGCCACGCATTTCTGAACTGGTCTGTCAAAGGAAAAAGCAGAAGTCCCACTGATTTGCAGTAAGTATTCATTATTATTGTAGCCTGATGGAAATTAGGTGATGGGTGTGTGTTAAAATGTTAAAAAATGATAAATAGCATAAATACAATAAGTTCATTATTGGAATACAAAAATTAAAACCATTTCAGTGTGGTAGTATTAAAAAAGGTCATGTCTTTGTGAAAAGGTATGTAATTTGTTGTGAGTTCATGCACTGTATTGGTTTTGTTCTTTGAACACAGTGATGTTAATGCACGGTTCATTTTGTGCACCAGTAAAACATATGCCTGTGTCTTGAATTTGGAAAAAAAAATCATATTTTATTTTTTAATAAAGAAGGGTTCGGTGAATACGCATATGAAACTGGTGGGGTTCAGTACCTCCAACAAGGTTAAGAACCACTGTTCTACAACATTGATTCTCCAGTAAAACCGTTGGATCAATGACAGTGGATGGAGACTCTTGTTTTATATTCAGTTGATGATATATTTTACTGCAAATGTCACTTTTTCTTCAGTTTTCTCTGTTTCTGACAATAACCCTCAACTTTAATTTGAGCTTTTATGGACATCTACATGACCAGTAAATTAAACTACTACTAAAATACTAAGCATAATATTAGAATAAATTGTGATAATTCACTTGAGAAAGGTGAAAAATTGAGAAAAATTCATTTGGGAACTGACACTTAAGTAGCACTGGGTCTTTATGGGTTAAATACCTGACTTGATTTGCATGAATATAGAAATACTAATGGTAGGGTTGAAAATTGAGCCTGTGCTGACTACATTTTTTGTTGTAAATTACTTTCAGCTGTGTGACTTGAGAGGAGATTCGTATTCGCACAATTTTCAATGAGCAAACCGTTATTGAGTTTAATGACCATGATTCATTGCGCTGATGATGCAGCACCTCAGAGTCACGTCGTGTCACTGTCGACACAAGCTGAATTGAGATGTATTCGCTCAGATGAAAATGAATGGTCAGCTGAAGTTGCAGCGACATCAGTCATACTAGAGCCACAGACTGTAGGCCTGAAACATAATGACTCACCGGGTCCGTTAAATGAAAGTCGTCAATTACCCAAACTCCTGACACTGTCACTGGAATTTGACAAGTTCTTTATATAGTTGTGTTAGAGGCCTTATTTTGTTTGTTTGTTTGTTTGTTTGTGTGTTTTGCGGTCAAACACTAAAGACTGCCCTAAGCTCTAATAGAAAATTACATCAATAACAGGAGCTGAAATGAAGTCCATTATTAAGGCTGAGCTCCATTACCATCTCTGTGTTATCAGTGGAGCTGTGAAAACAAACAGACAAAATGAGCCATCGATCCACTCCACGACAGCTCCGTGTGTATTCTAGGTCTGTATTTGTGCTGTTTGCTTTATGTATGAATAAAATATGACGATGAAATGAAAAACAAAAAAAAAGCCTGTGACAGAGAGTGATGATATGCAAAACTACTGATGTATTTGGAAGATGACAGTGAAGAGAGAATTATTGTATTTCTCCTGGTAGTGATGACAAACTAACACAAAAATAACCTCCCCAGCAAAGGTAGTAATGATGCAGCTGATGATGATGATGATGGTGATGTTGGAGTGTGTTTTTACTGCTACTCATATGGATGATGGCTATTGATAATACTAGACAGAAAAAGAAGCTTTTTGAGTGGACAAGAAAAAAAACACAATTTCCAATATTGCACCAACGTTTTATTGTTTATCCACAATCTGAGAGTAATATTTGCAAAATTGGGCAACTTTACTTGTAGATATAAACATCAAGCCCAATTAAGACTATGCCTAATTAAAGTATCAGAGCCCATCTTATCGGTTCTATTCTTCATCTTGTTGGTTGTGAAATTTTCCCACTTTAGGAACTAACATTAATCACCATCATGTTTGGGTTGAAGCCCCTTGGTATATGGTTTCCATTTCAGAAATTTCTGAATGAAATCACTCACCATGCTCATCCCTTACACCACTCAAACTGGATGGAAAAAATCAGGGAAGAAGTTAGTTTTGTGTGAAATTCTACTACCTGTCTGTTCAAATACGTTTAAGGGCAAAGATGCACCAACCCGACTGCCGATTGTCACCAGAAAGGGTAGCCCGACTGATCATTCAGCTCCTGTCTCCCTGACACGATCAAAAAAGTGTGAAGAACACACCAAATCGACTACTGGCTTGAGTGTACGTTCTGCGCTTGTGCGAGACGTAAAACCCGAAAATGACAGAACATCTCTCTAGACCAAAACAGAGAGCTCGTTTTGTCAGCAGAGAGTGTTGAGTAGTCAAAAAGGGTTGTTGTACTTCTTCGTTCTTAGTTTTCTTTGAAAACTAAGGAGAAAAAGCACTATGCTAGCAATGCTAACAGTGTTCACGTCATGGAATGGATGAAGTCCATAGTTAACACTGACTGGCACTCATTCAGATACGATATGAGCAGTTCATGGCCTAGTAAGGAAGACAATAATAGTGTAAAGTGCCTTAGCATAGCTGTATTCACATGGAAACATCTCGTTCACTGATTCACTAGTCAAGGGCTATCCCTCCACCAATCAGATTGGTCCGACTGAACAATGGGTAGTGGCCGATTACACATGTTGAATCAGCTGAAAAGACTGGCGATGGCATTAACAATGGCCAAATGCTCAGAACACACCAAACAGACTCATGTCACCAACCTCGCCAGACTGCGCGACGACATCAAATGCCGAAAACTGGGTTGGTGTGTCTTCGCCTTAACATGTCCTCAACCACTTGATCATAATTTGGGACACTATGGAGCCAAGAAAATGTTCCAGCACTTGCACAAATGCCCCCAAGGTGTTACTTCCAGAGGGCTGAGCATTGGGAGGAAAACATGATCACCAGTGAGTTTTCCAACCTGGGATGCTATTAATATTCCAACATTCAGCTTTGTATGACTTTGGACTACACCAAATTTCTTTGCGGATATTAAAAGAATTTTGATCACTTAACCTCCATAGAACTAAAACACTGGAATAACACGTTGCTCATGGCTATATATCAACCTGTGCATGACTCAAATTGATGTACTGGAGAAATTCTAATTTTAGATTTAGCATCAGCCTACCTGATTCACATAATTTTGTATTTTCTCTCCAAGGAGCGAAGTCATTGTTTACCAGTATTAAGTAAAATATTGCTACTGATGCTGATGATGACGACCGACGGTGAACACCAGCGCCCTGCACACACATTTTGGGAGCAGGTGCTCAGGCTGAAAAGGGAAAAATTTTTAGTTTTCTGTGAATGCTTAAAAACCCCCAACAGTAAAACATAGGGATGCACCAGTACATCAGCCCATTGTTATTAGAAGTCATTTCATCGATGTCAGCAGCCAAAATTTAGCTTTTGTGTTATGTTGAAGTTTGTGTTATAAATATGTTTAATTGTATTTGTGGCCATTCAACAGTAATTTACAAAGGGTTAAAACTGCTTAATGAAAAGATTTGTTTGTCTCTCTGGCAAACAAATAGTAATAGAAGAAAAAACAAAACATTGATATCTCCCAAACTTTTACAGTCTGTGCATCCCCAAGGCAGTTTAAACTGTCGACATTCAAATATAGACTCCCTTAAACAACTGCTGATGAAACATGGGTTCTTGTATTTGGATTTTTGGTTGCATTGCAATTTAAGAACATAATTTCAGATATTTATTTTACAAGCTTCCATTCAGTATCATCTATAAATCGAGGAAACAAAAATTCACTGTTGTTTTTTAAGATCATCTTGGATTGGTTGAAAAATGCGTTCAAAGCTGAAAACAGGCCCGCAAAGTGGTGAAAATAATATTAGTTTCCACAGTTTTGCAATGAATGCCAAAATCAAAACTCTTCTTTTTATCTTAATCTTACATATTATACCTTTAAGATGAAGCTGAAAGTGATTATGGTGCAATGATACTGTTTTGTTTTTTTTCTTTTTTTTTTACACATTTTATTTATGAACATTTTAGTTTTGCAAAACAAGAACATGAAATTGAGGTCTAGGGATGACAGTTAGAACATCAACCATTTTTAATTAGTACTGTCACCGTTTGTAAAGTCTGTCCATTTTCTCCAGCACCTTTTTCCAGCTCCTCATGGACCCACAGGGTGAAAGTCATGAGTTCCATCAGTGTAATGTTTTCTACAATAGAAATAAAAAGGCCCATTGCAGGTGCCTCCTTCAGTAGCCAACATTTTGCTATGGCTTTTTTAGCTGATGTCAACAGAATCTTTAGGACGTAAACATCGTCTGAATCCAGTTCATCTGGGAAGTAACCAAGGTACAATACTGTAAAAGAGCAGCTGATGTTAAAGTCCAGTGTTTTTTTGTAATGACAACAGTGGTGGTGATATGTGTGTGTGGATGACTGATGATGATTACAACAGTGATGGTTGTGTATCCACTAGTGATGATGAAGATGATGACAGCGAAGAGTATGAGAATAAAGCCATTTGTACTGATAATAGCAAAAATGATGGTAATAGCAATGATTGGATTAGTACAATAATAGGGCTGTTACTGATTGATGATGATGATGATGATGATGATGATATATTTCAGGTCCCAGGGGAAGGAGAAGGAGGCGGAGGCTCTGCTGAAGGACTCCATTCGCTTTGGTCCACATTTCGCTGATGCTTATTCCAGTCTGGCATCACTGTATGCTGAAAAGGTGAAACATCCAACAAGTCAAGCACAGACTCTCACACACATAATTTTAGCGCATCACTGCTTTATAATTCCTGAATAAATTAGTGGTTGACTTTTAATCCCTCCCCAAGCAGCCTTGGCCTAGTTCTTTCCTGTTTCTGATCCTGTTGTTTCATCTTCGTTCTCCCACAGAAACGCTTTGCTGAAGCCAATGAAGTGTACCTCAAAGGCATAGAAAACTGTCCAGACAGCTCTGACCTGCATAACAACTATGGAGTGTTTCTAGTGGATACAGGTGAGTTTAGCTCTGGCCTCAGGGCTGATGGGTAAACGCTGACTGTCATTAACAAATACACAGAAACCTCTTGGGCTAAATTGTGAAGGCGTCACCGTAGCGCCAAAGCCTGCAGATCCTCAAACTGCCACATGGGTGTGAGTCAGTCCAAATAGACGCTAATGTTAAAATGTCCAAATTTACCCCTGAAATAAACATGTTTACATCTGGGTCAATTAGTTTTTATCTCTGATTTCCTTTGTTAAGGGTGATGAATTCTTTAGAACTAATCCATTTAAATTGTACTGTTTTAAGTGTTAAAATCAATCACTCTGTCACAGCAGATTAATGTGAACAACTGATGTGTGGATATGTTACTGGTATTATTTGTTACTGGTATTATTTGGGCGGACGTGGTGTATGATATTCTGTTCATGCTTTCTTTTCTTATATTCATCATTTAATAGGTCTTAGGTATTTTATTGTATTTTTATTTTAGGTTTGTTTGTTATTTGTTTTGTATTTTGTTTTTTGTTTGTTTGTTTTTTTGTTTTTTTTCTCTCTCTTCTGCCAAGTTTACTCAGTTGTGGTTGTACTTATTGTTTCCATTACAATTATCACCATGGTTGTTACTGTTTGTATTGTTGATACTGTCTTGTGAGGGTCTTCACCACCTTCTTCTTTCTGCCCCCCAACCATGTCAGGTCCAGCATCAGAAAAAAAAAAAAAAAAAGAGTTAAAATCAAGCATTTTGTCTGCTATAGGGGTGTGCGAAATGACGATATTAGATCATGAAGGATTAGAGCATATCGACAATCCAACAAAGCAAAGTGATCGTGGAATCAAAGGGGGGGTTATATGGGGGTGTGTTCCGTGCCGCACGTACCCCACAATGAGTACACGCAGTGAAAGTGAAATCTAATATGGCAGGGCAAGTCTATTATAACTTAAGACTTGGTCCCCACAGTTGGGTGCACTTGACTCCATGGACGTCCACGCACATTAACCTGTTTTAAATATGAAATTGGTACGCTCAATTATGAAACCTCAAACGTCCGTACACAGTGTGTGCGGAGAGCCACCATAACACTTATTAAAGGGTCTGTGTAAAACAAATGAGACCAGAATGGAAAACGTTTAGCAATGTAGTGTTTTTGGAGAGAAGTTCAGTGGAAGTCCACGGGACACAGGCCATTTTGAAGCCAGCATCTAGTGGCCATCAGGGGTATTACACTTTACAATACTACTACATGGGCTTCACTTTATGCTCCTTTACTCAGTTTGAGCAAAAACCCCATATGGCAAACTGGAGTCCACTAACTTTGATAGTGTCTGTGTTTCACCACACTCTTCTACTGCATTAACAGATTCACTTTATATCAGTGACTTATTTAAGCACTTTCACCGGCCAATCTATCACATCTTTACTGGCTATTTTGCAAAGCCTTCGTATCATTTTAAGATTTTCTTCTCCCTTCCAGCACGTCATTTCAGGACACAATGAAAATCAATTTGCAGTGACTATCTGCAGAGATGTAATTCAATACAGGGAACAATAAGCCTTCTTGGTGTTTGCCATAGTGTTTTGTCATGTGACAATGAAGTAGAGGAAACAGTTTTAGGCCGTTCTTTTCTTTACTGAAAACTCTTAGTAATTCTATTTTGACAGTGAGCTGCCAAATTCATATCTAATTGTGCTTGTTTGTTTTCTGAATGGGATTTTCAGCTGCATAGTGAGTGATTGCAGCTTGTTGCGTCAGTTAAATGTTAGCTATTAGATGACTGAGTTTCCTGAAAACACCACTGGGGAAGCCGAGCTGTATTTTTATTTGGACTGATTCATTGAAAGAGTCTTTTTTTAGAAATGTGACAATATCTGCTTGGAGTCTTTAGAGCCTATTGTAATGCCATTTTTGTGATGGGTTTAAAATATTTGTGACATCTTCACTTTTTTTGCCCAGTTTTTAACATTTATTGCAAAAGTAATCAAATCAGCTTACATTAGGTTTACAATATTACTTGTGCTGTCAAATGATTAAAATCTTTAATCAGATTAATCAAAGGGTTGCTGTGGATTAATTCCGATTAATCACTATTAAATGTAATTTATTTTTAATTTCATTTTGCATGAGTAAACAGACTCAGGAAGGAAGGGAATATACATGCACTTAATGTGTTTATTAAACACCTTCAGCAGTTTCATCAAAACAACTTGAAACAACTGTTCCATCTTGGGTTTTTTCTGTACTCATATTTCCATCCAGAGGGTCAACATGGTGTTTAGCTTTATCTTTATGGCTGGTTCTGCTGCCTGTCACTACCGGATAAACTGCCCATTTGCGCATGTGCAACAGTAACTCTACTTGGACAAACTGTCCGAAAAGTGTTGCCAGAGACGTTCAGAGTAATTCTGCGCTGCAGATGAGCTAATTGCGTTAAAATTTTTAATCAGATTAATCCTGATGATGGATTAATCTGTGTTAACATGTTAATTTGGACAGCCCTAAATATTACAGCAGAGAAACTCACAATCTATAACCATTACAATTTAAAAGCAGCCTTTCAAACACTAGTTTCTTGGTAGTGTTTCAAATGTAGAGAGGAAGTTCACAGGAAGATCATGTTCAGACCATAGACAAAATAGCGGACAGAGGAACAGTGATGTCACCCATTGGTTTCTGAACTGCTGTTTTGAAACAAGTAGTTTATGTTTTAGCTGTGACCATGTTGGTTATTTTGGAGCCAGAAATCACCATATGTGGACAGAAAGAGCAGAGCTATTGGAGCATGAAAGGTCAGAGCTTTAGTTTACTTAGCTTACCGACTCAAGTGTCTAGAGGTATGATTCATGCTTTGGGTTTGACAGATCCCGGATGAGCCCCCATGTCTCTTTTCTCAGTACTGAATGAGATCCAGAGCTCTATGATTGAAATTTGTTAACATAGTCTGGCTGGCTCAGTTGGTAGAACATGAGACCCTTAATTTCAGGGTCATGGGTTTGAGTTTTCTTGAATTTCCCACTGTGAGATCAATAAACTCTTATCATACCAAAGCAACTTTAACAGTCATCTTAGTGTATGCTATTAACCTGTACAGTGTACCTGTTTGTCAGAGAAAAAGTTGGCAGGAAAGTAAGAAACTCTCATACAGACCTGTCAATCAGACTCTGACAGCAAAAATCAAAGCTTCTATTGAGCCTGAGATCTGATTAACAGGAAAACCCTAAAGATGGGTCAGATCACTCATTAGATTATCCAGACAGAAATGAATGACAGTGGAATGACTCCTGGAATAAGTTACTGACTTTTTTTTTTTTTTTTTTTTAATTTTGTTCTGTTTTGGAGTAGATAAATGTGACTATATATAGGACTTCTAGAAGTGGTATTACAGCTCTAGGATACCTCCATATTGGCTTTATTTTGGAGCCTTAGATCATGGTTCAGTTTGAGGTTGTAAAGAAACACCCTGATGTTGACATTTAGATCAGGGATGTCAAACTCATTTTAGTTCACGGGCCAGATTCAGCCAAATTTGATCTGAAATGGGCCGAACCAGTAAAATAATAACATAATAATATGATATAAATAATGTCAACTCCAAACTTTTCTCTATGTTTTCGAGTGAAAAAAGTTAATTTACATTATGAAAAGGTTTACATCTACAAACTATCCTTTCAAAAGATGTGAATAACATGAACAAACTGAAAAACTAAGTCTAATTTTAACAATATTCTGCCTCAGTTTATCATTTACACATGTATATTATAACTTACAGATCACAGTGGATCTACAAATACACAAAACATTGAATGACAGGCAGAAAATTGTTAAAATTGTACTTGCTTCTCTTAAAACATTTCAGGTTATTCACATTTTTTGCAAAATTATATTTTGTTTTAGTGTAAATATGTGAAAGTATTTAGATTTACAAACAGAAACATTTGGAGTTGTCATTATTTATATGTTATTATGGTAGTATTTTACCGATTTGACCCACTTGAGATTGAATTGGTCTGAATGTGGAACCTGAACTAAAAGGATTGGTAATATTTTAGTGTAATTTTTGCATTTCACAAATTCATCCCAGGGGCCAGACTGGACCCTTTGGCGGGCCAGATTTGGCCCCTAGGCCACATGTTTGACACCTATGATTTAGATGACCTGAACTCCAACTGGCTTCAAAGAAAAATGGAAATAGGTATAGTCTTTTCCTACATTCAGTTAGAAATGTGGAAAGAAATTTAAAAAAAAAAAAAAATAAATGAATAAATGAGTCTGAGTGTTTCTGAAAGCAAGTGGAAATGGCACAGCAAACACAAGGCTCAGTTGTACATATTCACTGTGTGTTCTCATATTCCTGTGGAGATCAAACAGCTGAGGCCATACTGATACAGGCAGTTTCACTTCAGCTGCCATTACTGCTTTAAAAGGCTGAACAGAACGTAAGAAGCACAAATCAAAGACTACATGTATTTATATGAAAGAGAACTGGCTGCTGACGGAAATTAGGTTACAGATGTGATGAAAGAATGAGTGTACATGCTCGGAAGTAACCCGCTTATCATGAATCAGCACTTTCAGCAGCTCAGTAATCACATTCATCTGATTTGTTCCTCTGCTGTCACACCGGATGACTTTATTAAGTGTGCTTGTGATCCATTATGTTGTAGGTTATGACATTGACACTGGTCTTATGTCAGCTTTCAATATCTGCGTAATTCAGCTTTATATACCTGCATGTGTTTAGGGGGAAAAATATCTCACTTCAGACTCTGTTGAGGAAGAGTGACAGCTTTTTTCTAACACACAAGACAGGAAACAGATAAAGAGAAACACACCGACTGTCTATTACAAAAAAAAACCAAAAAAAACATCTATGCACCAGGTTATTCAAATATGGACAAATCAAGTCATAGATTGATTTAAAAAAAATGAGTGAATTTTCCATGAAGTTAAGTTTAGACACTAAAAACTGTCTGAGGTTTCTTTTCAGAAGTTTTGATACTTTAATGTCAGATATCAGTTTCTTTTCAGATTACTCCTCTACCTCACCTGTTTTTTTTTTCAACCTAAATTAAATTCACTGTCATGCTGGAGAAACATATGCATCTTCTGAAAAGCAGCTATTAATACAGAATCCCCAAAGGTTTAGAATCCAGTGCATGACATTTAAAGAAAGTACTGCACTGTGCATGAAAACACAAATGACTGTTTCATCCTCCAGACACACTCTTTCAACTTGCCTCTAACACTTTGCTGTGTGGAAAATTTGATAACAGGAGGTGGTCCTTTTTAGTCAGAATATATACTGACAGTCAGTAGAAACTTTGAGGTAGAAATGTATGCATATTTCCACTTGTAGGGGGGTTGTAATTATTCATTGTGGATTTATTGATGACTTAGTGCTCGGGTAGTTGAGATAATGATGAGTTGTCATGTTGTCACAGTTCATTGCACATGGGTTGGTCTCTTTGCAAAAGTGGACCAAATACACATTGAGCAATACTCAGTGAGTATCTGCACAATTTGAGGATTGGTTTTGAAGGCCTATATAAAGGCCCATAAAAGGCCACCATTGTTAGTCCAGTGAGTGGCATCATGCCACGTCTATCACGTGAACAATGTCTCCGGGCACTGGGTATGGTGGAGGCCGGTTTGAGCTCCAGTGATATAGCCAGGCCTATGTATGGGCTGTTCCCAACCCACAATCAGAAACCTGGTTGAACGCCACAGGCTCTGCTGACGATAGACCGCCTGCATCGAAGCAAACAGAGGACATACCAAGTATTGACTGTTGTGACTTTGTGTTTGGCAGGTGGCATTTTCTTTTGTTAAGTTTTTTGTTTTGAAATTATTCTTAAAACTCTAGATTTTTATTTCTGTATGTCAATATCCTAAACAAATGATTCATATGAAAAACATTCCAGTTTAGGGTTTCAAAATAAAAATTATGTCGAAAATTATGGTCTCAAAGTTTTCATTGACTGTGAGTGTAGTTTTTTCCTCCAAGTGTCATTAATGTGCTTCCTCTCATCTATTCTTCCTCTCTTATGTTTGCTTTTTACTTTGTCTTTCCTTTTAATTCCCACCTTCTTCATTCCATTCTTCATTTTTCCATCCTCCTACTTCCTCTCCTCATCCTCCAGGAGAGGGCGAGCTGGCGGCCGCTCACTACCAGCAGGCCGTTCGACTCAAACCAGCGCACTACGTTGCCATGGTGAACCTGGGTCGCTTGCTCCGTTCCTCCAATGAGAACAAGGAGGCAGAGTCGTGGTACAAGAGGTGAGAAAAGAAACTGATTTAAAAAGGATAGAGGAGCCTCAAGGAAAAGAAAATATATATATATAGCAGCCTGTGACCTTTGACCTCCCCCAGCAGCAGGAGAAAAGATAAAATTACAGATTTGTTTTACATTTGTTCTGTTCACCGGAGTGGTCTCTGTGATCCCATACAATCGGCAGGTTTTTCCAAGAGAAATACTACATAGTTCAGTTTTTAATACAGATATTGACATTTATTCTGTATCTCTCAGTGCATTTTTCCAGCACACAGAGATGCTGTAAAGCGCTGCATTGTTTCTATAAAGGGACGTGTACAGGGGCCATAACAGATTGAATGTGTCAGTCTCAACAGGCTGAAAATTTAAGCCACCACAGAAGTGCCAAAACCTGCAATGGACTCTGCTTACAAAAACTAGTCAATTCCCATAGACATGAATGTATTAAAACACCCAAGTTTACAGTAGAAATAAACATGTTTACGTACTGGCCTGAATCGACAGTTGTACAAAACACATTTTCTATTCTGATAGACAGCTCTACTGTAGTTGTAGTTAAGAAGTTACATTCCATAATACAAGTAATGAAACTTTACCAAGTTTCAGTCACTAATAAAGAAAAATTAAATCAAAAATGTTGGTTCGCTGTAGTTTCATGGGCCAAAATGTTAAATTTGGAGAATTAGTGAGAGAACTTTACAATACATTCAAGTTCTTTCAGTGGAAGATTGTAC
Organism: Sphaeramia orbicularis; assembly: GCF_902148855.1. NCBI lineage: Eukaryota > Metazoa > Chordata > Actinopteri > Kurtiformes > Apogonidae > Sphaeramia > Sphaeramia orbicularis. The sequence continues at coordinate 58,569,867 of NC_043968.1, forward strand.
ATAAACATAACAACATAATAACACTTAATCTTATACATTGAAACATCAGCAAACCAGCACTTTTGTCAGTGGTTTTCTAATTCATCTTATTCAAGTATAGCGTCAAAACACAGTAATGTCCTGTCAGAGAGTGAAAGTTAATTGATTGCCATTCCAACATTTATTTCAATATAAAGTAGCTCCTTGGTTTGGATAATCCCTTATGGTCCAACTAAAGCAAAAATGAATTTAGAGGTAAAAATGTGGTCCTCAACATCCTAGTTCATGCTGGAGGAACTGCAGAGCCCATATAGCTAATCACACTCACATATTTTGGCTTTGTCCTAAGTTAAGTGTGTTTTAGAGGGAGGTTTTCAATGCCCTGAAGGAGGTTTTTAAAATGAACATCCCACAAAACTTCACAGTGGCAGTTCTGGGAGTAATACCTGAAAGTCTGGATGGAAAAGCAGATAAATACCTTTTGAATATATTATTCACCGCTGCCTTAAAGTCTATAACCATCAGTTGGATGAAAGCAGAACCTCCCTCATATAATACATGGATTCAAAAAGTTTGGGATATTTACCAGATGGAGCAGATCACATACTGGCTCAGGCTTCAGAAAACCATATTTACTAAAAGACGGGAACCTATGTGACCTTTGCTGCTGCAACAATATTTATAGGTGATGCAACACTCCATGTTGTTTATCAAGGTATTGTTATTCTGCCTCTGACGAAGATTTATATTTACAGCCTTTATTTATTTATTTATTTTTCTTTTGGAAGTGAACATTATTTGTTTGCTATAATTGTTATTGTTTTCTCTAATTTTCATCCTGTCTTGCTTGTGGAGGTTTGTGAGAATACAATTGTAGCTGTGTAAGGGAAAAAGAAACTAATTGAACTGTACTTGAATGTACACATTGTATTGTACAGAAAAAAAGAGAAAATCTAATAAAAACTAAGTTTAAAAAAAAAAAAAAAGTAAAAATGTGGGTCATTTAGCAACACTAATCTGTCAAAATGTCTCTAAAATGTCCCGTCAGAGATTTCGAATACCGTGTTTTGACCATATATAAGATTAGACACATTTAATAGCAGATTAAAAAAAAAGACTGTAGAGCAGTATAATAAAGAGGAAGCAGTGTTTTCACCACTCAGCCTTTGTACCAGTCTGTCCAAAGAAATAACCAACGATAGTAACCATATTAAACCAAAACTTTTAAGATTTGATGATGTCAGTGGTTCGTAGTGATTTCATATTAATCACTGTAGGATTTATCTAAAGAGCAGTAGCTACATATGGTAACAGAGTGTAATTATTCTCACGCTCTCTCCAACCACCATTGCTGACAGCTGTCCCCATGACCTTTGACCTTTGGCTGTAGGGCGCTGCAGGTGACAAGGAAGGTGGACATCCTGACGCCTCTCGGGGCGCTGTATTACAACACAGGCCGCTACGAGGAGGCTCTGCAGGTGTACAGAGAGGCTGCTGCTCTGCAACCGGACAGCACCGACATCTGGCTCGCTCTTGTAAGGCCATGTACACGCACAACAAAACAGACCAGACATTCTGAAGGTTTAATAAAGGGAATGTTGACCAAACCCCTACGATGCTTAACAGTGTGTATATGGAATCTGTATAGATAGATGTCAGACAATTAATAGTGTCTACAAGTTCACTCACATCTGAATCTGTCCGTGTTAATTATGATAAGATACTCATAAACAGACTAAGAAATAATATGTTGTGTGTATTTTAATCTGAGGATGTTGTGTGATGGGGTTTTTCCATTATTTATGTTTATTTTTTGCTCAATGTCTTCTATTGGTATTTATGCAGAAACTATACAGACATTATGTTGCAGACATGAATCAATACAAACAAGAATAGTCCCCACCCCCCACTTCCCACCCATGTTCCAACAGAGCCCCGCCCCTAACAAAAAAAATCACTGTACCATTTAGCAGATTGGCTTTAATTCTGCATACAACCACATACACTGTAAAAGAGAAGGGGGATACATTTTTAAATTATACATGCAAATAGAGCAAAAGTCGTCCCAATGAATCCTAAGTTCTCTTTAATAAAGGGTCAGTCTGACAAAACATCAATATGGGTGACATCCAACTTCTCTATGTGGATTAGAAAAGGTTTCCATGTATCATAGAATTTCTGAGCACACCCTCTTGTAGAATAGCATATTTTCTCTAGTGTCAGTTGGTGTAAAAGGTCACTGACCCATATCTTAAAGGTTGAGATGTGTTTCTCCTTCCACCTATGAAGTATTAATGGTCTGGCAATGAGAGACGCAAAGGCTATCATATTCTTTGCATGTCGGTTGTGATGAATGTTTTGTGAACTTATTCCAAATATCGCAGTAATGGCAGAGGGCTCTATACAAATCTGTAAAACGTCTGAGAGGGTTTTAAATATTGGATGCCAGAAATGATCTGGTTTTTGATTTTTCCATTATTTTACCTGGGATCTTGTTATTACAGTAACAAAACCGTAAAATTACATATAGGTCAGATTTTCCAAAGGTAATAATAGCCTAGTCTCAAACATTCTGACAAAATCTGTGTTACATTCCAGGCTCAGGTTTTGGCGATGGCCGGTCGTACCAAAGAGGCAGAGAAGATGACGCTGGGCATCATTTCCAGAGAAGGCAGCTGTATTGAATGTTATCGACTCCTGTCTGCAATATACAGCAAACGTGGCAACTACACAGAGGTGTGTTTCTAACTGTGAATGTGTGTGTTCTGTCTGTGGTTGGAGGTGAAATAACACGCAGCCTGTTGAGATGATCACAGTGGAAAAAATGTAAACTTTCAGCAGGAGATATTTCTGCTTCTCCAGTTTCCGTGGAAACGAATTACCTCAAGTTTACATCAGACCAGCGGCCATTTGCTGCTGAGCAGCTGCCATTATCCTCCTACTCTGTCTATTAGCATCATTAGTGTCTCTGTGACCCAGTTTCATAGAGAATACCTTTATGAGTTCTGTTATTGTACTGGTTTGGCCAATTCTGCAATGCTTCACAATTCAGTGACATTTTGGATTTCTTTGTACTCATACTTTAACACAGTGTTTCCCACTAGGAAACACAAAGAAACCCTGCTATGTTAATGGCTGTCATAGTGTATCTAGTCAGTAATTTTAGGGTCATGGCAATTCAACCAATGGTCCCCACATGACCCCCTCAGAAAATTTTGAAAAAAATCACACTTATTCACCTACCAGATAAACGAACACATGACTATATTTTCTTCAAATTGTTTACAAACGTAGGTGTAAATGGCATTTTTAACAGTATAATGGCATTGACTATTGCACAAGTTATGATAATACCTGAGATATTTGAACACGGGTGTGGAACTGCATGATGGTTCAGATAGAATAATTATAGATTTCCCAGAACCGGGAAACCTGAGCCAGTTTTGAAGAGAACATAGTCATGCAGTAAAAAAAAAAGAAAAAATATTAAGAATAGAACCAGTTCTATCCCAAAGCTAAAATTTTGTGCACAACATCTTGAAACATATATGAAGACATGGTTAAAATTTCAAAATTTTCATTAACTGGCCACATGGTAATTTGGGTGCTCAAATAAAGAGTATTTTTGTGAAAAATTTGAATCGACCCATTTTATTCATTGCCTTACAGCAACACTTTTCATTGAAATGTAGTCTTTTTGCAGTATATTGTTGCATCTTCACCATAAGAATCCATGCAAAAAAAAATTAGGTCTCTACATTCATCCATTATGGCACAGTGCAAGCCTGAAGAGAGAGGACATTTGGAAGAATTAGCCTTTTCGCCTGATTTCAAGGCCTTATGGACCAAACATGAAGGCACCTACAATTATTTTGATGCAAAATATGGTCTTTTCAGGGGGATTTCACCCCAGACAGTACGTTTCAGCAGTGTGGCTTGAATACCTAAGGAGATATAGCTCCTCAAAGTTGGCCGAAAAGCAAATTTGCAAAATTTAGACAAAAAACATTAATTTTCAAAGGGCTGTATCTCCTAAACTATTACAGATATGACCTTAAAATTTTGGATGTGTTTGTTTATCTGGTAGATGAACAAGTGTGATTTTTTTCAGAATTTTCTGAGGGGGTCATGCAGGGCGCTTTCTGAAATCTGGTTGATTTGGGATGGAATGGCCCTTTACAATTTTTACCTCAGCCAATGAGGTTATCTAGTACAATGTGCAACAGTGTAGTTTGACCTGCTATTTATGATGAGAAACTGACATTATTTTGGCAGGTGATGACTCCCTCTTTGCAAAAATAATGGGACAAATTTAATGCCTTTCTGTCATTTATGAGGAGAGCATAAGTTTCAACATATGCAACCCTGTCACGAACAGTTCTACTCTGATCAGTGGCTGCTTTTCCATCCAGTTAATTAGCAATTAAGATCTCTGGAATTACCACTCAGAGACCTGATCGTACCAACAAGTCAGGGATTTTGACTTCAGATGTGTTTCCTCCACAGAGGTCTCTGTCTTTTATGATCTCACATTTGACAGGTGTAGTTGGCATCTAAAGGGTGGACCAAAACAGATGACCACTACTCATGGGAAGTCCAAGGGTCAGCCCCACTCGTGAACATACATGTCCCTCAAACTGCAGGTTAAAGTGGACTAATTGATCATGTTTACTTCTTGTAGACTAAAGAAAGGCTATAAACAGAGATATGCTGGACTTGCAACAGACCCATGATGCACTGTTCTCTGTATCCCAGTGTGGACATGACAAGTGGGTTACCTCAGAATTAAATCATGTCTTTTTATTTAAAATCAGAATGAAAAGATTTCATTCATTCATTTCAAAAATGTCAATGTAATGTCAAATGCCTGTGATTATGATCAGTAAGAACATTATTCTGTTGGCACTCCACTGTAAAAAATAATCTGTAAATGAACACATGATCCTCATTGGAAATAGTTCACTTGAGATATTTCCAATAAACACATATGTCATTATAGTGGCAGTTTGTATTCCATAAAGTATATTATGTACTGAATACCTTTTATTAAAGTAAAATTTTCCCTGGAAATATATTATATGAGAGTGGACAGACATAAATGTAAACTGACACTTCAGTGGTTTATAGAGACATACAACCACAGGCCACTAGTTCTGAAATGAAATACTTTAGTTATTTTTTGTAGAGTTTCATTTGGAGTCCACTTAGTTCAGACACCAGATATTAAACCTAGTCATTTAGTAAAGATTCAGCAGGAGTTCACAGCTCCTTCTACTGCTAAAGTTCACACTCTGAACATTTATGGACTTCAAACCGCCGCATCTGTCTCCCTCTCTGTCGGAGTTTCTCTGTATAAAGCTGATGCAGCTCTTTCACAAAAAGACAGGAATAAATCATCATGCTCTTCATCTCCGTCCTCCTCCTCCCCCTGTCCTCTAAATCACTGCCCTCTCCTCTACTCATTCATTACCAAGTCTCACAGTTATCTCTTTCTCTAAAGAGGGTTTCACTGTTCATACATAGTGGTGGTAAAGATTATTTTTGCTTCAAACAGCAGTGACTCCTTAATCCCACCAGGACGAACACACACTTAGAGCAGCTGTCATCTAACTCTGAGGGGATCTGTTTGGTGTTGGAGTGTGTATTGATTCTCATCTGTCTTTCTGGTTCAGGCTCTGGATGCTCTGGACCGAGCCCTGCAGCAGAACCCCAGAGACCTGACAGTGAGAGCAGAGCTGTACTTCTCTAAAGGAAACCAGCTCCGAGAAATGAACCAGCTGGACCGAGCCTTCGAGGTACAGCAGTTAAAAGTGGGGATTGTATCTAAAAAAGACGGTCTTTTATGCCGCGTTTCCAATACATGGAACCGGCTCGGCTCAGCTCGACTCGGTATTCCTGGAGACCATTTCCATTACAGGATACCACTGACTTTACAGTACCTGGTCGTCATAACGATGCGGCACATTACTTCCATGTCGTCTGCTCAGAGACTTGCTGATAAACTCGCTCTTTGTGTGTTGTCTCATCTGAATTTTTATGTCAGCCACCAAAGACTGAATCTCCTCGACCGACCATGGTGCAGTTTTGGGCTGTTATCATGTGAATTAATGTACCGCTATATTTACTGTCCACTTCCGCATCTGTTTTTTGTAAAACAGCGGTTCACAGAGAAAACTGTCTGACCAGTCAGTGGTCTGCAGTGTTTACATGTCACAGTTTAGTATCTGGTCCCCGGTCCTGGAACCTCAGTGGAGGTGATACCAAAAAAGTAGTACCGGGTACCAGATTCCAGGTCCTTTTTCGTAATGGAAACGCAAAAAGGCCGAGCCGAGTTGAGTCGAGTCGAACTGATACCACGTAGTGGAAACGGGGCATAAGAAATGCAGGCCCAATCCCAATTCACCCCTTAGCCCTCCCCCTTGGCCCTTGCATTTGGCACTACCCCTTGAAACAGAGCTGCAAGGGGTAGGGGTTGAAACATTCTCCTATGAAATCAGCAGTCACTGATGCCGCTATTAACAGATGCGACAACTTTGTTTCCGAAAGTATTCACTATGCTGTCAGTAGCTGTAACCATCTCTGTTCCATGGGCTTTGGTCATATTTTTGCAGCTATCAACTGCAAACTGCAGAAATACGATCTGTAACACTTTGAAATGGTATTAAACGGTAGATCAAATGATTAAGTTGTTTATGAAGAAAATACGTGCCTTTGTGTGTTTCTTTCATCACACTGCTGCACTTTTTGGCTGTGTTTATCTCCATCTTGCCAATGATTTGAACAGAATTATGGGAAATTTCTTCTACCCCTCTGTTCGTAGTGTGGTCCTGGAAAATCTCTGTTTTGAGGGCTATACAGCCCTCCGCCTTAGCCCTTCCCCTCCATGTAATTGAGAAACAGGACAACACTACCCCTTCACATGTACATGCAAAACAGAGGGGTAGGGGTAAGGGGGAGGGCCAAGGGGTGAATAAGGATTCAGCCATAATCTCATCTTGCAAAAATAGACTTACTTTGTCTTATTGGCATATTTCAGCTAATACTGCATTAGATATAACCAGTGACAAGGCAAAATAATGATTTGCATAATATCCCAACAAAGGACTAATATTGTTTCCTACAGTCCAAAGGGTCCGATGGACTATTGGTGTCAGTTGGTGTCCGTCTGTCATCCATCCGTTCCTCCATCTGTAAACAATTATTCATGAATCTTTTTCTCCGAAACTGTCAGAATGACTTGATATTTTTTGTGGAAGATCTTTGGGGTCAGGTCTACCAAGTCTGTTCAAAGAATTGGGAAATACTGATTTTTAATTTTTTTTTTTTTTAATTTTTTAAATTTTAGCAATCCCCATTGGTTTATAATTGAACAAATTTCAAAGTGCTATAATTTGAAAACAATTGAAGATATTGATATAATTACTGCTGGCAATAAATAGGAAGTCACACATGGGCTTTCATTTGGTGCCATGGCCTTTGACTTTGAGTGGCTTTCAAAGGTCAAACCCAGACTCTAGATTTTGCTATCCTGACTTTTAGTGGTCGTATTTTAAACTTGGTTTTATGGTCAGTTAAGCTCTTGAAGATCTTGAATGGTCAAACAAATGTCAATTACTGTCTTTAAATATGCTGTTGGACTACAGGACCTTGGTCCTATTTTTTTTAAATAATGACATAATGTGCACAGCTGCACAGTTTGAGAATATTAACTCTTAAATGTTTTTTGTTGCATGCAATAATCACGACCTGCTTAAATTTAAACTTTTCTCTAGTTTTCAGGCTCATTATTGTTTATTTATTTAGGGTTTGGACTTTTATTCTCATTTTAAGAAATCAGAATCCTGCCTAGTACATGGCAATTTTTTTTATATTTTAGAATATTTGGCTGATTTCTCTGAGGGAGCTTTTTTTGCAGATTATTTCTCACTTTTTCCCTTCTTTTCCTCTTGTGCTGTTGAACAGTGTGTCATTATGACTTTGCATTTCTCACATTAGTTAAAAACATCACTCTGACTGATGCCAAACGTTGGATTTTATAGATTAAGCACTAATAATGTAACACCTACATCATCTGGTAGTGACCACAACAGAGCAACAGTATACATGTAGAAATAATCACTTCAGATGTGAATCATCCCTAAATGCTGCACTCAGATGTCAAAAGGCTAATACAACTCTTGTCTGTTTACTAAGCTGATATCTTTTAACGACATGAAGTTCCACTAGTACAGGGCACTCCATGATCACCGATGCATCAAAGACCAAATGCCCTGCTCAGTGTTATAAACCGCAGTCCAAGCTGTCTTTATTTATTTATTTATTTATTCATTTATTTATTTATTTCATCTTGACATTCCAATAAAAGATAAGTAGAAGTGCAGCTATTTGTTATTTTTCCTCAAGCACCAAACACGAAGCAGTAAACCATTAGTAATTATATCCCTGATGTCAGTTGTGGGATTGAAGCAGAAATAGAGCAACAGAATCCATTTTGTGGTTGTTCTGTCTGCAGACAGATGATGATGATGAGTAGAGAGTCATTTATTCTGGTCTGTTTTGTTCCACTTCTGAAATCACTGCACTAGTTTTAGCGCCCTGCAGGTAGGACTGATTTCCATTTAAATACACTATATTGCCAAAAGTATTGGCTCACCCATCCAAATAATCACAATCAGGTGTTCCAATCACTTCCATGGCCACAGGTGTATAAAATCCAGCACCTAGGCATGCAGACTGCTTTTACAAACATTTGTGAAAGAATGGGTCACTCTCAGGAGCTCAGTGAATTCCAGCGTGGAACTGTGATAGGATGCCACCTGTGCAACAAATCCAGTCATGAAATTTCCTGGCTCCTAAATATTCCACAGTCAACTGTCAGCTGTATTATAAGAAAGTGGAAGGGTTTGGGAACGACAGCAACTCAGCCACGAAGTGGTAGGTCACGTAAACTGACAGAGCGGGGTCAGCAGATGCTGAGGCGCATAGTGTGAAGAGGTCGCCAACTTTCTGCAGAGTCAATTGCTACAGACCTCCAAACTTCATGTGGCCTTCAGATTAGCTCCAGAACAGTGCGCAGAGAGCTTCATGGAATGGGTTTCCATGGCCGAGCAGCTGCATTCAAGCCATACATCACCAAGTGCAATGCAAAGCGCCGGATGCAGTGGTGTAAAGCACGCCGCCACAGGACTCTAGAGCAGTGGAGGCGCCTTCTCTGGAGTGACCAATCGCGCTTCTCCATCTGGCAATCTGATGGACGGGTCTGGGTTTGGCGGTTGCCAGGAGAACGATACTTGTCGGACCGCATTGTGCCAAGTGTAATGTTTGGTGGAGGGAGGATTATGGTGTGGGGTTGTTTTTCAGGAGCTGGGCTTGGCCCCTTAGTTCCAGTGAAAGGAACTGTGAATGCTTCAGCACACCAAGACATTTTGGACAATTCCATGCTCCCAACTTTGTGGGAACAGTTTGGAGCTGGCCCCTTCCTCTTCCAACATGACTGTGCACCAGTGCACAAAGCAAGGTCCATAAAGACATGGATGACAGAGTCTGGTGTGGATGAACTGGACTGGCCTGCACAGAGTCCTGACCTCAACCCCATAGAACACCTTTGGGATGAATTAGAGCAGAGACTGAGAGCCAGGCCTTCTGTCCAACATCAGTGTGTGACCTCACAAATGCGCTTCTGGAAGAATGGTCCAAAATTCCCATGAACACACTCCTAAACCTTGTGGACAGCCTTCCCAGAAGAGTTGAAGCTGTTATAGCTGCAAAGGGTGGACCCACGTCATATTGAACCCCATAGACTAGGAATGGGATGGCACTTAAATTCATATGCGAGTCAAGGGAGGTGAACAAATACTTTTGGCAATATAGTGTACCTTGTTACAGCTCCCGTATTTTTGTACCTTACATCTCTGGAGTTAACAGTCTGAACCTCAAATGAATGTGCCATAAAATCTACTAACTGGAAATTATTCCTGCAAGACTCCCAGGATTTGTGAAATTCTACAGTGTGAATAAAAAAATCATTCCACCCGCATGTAGCGTAGAGTGTAGAATTTTGACAAAATCATCAATAAAGAAATCATCAATAAGAAATTCCATCTATTATCTGTTGAATATTCAGAGTTTGTTCATCACATCATGCCAAAAAGACCTGAAGCGGCTTTAGCTTTTATCTCCTGAACAGAGCCACTCGTCTGGATCATATAACAATTATTCAAGCTGTTTCTGCTGTTTCATTGATAATATAGCCTTTTTTGTTTTACAATAATGTGATGTTTTAATTAAAGAAAAGAAGTTGAATAATTTAACCAGAATACCCAGCTACATCTGCATGAATGAGCTGAAAACACAGATTTGTGGTCTTCATTAAAAAGAGTAAGCCTGGCAGGTTTTCTATGGAAGCATTCATTTTGAGTTCTCAAAAGTGTAAGAAAACCTAAACCAAGCTATCAGTCATCATCATATAACATAGATTTTATTAAAAAGAAAATGCTGAAGAAATTCAAATTTTTCATAAGTTTTCTGTTACAGAATAAAACTGTAATTCAGTACTATTCAAACTTTTATTTAGATAAGGAACCAAAGTCTATCCAAACCGAAATGGCAGACTTCCTCTTGGGTTTTACAGCAGGGCTGCAAGAGGAGTTTTTGTGTTTCTCGTCCTGTAACATGTACCTATCAAATTTGGAACGTCTAGCTGAAACATGATGGGGTTCACTCATTGTAGGGAACGCCATTGAGCCATTTGTTGCCTCACATTTCCAAAACCCATGAAATATACATTCTTTTCAACACTTCACTTCTGTTTGTGCAAAATTGTGATTTTTCATTCATGTTTAGGTCCTCACTAATGCAAACCTTCTGAGTCAAAAGTAATGATAACAATCTTTACATATACATTAGAGCCTTAGCACTGACTCTCCTATATGTATGAAGGGTCCACAATGTTTACCTTTTATGTGGCCCACATTTGGTAGCGGCACCCCTGATTGTGACGAACAAGAATGGACTTAAGCCAGCGTTTTTCAACCTTGGGGTCGGGACCTCATGTGGGGTCACCTGAAATTTCTAGTAATTGATAAAAATTAAAAAAAACAAAAAAAACAAAAAACAACTTACTAATAAAAAATATATGGTGAGTTGAGAGAGATGATCACAATACATAAAAGACATGACAAACTGTGAAGCTGAAACTGAAGCACTGTGGTACTGTTTATCTTTCAAATGTTGGTTGTGGTCGGTTTCAGATGCTGCAGCTCTTTCATGATTCATAGTTTGAGTTATTGTTTGTTCAGTATTAATTGTCAGCCTTGTAAATCCAAGCTGGACTGACTGTACATATCCTGACCAAGGAAAATAAAATTCTCACTTTGTGCAGTAATCTACACCTGGCTTTTCTGCCTCCGTCCATAATCATATACATTTCATAGCCTAAAAGGTTGGGAACCACTGACTTAAACCTTTACATCCCAGAAGAGGATCACCGTGGAAAGAAATTGTAAGATTTAGATTAGATTAGGTAAGTGGTTTCCAACCTTTTTTGGCCCATGACCCCATTTTAACATCACAAATTTCTGGCGACCCCAGACATTCAAAACAGAGACTTTTTTTGCTAAAATTTATTTGTTTTTGATCATGTAAAAGTTTGCTGTACTCTGTTGCAAATAAATATTAATTTTAGATGACATTTAGTCTATATAATGCATATTATTATGTCTGCAAATTAACACTAAATGAACAATAACTCAAACTATGAATTATGAAAGAGCTGCATTACATGATCAAAAACAAATAAATTTTAGCAAAAAAAAGTCTCAGTTTTAAATGTCTGTGGTCGCCAGAAATTTGTGCTGATAAATGGGATCACAAGCCAAAAAAGGTTGGGAACCACTGATCTAATCTAATCTAAATCTTACAATTTCTTTCCATGGTGATCCTCTTCTGGGATGTAAAGGCTTAAGTCAGTGGTTCCCAACCTTTTAGGCTATGTAATGTATATTATTATGGATGGAGGCAGAAAAGCCAGGTGTAGATTACTGCACAAAGTGAGAATTTTATTTTCCTTGGTCAGGATATGTACAGTCAGTCCAGCTTGGATTTACAAGGCTGACAGTTAATATTGAACAAACAAGAACTCAAACTATGAATTATGAAAGAGCTGCAGCATCTGAAACCGACCACAATGAACATTTGAAAGATAAACAGTACCACAGTGCTTCAGTTTCAGCTTCACAGTTTGTCATGTCTTTTATGGATTGGGATTGTCTCTCTCAACTCACCATATATTTTTTATTAGTTAGGGTTTTTTTTTTTTAATCAATTACTAGACATTTCAGGCGACCCCATTTGAATTCCAGGCGACCCCACGTGGGGTCCCGACCCCAAGGTTGAAAAACACTGGATTAGATAGAAGTTTATTGATCCCTTGGGTGAAGTCCCTCAGAGAAATTAAGGATTTAGGTTTTTACAATTGTTGAGAAACCTTGCCCAGAGCTTTGACACTGATAGTGGTGATGACGATGAAAGAGGAGAGGGTGTGAGACCTACAGAGAATTGAAGTGACAACTTTGGAAACGCAGAAACGACAGTGGCCTGAGGGAAGTTTTGACAGTTTGCATATGATTAGGTCTGATTAGATGAAGCTGGAAATCATCTTAGAGATAGCAGGAAGCTATGACTTAGACAGCCTGCACAGGGAGACAGCTTCCCTTTTGCCAAGCCACGTCTGTTGATTTCTTGTATTAATTTAGTGAACATTGCAGTCTCCCTGTGGATTCACATACACAGACAGAATTATGCACTGATTCTGTTTCCATTGCACTTATTTGCATTTACTTTTTATCAATACACTAACTTTTTTCACTCCGCCTAAACTTAAAAACAGCACAGCAGAAAAACTTTTTGCTATATTCTCAGCATTTCCACTAAATTTTTTTTCCATGCACAAATTGAAAATGTGAATAAAAATAGGAGGATCATAACATACCCGTTGCCTAAGTCTCCTATTGCATGGTAAGCAATGGCCTTCATTCTGTCTTAGGAGGCTTGGAAACCTATTGGTACTCTGCTTAACCTCTCTAAAGACCTATAGTTCATCCTGAATCTGTAAAGAAACTTTCTGGAAGGCTCCTCTGCTGCACAGGAAGCCTTAATTGACATCCTGAGAGGAGAAAAAAAACACAAGAAGAGGGAAAGTAAGCGAATCAGAGGAGGGCGACTCCATGGGAAACGTTGAAGGAGAGGAAATGAGACAGGAAGTGCTGAGGAGGCCATCTCAGGTCAATGCAGCTTTAAAGAGAACACTGTTTGTGAAGGGAAACTTCTTTATTAGCTGGTGAAGATAATAGGGTGGTGTAAGTTATTCTGCTGCCATTATCACAGCCTGAATAAGGAAAACAAACATATGGAGAGCAGCCTAAATGTTTGAAGTGTTGCTTTATTTTAGGAAATTCTGTCTCAACTGTGTCAGAGCAAAAAGTCTGGCTGCTGCCAACCCTGCAGATAACAAGCATAACCAAATACAGTGTATGCTATATGTTAAATACCGCAGACTCCTCCTTATACTGCTATTATTTAGTTATATATCGGACTTGTTTTAAGTTTATGAAGAGATGTTGTTCCTCAGAGATTATTAACTACTGTAAAGTAGGGCATAACGCAATGAAAAAGAGCTGAGGGGCACAAAATGTGAATTTGTTCTTAATTTTAATTCACTGTGAATTCATGAAAGCTAAGTAATGTCACATCTGATAAGCTATAAACTGGGTCAAATAAGAAGTTTTATGACTCTGTTAGTAATTACATGTCATCTTTCCTATGTCATTTATGGTGTTCCTCAAAGCTCAATTCTTGGACCACTTTTATTCTCCTTGTGAATGTTTTCTTTAGGTGAAGCCATAGGTTTTTTTCTGTTCAATATGCTAGAAACAGATATAGTTTGTCCTAATTCAGAGTATGTCAAATGCAGTCTGTCAAAAATACCAGGATGTCCTACAGGATCTGGCCACATTTTACATTTTGCTGTACCTACCCAAAGCAGCACCCTACAGCACTTACAACAAGATCATCACTTCACATGTTATTAATGTTTTTAATTCAAATTACAGATATTAGTCACTAAAATATACTGAATCTGAAAAAAACGTTTTTGTAATAAATCTTATTGTAGACATTTGCATTAACCATTTCCTCATCTTTAAAAAAAAAAAAAAAGTCAGTTAAAACAAAATCCAAAATGCAAGAACAATATTAACGAAGAACACGATGTATGAACAAGAGGGTCAAAGTTAAAGTTGCAATGACACATATAAATAGTATATCTGAAATTATACCCCGTGTAATTTTATGTACTGTAAAAGGCCAGCTAAGGTTGGAGTTAAATTTCTTTTGTTCACTCAGAAATAACTGAAATCCTGGTTACCGAACCTTAGTGTTTCATAAAAAAATAGTACTATCTTCTGGTTTCCATCACAATATGTCAAAACTGTTGCAAAATAAATGGGGGCAGAAACCTCTGGATTGCACAAATACAAAAGTCATTCGCTGACTCTATTTTGTTTATTTTTAAGTTTGCCATGTCAGTGGAGACAGGAGTCAGTCTGTGGGAGTGGGAAGGGCTGGAGTTACTATCCACTCCTGGGTCCACCCATTATTGTTGACTTGATGTGTTGTGTTTTATAAAAATGTGATTGACCAGTATGTTTGGTGCCCTCTTTCATCAGAGCTACAAGCTGGCTGTTGAACTCAAACCAGACCAGTCCCAGGCCTGGATGAATATGGGCGGTATTCAACACATCAAGGTACCAGGACATCACACTCCATACACACAGGGTGGGGAAGCAAAATTTACAATGAACATTTAGTTGTTTTTTCTCAGCAGGCACTGCGTCAGTTGTTTTGAAACCAAACATATATTGATGTCATAATCATACCTAACACTATTATCCATACCTTTTCAGAAACTTTTGCCCATATGAGTAATCAGGAAAGCAAACATCAAAGAGTGTGTGATTTGCTGAATGCACTCGTCACACCAAAGGAGATTTCAAAAATAGTTGGAGTGTCCATAAAGACTGTTTATAATGGAAAGAAGAGAATGACTATGAGCAAAACTATTACGAGAAAGTCTGGAAGTGGAGGAAGTGACAAAAAACGTACCAAAGCTTTTTTTAAAGCTCTGAAATCCAAAATCCTAAAGGATCCAACCAAATCCATGAGAAAAATGGCAATTGAACTTGAGGTAGACAATAAGACCGTTAGAAATGCAGTAAAAAAATTTTGAAGATTTAAATTCTCATGACTTTCAATAAACTAATTGGTCATACACTGTCTTTCAATCCCTGCCTCAAAATATTGTAAATTTTGCTTCCCCACCCTGTATGCATCATACAGTATGTTGTATACTGCAGTCGATTTACGGGTCTTTAGTTATTATAAGTTGTCTTCATTCTGGAATGCAAATCGGTGTAAATTACAATATCACTGCTCTCTTTTTTCATTTGCATTATCCATACCATCCCCACTATCCTATTTGGAGTTGTACTTCTTCATGGAGCTTATATTCGCTTGTATTTTATTCTGTGTGCAGGGAGACTATGCAGCAGCTAGGATGTACTACCAGAGAGCCCTCCTGCTCAGCCCTGGTTCCAAACTTCTTAAGGAAAACCTGGCCAAGTTGGACCGTCTGGAGAGGAGACTGACAGGGGGAATGTAGACCATCATAGTCCCCAAGCAGCTGTATCATCCTGGGCTTGGATCGGGGGTGCAGGGCATCATCCAGCCCTCAGGAGCCCAAACACCAGCCACCAGACTGCAGGAAAAATCCAGATGTGGTCCTCATGACGTCCTGTATGAGCAGTGGTGGACGATGGACTGGAGCCACACTGGGAGGGGTGGAGTCAAAGAGACTGGGCAAGTCAGGTCTGGACGCCTACCCTGGGATCAGCAGAGGAATCGCTGGTTGGAAACTACTGGGAGCGCCATGTGCTGCCTGAATCAGCTTTACTTCAACACATTTGCTTTAGACATTTGTGTATGATTGATTTATTAAGATTCATGTGAAGTTATTCCTTTTATGGCACTTAATTACAGATGACAATTAAATCCTCAGCTCTGCCTATAAGAATTATTCATATATTCATATTAGTGCAGTGAAAGTGTGTGTTATCATCATGAAGGGAATGAGCATGGATGTTTTTCTTGGCCCTTGGGAAATGTATGTGCAACAGAATAATGTCAGTTGAAAGTTCTGCTCATTGGCCTTTTTTCACCCCTTTTTTTCAGTAGTGAGTGGAAATCTTCATGTAACGTACATATGGAGGCTGTTAAGTGATAACAGGTGGTTATTCAGCACTGAAGACAAAGACCAGAGGTGGGACAGATGTGTGTCATGATCCACTTCTTAGTTTTTCCAATTTGTCTATTCAGTTGTCTCAGCAGAATTTTCATTAGTCCTGAAAAAATCTTAAAAAGTCTAAAATCCTATTAATCTGAATTTTAGCCCATGAAATGTTTTGCATACATTCTCACAGGATTTGATTGTGATATTATCAATACTTTTATAAAGTTACATTAACCTCAGTATTAGTTATTATTACTCATACTGAAACAAAACTGAAAAATAAGCCAACAAGGAACCAGTAAGCACTAATACACAAGTACAAACTCTTGGAGCCAATAAAATAGTTACCTCAAGAAATCAAGTTTCAGTTTAGTGAATGTGCATAAGAACAACTTCAATAAGATCTGGATTATTTAAAAGCATATCTAGCTGTTGGTTGAGACCTGTTGAAAATCTAAATCCTGTAAGTTGTGTAAGAAAATCATCAAAATAAGAACTTTTTT
Organism: Sphaeramia orbicularis; assembly: GCF_902148855.1. Lineage (NCBI taxonomy): Eukaryota > Metazoa > Chordata > Actinopteri > Kurtiformes > Apogonidae > Sphaeramia > Sphaeramia orbicularis. The sequence goes on from NC_043968.1 coordinate 58,586,691, forward strand.
TTTGGGGGGGGGGGGGGGGGGGGGGGGGGTTGAGAGCCAATGTAAAAATCCAGAAGCAATCAGTTATCACCTATTGCAGTTTTATATTGGCTTCACTAAAATCAAACACAGTGCAATATCAGTATTTAAAGGTCTTTAAAAGTCTTCAGTTTTAGTGATGATAACATATACTTATAACTTATAATATTTAGTGAAATGCTGTATAAACATGTAAAACCCAGTTAATAATCTACATTTGCTAAAAAAACTGTGACTAGTTAACACTCGACTCCTCTGCCAGTCTTTACTTGGGGCTGATTGGAAGTTTCTGGGTCTTTGGTGCCAACAGGGTCTCAAAATGATCTGCATTCATCCAAGACCAGGACCTGAAGCAACTTTTTGATGAAATTGGAACACGCAAAGGCAAATAATTCACACCAGACACAGTATGTGAGGATTTTCCATATGACTTCAGTCATTTTGGCGTTGCACTGGTGAGAAACCCAGCAAAAAGGTTTTAATTCCCAATATAGCCACCTGCTATTAAACATACCTTTGAAATTAGATCATCTTTCTACACATGAAAGTAATGACAAGAACAGTTTTAATCCCCTGGAGCATATTAGTGAATATAAGATTAAATCTGTAAAAATCTCATGCTACATGACTTGATACAAATGTATTAGTCATAACAGTTGCTCTTACATTAAACATGAATCATGCCATGTTTATTTGACTTCCATGTCTAGAAGCGGCTACGATGTAAGAAATGTTGTGGAAACCTGCAAGTATAATAAGCTAGTGTGTGTGCTCCTGTGTGAGGAGTTATACAACGTTGTGGCTTCGTGCATACCATAACCTCTGATGGTTTCTGTTTGGTTGCTTGTTGTGGTTTTGTTGGCACTGATGTTGAAGTTTGTTGTGGAATGACTTCAGTGTGAAAATGAAGTGACAAGTGCAATAACTTGCACTAAAAAAATAAAGTCTATGTTTTATTAAAAAGGTGTTTTTATTTTTATTTATTCATCTGTGTATTTAGATTAGATAATTTTAAGATAATTCTGTATTAGTCCTACACTGGGGAAATGTACCATGTTACAGCAGCAAAAGCAAGAACAAATATAGGAAAAAAGATTTACCGGTACTTCTATGTTCAAAATGGTAAGATACAGAGGTTAGAGCAGCTTGTTTGGTCCAGTGTTTACTGTTGTGTCTTTATATTAATTAATAAGTACATGTTTTTGTATGTTCAGTGGCTCTGGTGTTATAACCATTTCAGCAATGAACATAGGCTAGAGCAGTGGTTTCCAACCTTTTTTGGCTTGTGACCCCATTTTAACATCACAAATTTCTGGTGACCCCAGACATTCAAAACAGAGACTTTTTTTTGCTAAAATTAATTTGTTTTTGATCATGTAATAGTTTGCTATACTATGTTGCAAATAAACGTTAATTTTAGATGACATTTAGTCTATATAATGTATATTATTATGGACGGAGGCAGAAAAGCCAGGTGTAGATTACTGCACAAAGTAAGAATTTTATTTTCCTTGGTCAGGATATGTACAGTCAGTCCAGCTTGGATTTACAAGGCTGACAATTAATACTGACCAAACAAGAACTCAAACTATGAATTATGAAAGAGCTGCAGCATCTGAAACTGACCACAATGAACATTTGACAGATAAACAGTACCACAGTGCTTCAGTTTCAGCTTCACAGTTTGTCATGTCTTTTATGTATTATGATTGTCTCTTTCAACTCACCATATATTGTTTATTAGTAAGTTTTTTTGTTGTTTTTTATCAATTACTAGAAATTTCAGGGTCCCGACCCCAAGGTTGAAAAACACTGGATTAGTGGATAATAGCATAATAGAACAAAAGATTTGGAAGGTAAAAACATTACCTCCTGCACCTCTTAAATTAACCTAACTCTAGAGGACTAACATACAGATTTTTTTATGTAGGTAGTATTAGCACCTGTAGTGGATGTTAAAATTGCTTTAATATTTAAAAGTGTCAGTAGAGGAACACCACAGTGTAATCTACTAACTTTGCTCATTACCCTCAGTCTCCTCTCTATTTCAGCTTCAGTCTGACATCATGGATTTCATTTTTTAATGGTTTGCTACTCCCAGTTTAGTGCATCTACTTTTTGAGATAATATTCATGTGACTGTTTGTGTAACCCAAGGCTAGGATATTTTAGATTGGGGTGGATTTTTCTGGATCATGGAGTTGAGAAAAGGCCTGAGTTTTGTGACCCGTTCACACCAGACGATGGAGCTGACAGGACTGTGCTTCAGCTCCAAAACTCTCATGACTTTATTCCAGGGGTAGAAATGTAGCAGTGGCATTAAAATAGCTTGAAATGTCATTTTGTGAAAGGCTGTCACAAATCTGGATAAATCTTAAAAATGTAGAGAAACAGTCATTTCACTCCAATAAATTGTTCATCTGTTTGTGGTATCTTGATTTGTTTTGTTGTCAGGCAGCCCAGAAATCCTCCAATCAACCCATATTTGCATTTCATTGATATGCTAAACACTGTTGCCTTCAAGGACAGAGGAAGAATTGATTGATTGAATCTGAGCAGTACGTGCTGTTCGGATGTACTTGAATTTTTTATCCCTTGTTGAATTTCTATGTAAACACCCATATCACTAATCAAGTAAACAGCTGTGTTTCAGTATTGTGAGGGAGCGCTGCAGTCCCACCCATCATGCCTCTTGGTTAACGTTTCAAAGACACTCAAACAAGAATATTGCTGGAAGGCTGTGGCAGACACCCAGCACTGTGAGGGAGAGCCAGGAATAAAATTTGTTTGGGAAGGAAGCTTCTCAAACTGGGCTTTGCAGCAAGGCGAGGTTGACTTCCTGAGGTGTACAGGAGCACGAAAACACTTGGAGAGCATATTGAAAATGTCATCAGCAACAGTGCTATTTTTAACTTCACCCCATTGGATTTTAAATAGGTTTCATGTTACATTACTACCAATGGGAACCAAATATTCCTTCAGCTGAAATGATGACAATGGTTCAAGTTTTGGTCAGGATATCTGTCTGACCTCTGCCTTTCCTCCTGCATATTCCTCCTGTGTCGCCTACACTGTAAAAAAAACAAAAAAAACAAAAAACGGTACTATTCTGGCAGCTGGGGTGCCAAAAAAATACTGTAAAATAACGGAAAATAACCGTCTCATAAAAATACGGTAATTTTCCATAATTAAAATTTTTTTTTCCCCTAACTGTAGATGAGATTTTGCTTTTTTTTTTTACTTTTTAATGTTTAATAAAGAATATTTTCATGTATTAAAACAATCAAATTGCCTATAAATAAATATATAAATAATTTTCAGTAAGACTAAGTCGTACAATCCACTGATAAAAACTGTATTTTGACAGTTTATCAGTGCTTATGCATCTTATACATTCACAAAAATTTATTCAACATTTTTGTTGTGAAACCTCCCGTAATTACACAAGATATTTGTCAATTAACAAACAAGTCTTGTTAAACTTACAGAACAAATACTTCTTTAACGGTTAATTGTCAGTAATTTTATCTCGTTTTATTATTTTTTTTTACAGTATTAAACTTTAAATTAACAGTTTAATCTCATAAATAGAAAAGAAATATTTGTGAAATTATGATACATTTGCAAATGTATTTTAACTGTATTTTTCTGTGAAAAAGAAAAAATTTCTTTTAAAAAACTGAAATTTTATGGTTATACACAGTTACGTTTTTTTGTGTTATTTTCCATTTGATATGTAAAATAACAGTCTATTTTTGTAATTTCATTGATTTTTTTCCTGTGTCTTAAAAATACAGGGAAAATCTGTAAAATAAACAGTGAAAATTCTGTTAAATTATAGATTTTTTTACAGTGTACAGACAGTATGGGAGCATTTGATTGGTCCTTTTTTTTTTTTTTTTTTTGTGGATGTTCTGAGTGAAATGACCTGAAGGTATTAAAATGTCAGCCATTCTATGACCTGTTCATATTCTCTACATGCAAAGGAAAGAAGCTTCAGTGCCTCCCTTAGTATCTTCTTTAGCATAGCACACGGGACCATATTTTACAAAAGGAAGCATTAAAGCTCCTTTCCTTTGCATTATAAAGCAGGGGTTTTAAACACATTATAGTTCAGGGGACACATACAGCCCAATATGATCTCACATGAGCCTGACCAGTAAAATAATAACACAGAAAAAAGTAACATTACATCATGAAAATGTTTACATCTACAAACTATCCTTTAAAAATGTGAATAATATGAGCAACCAAGACCAACCTGAAATTTTTAAAGAAAAATGAGAACAATTTTAACAATGTTATGCCTCAGTTTATCATTTACACATGTGTATTACAATTTACAGATCGCAGTAGAGCTACAAAGACACAAAACCTTTAGTAATAGGCCCAATATTGTTACAGTTCCACTTAAGACATTTTATATAGTTCATATTTGTTCAGGTTATTGACATTTTTGTGAAAGGATAGTTTGTACATGTAAACATATTAATGTAATTCTACTTTTTTGAAACTTAAACAAAGTTGTGGAGTTGTCATTATGTATAGGTTGCACATGATAGTATTTTACTGGTCTGATCCACTTGAGATTGAACTGATGTGTCTGTGGCCCCTGAACTAAAATGACTTTGACACCCTTGATTGTTCATACATCAGTGTAACTTTTCCATTTCACAAGTTCATCTCAGAGGTTTGATTGGACACTTTGATGGGATGGGACAGGACAGGACAGGACAGGACAGGAAAGGAAAGGAAAGGAAAGGAAAGGAAAGGAAAGGAAAGGAAAGGAAAGGAAAGGAAAGGAAAGGAAAGGAAAGGAAAGGAAAGGAAAGGAAAGGAAAGGAAAATAAAGGAAAATAAAGGAAAATAAAGGAAAGGAGCGTCAGTGCTTCCTTGAGTATCTTCTCTACCATAAAACACATCAAACCATTCTTCACTAATGTAGGGGAGAGAATGTCGTCCCACAATTCATTGCACCATCTTATGCCACAACTGTCTAATATAATGATATGTGTTATAGTGATATATATTTGATACTGTTTTAAACTTGAAAATATATGTGACATTACTCTTGGTGTAAAATGTGAAGTTAATGCAGCTGAAATTGCTCCTTGGTGGAGAGAGTCAAGTGAATCCCTATTCGAATCCCTAAAATTAGGGGGGGGGCTTATTTCAGGAAAATTTTCAGATTCAACTTTAGCCCAGATTTTCTAATGACCCCCATGTCTTGGGAATACAAAAATGTGAAAAAATTTCAAATCAAGCCCAAAACCACCCCCCTACCCCAAAAATTACTTTTTCAACCCTGAAAACATGGCGTTTTTGGCAACTTTCAAACCTTCTTCAAAATGCTGGGCTCAGGTTCTCTCCTCATAACACATCTATTGACCACAAACAACTTTCATTCAATAAGACACATTAAACATGTCAAAAATAACAAACGATAGTTTCACATGACTTTGCAATTTACATGAATATGTCCCGTTGTGGGCGACATGGTGATGCAGTGGATAGCACTGGTGCCTCAAAGCAAGAGGGTCCTGGGTTCGATTCCAACACCAGTTGATGGGGGTGGGACCTTTCTGTGTGGAGTTTGCATGTTCTCCCTGTGTCTGCATGGGTTCTCTCTGGGTACTCTGGCTCCTCCCACCATCCAAACACATGCACTGATAGGTTAATGGGTTAATCTAAATTGCCCATAGGTGTGAATGTGACAGTGATTGTTTGCCTCTATATGTTCAGCCCTGTGATGAACTGGCGAAATGTCCAGGGTGTACCCCGCCTTCACCCATAAGTAGCTGGGATAGGCTCCAAGTGACCTAGTGAGGATAAAGTGGGTTCAGAAAATGAATGAATGAATGAAGTGTTAGTGTTTCCCGCCACACTAATGGTGGCAAAATCAAATGGAATGTACATGTTGCAATATATAGCCTCTAATGTGGCTTTGAAAGGGCCAAAGGCCTTGGGGGATCCCACTAGGAAACCAGAGGGAAGAGAACTTAGGACATATTTGATAAATGTTGAAATGTATGAATTTTTGAAAAAACTAGGCATTTTGGTGACTTTTAACCTACAACATGACCTTGACATTAGACTTTTCATAGTACAAAGTACTCTTACGATACAATATGGTACTTACAAGATCATTAAATGGCCCATCATGAACATATTTATATATTGCACTGGACAAAAGAGTGGAGAAGCTGTGAAAGTTGTGATTTTCAGAGTTAAAAAAGTAATTTTCGGGGTGGGGTGGGGGGTTTGGATGAAAATTTAAAAAAAAAATTAAACAGGAGTGCTTAGAACATCTTGTTGCATCAGTAAATCAGGGCTAATGTGGTATTTGATATTAAGCTCCCCCCCTACTAAAATGACTCATGACTCACAGATCTCTGTGTCTATTTACTCAGATTATTTGAGATCTCACACATTTTAATTCCAAACACCATCATCCATAAACCTCTTGCAACTTTTACAACCTAATAACAACACATACTCCCATAGTAGCTCAAAAAGTCCCATGAATTACAGTAAGGAGCTGATTTGTAGGAAATAGAGGAACTGAGTGAGCCAAATTTATCTGTGAGCCCAACAGTCTGAGCTGGAAAGAGATGGACGAGTAAATCCTGACTCTAATTTCTTACCTGAGATTCACTTGCACACAGAGATTTGGTTACTGACAGGATCCATTACACCGAGTCCTCAGATTCAGATCCATCCTTTTGGGTAATTCTGGCGTAAGTGACTCATACAACCTGGATCTTATCTGTGAGTGCTTCAGAATGATCTGGATTATTAATATGATCAAAGTTTACAAACACTGCTCCTTATGCCATAAAGAATAATTAGATGTTGTAGGTGGTGTTATAGTAGCACCTGGTGGATGTTTGGTGGTAGTACATTTTATCTGGCCCGTGGTAATTAATATGTACTACTCAGACGGTAGAAAAAGTCACCATAAATGACAGCAAAACATGATAGGGAACTCTGAGACCTTATCTTTTCATTTGTATTTGAACAAACAGAGTAGCTAATTATTGTCATCAAAGGGAAAATTCTGTAACTGATTACAGAAAATAATATGTTTTCAATGGGGCTTAAGGGATGAAAGGAAGGGAGGGGAGGGGAGTCCTTCCTCTTCATCAATCCCCTCATGAATGAAACAGTCTAACAAGAACAGTAAAGGTGTCATCCTCAGATCAGTGGATCAGTTAGAGGTTGACAAGGTTGGGCTGCCTTTGTGTATTAATTACTCTGTATAGTATAAACAAACCTGTCTCGTCTTACTTCATAAGATCCCCTGACAATTAGACTTAAATGCACTTTGCACTGATGAAACAAACTCAGATGATTTATTTGCGGTCGAGGTTGACCCGTTTTCACCTGCCACCATTTGTAAAACACTTGCACAGAGGGTTGTGGGTATTTAAAGAGCACCGAGGATGTGAAGGATCCACAGATGCATTCTTGAAATTTCTCCAAAGGAGGGACTGAGGCCTTAGAAGGATCCTAGAGGTTGGAACAATCCCCCAAGCACTCCCGATGATGAAACTTTATGTAAATGAATCTTTAAAGGATCCTTCTTTTCAACTAGGAAGCCGCTGGTGTATATGCCATTTCAACCTGTGATCAGATTGTGTCTAAAGTAAATATTAAACTCTCCCAACGTCTCTTCAGCATTACCTGAACAAGAATTAAACTCAGCAATCAAAACAGAATAAAATGACAAAATTTAAACTAGAAGAGAAGTTGGTTAGACTCTTTTAGCCTTCCCCTACAAAGAAATCACAAAGAAAAACATGTGAAGCTAGTGCATTTTTTCCCTATGGCAGCAACAGTAATTGCATCAATACTGTACTGTGCTGTGCTACCATTTCCTAGGAGATACACGCATGAGCTTTGCAACAACTAGTTGGAACAATGGTGGCTGCAGCTGCAAAGGATGAAGAAATACTATAAGAAAAAGAAAAAACAAAACAATTTACTGCATGATATGGAAAAGGTTTGGGTTTTTGTACGAACACAACACTGTGTGTAAGATTTGCAGAGAGTCTGTTAAAACAAAAAGAAGGAGCATGACAATATTCATTCATTCATCTTCTGAACCTGCTTTATCTTCACTAGGGTCACGGGGTTGGGGCTGGAGCCTATCCCAGCTGCCTATGGGCGAAGGTGGGGTACACCCTGGATGAGTCACCAGTTCATCGCAGGGCTGAGAAGAATGCCTGACAATATTGAATTCTGAAAAAAAAAAAAAAAAAAAAAAAACAAGCTGTGGAGTGTGGGGATATCTCCCTCACATTTACAAGGGTTAATCCATCATTCCTCCAGGGCATTGGTGGTATAGTGGTGAGAATAGCTGCTTCCCAAGCAGTTGACCCGGGTTCGATTCCCGGCCAATGCATTTGCTGTTACTTCATTATCTTTGAAGCTCCCCAATTAAATCTTTCTCCTCACAAATAAATCACATGACTTTCACCATGTCATTATATATGAACTGTAAATACCAGCCGCTGCTTTCGTGGAGAAATATGATCGGTTCTACATAGCTGGAATGATGGTGTCTACAGCGAATGTTGACATAATACCAAAAGAGGCAGTCAAGCTACCTTAATGATAGACAAATGGTTTGGTTTTACAGGATCTGCTTTGGAACCGAACACTGTGGTGACTAAAACTAAAACAGCAGTGTGATAAATGTGGTCCAGTACCTGAAACAAAGCACCAGGGTGTGACGTGTGTCTGTAAGATTCTGCCACTACCCTCCACCCCAAATCCACAAACACAGCTAATAAGCAACAGATTTTAGATACCTCATTTTCCATTGTTGAAAGGCACCGGCAGGCCATATTACAAGGTTGAAACTTTGAGTATCATTATTGTGACATTATTGTGAAAAAAATATTGTGGAATGAATGTATACCTTTCATGCAGTGTCTTGTGTCGAATTTATTGGAAAAATTGTGTAGTTTCAGAATATCACATCAAAAAATGTGTATCACTTGTCCTTGTGTGACTTTTTGCATGCTTGCTGAAAAGTGGGCAAAAATTACCCTTTTTCAGTGACAAATAATTTGAAAACCCATATTAATCCTGTTGCTGCTTGCAAATTTTCATTGAACTTGCTTACTGTTAACCTTAGAAGAAGAGCTTATGGTATGGCCTTTTGAATGAGTGTCAGTTTCAGTGATTTCAGTTCGTCAATGACGTCATATCAGCCAGTTCTTCAGAAGACGTCCTGTGACAATTTTATTGGATTTTTTGGCTTCTAGGCAAGAATTTGACTTATAATTCTGTATGTAGAGTTGATATCATCATAAATCTGTATGTATTATACAACATTCTCTTTCTTTTTCTGTTGTGAATAAAACATTACCCAACAATTAAGTATATTCTAATATTAGATAAGTAAAATCATTACTTTTACTAACCCTACCCCCATCAGTTTTTAGTTTGTGAAAAAAAATACATACCATTGTAAAAAAAACAAAAAAAAAAACAACTTGCATTCACTCAATTTTCAATATCTAGCCTCCAAAATTTTTATCAATTCTGCCCACCTACATGGGCTACAAGTAGTTTATATTATTTGGGCCCATTTACTTTCCTAAAGTGAGATCAAGTTTTTTTTACAGCCAGATTTTCATATTTGTTTTTGAAACTGCCCATCAATTTGTTAGATTTTGACTTGCTCTGTCAATGATGAAGCCAATTTAACCAGAGATTTTGCATAAATGATTTCAGATTCAGATTCCTGAGAAAATTTGACACTAAACTGATATCTTTTCAGTTCATAACCAAGAACTTGAATTTTTACCCTTAATGTCACTAAAATGCAACTCAAACCTTGAACCTTGTCATATTAGAAAAGACGCAATTTCCAGATACAATGGAATAGTCTGGGTTCGTTACATGCTGACAACAGTGAGTCCCAGGTATGACTCAATAAGCTGTTAATAGCATTGCAATGACTGTACAACAAAACATTAGAGAATATTGCAGTGCAGCTGGAGAAAGTGTTGTCTTACTCCACAACAACAGATGTCTGGAGGAGATGAGCTGCAGTCTTACATAAGATGTGTCTCAAATACCTCTAGACATCCTGTGTCACTAATGATCATCTGGGGGGTCTGTTAGAGAAATATGATATTAGACTATCCTCTGTAAATACCAGGTGTCCAGAGCACGAGTCATGGATGGGTTGTGATGACATATCCTATGAGAAAGCACCCAGGATATGTCTACCATTTCTTCTCTATCTATATATTTTCTGTCTCGTGGTGCCAGTTTGGGGCCAGAGCGGCCTGTTGCCCTTGGGGAAATCACGCCATAGTGTAGGTGGGAGAAGAGTTCAAATGTGGTCACTGAACCCACGCATCACCGTGTTTTGGATATACCTAAGCCAATGGTGAACCTGATCAACGTCATCATGTTGGGACACTTGGACACTTGGTTGTAATATCCATATTCTTTCATAAGAACTTAGACCTCCTGGTGTTAGTCAGTCAACTGTTGAATTCTCTTGTATGTATTTGACTCCTTGCTGCAAGTAAAGTCTTCTCATTCCAGAATCCAGTGACTCTGTCTTAATTCTTAGATGGTATCTCAGAATATTTCTATCAGGGTCAGAATAGCTGGAACCCTGGAAGCATAGGTAGGTTAGCTGTAAATATTAAGCCTATTCAGCCTAATAACAATTCCATTATCATTTTATGGGTATGTTTATCTACATGTCACCGCAATATTATTTGTAACTTTTTTTTTTAGAAATTAACGGTAAATTCTTGACACAAAAGTGATTAGAAAAGTATATTCCCTCTCTTTCCATGGTACCAGGGGAGTCTGCTAAAAGGTTGTCAGTGCCTTTAGGTAGAAATGAAATGGTGATACTGTGCATGGGAGCGATATAGCCTGGACATGGACTTTCTACACACCAGTTTATCTCTGAGTCTCCTGCTCAATGGGATTCAAGGCAAAATATGATTGAAAGAATATTTGGACAGGATGGCAATTGGAAATGTGCAAGGCTCAGATAAATGCAGCAGTTAACACCTACCTGGCAAGATATGCATGTTCTTGAATCACTGAACTGAATGACTTCACTCATGCTTTGTCTGGATAATTCTACAACAACAGCCACTGAAGAGAATGAATATGAGCTCTTACAAAATGCACCTATGATGGATGCAAAATGTGCACCCAGACATGAGAGCCATCTCCCATGATAACAGAAATCAGCACTTACTGAAATACAGCTTTACCATTTTGTGCAAACATCTAAGCTGACAATGTTTTTTTACAACCACAAAATCCTAGAATGACCTGAAAAAGCCTGTTCAGCTGTTGGCACTGCATTGTCAGGTCATACATTAGCCAGGAATCCAAGTCTAGTTGGGAGGCAGCCATTGTCACTACTGAAGACCAGAACACTATCAACACATGAAGACATGACTGCAAATGCCACATGTTGATGGGGGTGAAGAAATGTGACATGAAAATGTTCTCAGTGTGATGTGTGTGCATGATACAAATGTGATATTCAGCGTCAACGGTAGACTATGTTGATTTTAATGTCATGTCACAATGGAAAAATAAAAACACTAATAACATGTATTTATTACACTCTTCCAATTCAGTGGTGGATGAATAGCAGCAGATTCAGTCAGTAGTAACAAAGGGATGTATTAACCCCCACAAGATTGTCTAGTCTTCAATACATATTTGTGAATAGACTAAAGTGAGGACAAATGTGAAGTCTAGATGGACTGAGGTTGTGGGTGTGAAAGTATGGAATGGACCTGATGATGAATTTAAGTTGGTCACTCCTTAGGCAAAGTTAAAAAAAAAAAAAAAAAAAAGCCTTAAGTTTAAAATTCTTTAGGAATATTGAATTGAGATGGTAGATATGTTTTTGTTGTTGATTTTTTTTTTTTTTTTTATGGTGTGAATGCTCGATGCTGTACACATTTAATTTAATGTAAGCAGTGTATCAGGTGAAAAGGATAGGTAAAAAAAAAAAAAAAAAAAAGCTTTTGCTTCTAGCCTATTACTTTTTTGGTTTTTATGTTTATTATAATTATTGTACTAAGTGCAATGATTGATGTAAAAACCAAAATAAATTCATTCATTCATATACAAATAATTTGTATAAAATGCACTTTCTCAGCTTTTGACCGTCATCAGATGTGTCTTTTTTGGCTGCTCCCTGGTGAACGCGGGAACATCGTCAATTCCTGCAACCTGCATTCACCTATAAAACCCATGTAGTTTGAGAAACATGGTTGTAAATGATTGTTTTTTTGTGTTCAGTTAATGATATATTATTACACTGAAGAAAAAATAAAACAAATAAATAAATGTTCTATATATATGTAAACTTATATATTACTTTTATTCTGTTTTCTCTGTATTGATAATAATAACTTTTGACTCTTACTCTGACCTTTTAGAGAATAGAATAGAATAGAATAGAATAGAATAGAATAGAATAGAATAGAATGCCTTCATTGTCATTATACATATGTACAAAGAAAAGAAAAGAGACAACTCTCTTGTGGTGGATTATGCGAATCTGTACTATCAGCAAATTAAAATTAGGAAAACATCACATTTTTACTTAAAAAAAAAAAAAGAAAAAGAAAAGAAAAATGCAGGGGACTCGAGACATCTTGACACAACATCCGGGTATGACTTTTTTTTTTGTCTTTGTAGTTTCCGAAAACTATTGTGTGATTAATCAGAAATTTAAAGTGGGCGTGCCTAAAAAGGTTAAAGGTTAACTCGCTTTATCATCCTGGTAGGTAGGGAAATTCTGTTGACCCATCTGATATACACAGTGCTTAGCATTAGCAATTAGCAGTTAGCATCAGTACATAGAGCACTGTAGTGAGCTGCTATTGAAGGCACTTAGGAACCTACTCCAGATCTTCATCAGTACTGTGTTCAGAGGAACCAGACTTGGCCTACATGTATCTTAATTTTTTAATGGCGGGGGAGATTGGAGGACCTGGAGGAAACCCACAGGGCTCTGAGAGGACAGGTAAAGTGTACACAGAAAGGCTGTGTCCTACTGAGAAACGGGGCAACGAGTGGACTTTCCAGGAGGGTTTTTGTTTTTTGTTTTTTTTTACTTTCCAGGAGTTCTGCAGTTAAGTTTCTCTTCGAAGTATGAAATGTGCAGACCAAAACCAACTTTGTTTTTGCCACCCCCAGAAAAAGAACACATTTCTCTGTTCTTGTGGAGAATGTAGTAACTTTAAGCTGAGGGTTGGAGGAGGACTGATGTCTTCAGATTCATTGCAGGCTGTGGGATTCAGTCGATGTGTGCCTCACAAAGTCTGTGCTCTCATGTCATCCACATACTCAAAATAAGAGTCTGACTAAATCAGTTTGTCCATGTCAGTCAACAAAACAGTCTTTTATTCCATGGCAGAGGTTGAGGTGTAAGCTCCCATTGGTGTACTACAGACTACACTAAGCAGAAATAAAGGATGTATCCATAGAAAAAACATACAACATAGAGTCGAAGAACCCAAAATACAACCTGTCCTGGTTGTCCAAAAACACTCGAACAGCAGGGAGGAAGATGACGTTTACATCAACAAACCTTCAGACAACAAAGAGAAGGTGAGTGTGTAAGTAATCTATTGATTATTGATGGGATTTCAGGGGAGTGGAGGTGAATCACTGTGTGCTGTGTATTCTGCCTTTTACAAGTGTGTTGAATGTTGAAGCTTGTCATGCTGCGTAGTCCATTTTACAGAATTCATCCAGTGTTGAGACCCAGAAGGATTCAATTTTACTTCTCACTTACTGAAGACTAGAAGAAGTGTTCTCAAGTTACTGTATTCTGAAATGGTTTTATATACAGTATAGATAAATATACAGTAGTTTTGTATTTCAGAGTCCAGTGGTTTGTAGCATAACATTATTTCCTAGAGTCTTCTCTGCCATGCTACCTCCAGGTTCACTCTCAGACTCTGGTTCCACCGATTTCAAGTAGTTTCTTGTTTTTTTGTATGTATTTTCCCCACTCATTATTTGTAGTCTAACTTGTATATTGAGTGAAATGCCTCAGGTGGATTTTTTAAGACAAGCTCTTAATGGCACAGCAACTCGTTACATGATTTTGTTCTGTGCTATGACAGATTGAAGTGTATTTAAAAACAACTAAGAAAAATACTACAGTAGACTCATTTAGCCAGGGCTGTGGTGAACTCTGGGACTTTTTAGCTTTGAATGGTGCGACAGAGTCCAGAACAGTCGGGCAGGTTTGGTTAAAATGGGATACCAGCTCCTCTGTGAATCTATTAATCTATATCTAAATAATGAACTTGTCCTCTGGATACGAACTTCTTCCATCAGGAAGAAGATTTCGTATGCCTAAGTGCAAAACCAACCGCCTCAAATTATCATTTGTCCCAATGTCCATTAAGCTGCTGAACAATGTTAAGAACTAGTGCAATAGAGCAACGTGCAACAAACACACAGCACTTTAGCACTTAGCCCTTTTTTTTCTCCCTGCACTTTAGGCATCTCTATTTGTTCTGTGCTGTGACTGTCAAGTGTAGTGTGGTCAATGTCTGTTTTATATGACAGACAAACTGTCATTGTTATAATGTGTCCATGAGATGATGGTTTTTTATCTTGTCTTGTGAAGCAATGATTTGTAGCACTGTACCCAAGATGAATTTCCCCCAGGGGACAATAAAGTTTATTTTACTTTTTACTTTACTTTAACTAAACCTTGTGCCTCCTGTCAAACTAAGAACTGAGGGTCAGTCATCTTTATCTGCAGTGTTTCCACACATCAGTCTAGCACTTGAAAGAAAAAGCAGCTTTAGTTGAATAAGAGACATTTTGTATGATTATTCTGTAAAAATCAGAATGAATGCACTGTTATTGAATTACTGAGTGCAGTTTAAGGTGGAGCCACTCTGGAGTGTGTCATTATCAGGAAATGAAAATGAAACTCAAAAGGAAAACCCAGGACTTCTTCGCAGACAAACCTTTAAAGAGAAGACTTCCACCTGAAATATCCCACAGATACACTGAAAGGTACGTACATGGATATTATTTTTTCTATGTAAAAACAGGAGCAATGTATAGTTGATAATAAAACACAGTCAAAGTCAGAGAGCTGAGTTTCTGCTGCTCAATGATCTTGTATTAAAAAATAATAGGAGTAACAGACTAATGTGATGAAAGAAACTAAAAGTAAAAGATTTAATGTCTTTGCTTCACCTTCCAACTGTCAGCTCTGCAATATAATACCCACAGTTTTCTGATGTATTTATAAACCACACATTAGTTCAGAGAGTTTGAACTGTGGTCTGTTTAGAAGCTGTGTTTCTAGTCTCTGCTCACAGTGATTTATCTTTTTTTAATCAAAACAAAATCTGTTGGCTGCAGTTTTTCGTGGCGTTTGACCTTCATCGGCTGCCATTTCTTCACAGTCTGACAAGTTTTTTGTTAAAATACCATATTGATTATGGGCTAGGTTTGGTTTGACACCTGCTTTTTGTCAGTTTAAAAGAAATTAACACCTGTTCAGTAACGTAATTCAGTTCAGGTGTTTTGCAACAAACTGTAGCCTGTGTTTTATAATGTTTTAAGTGTCAATGTCAATGAGCTCCTGACCAGAAAAATGACAATACTGCTTGATTATTGAAGGGCGTCAAAATAACAAGTGTTTATCTTCCACATCTGGTCATATGGGGACCTCCTGTGGTTGTATGAATAAGTGCAGATAAAAAGTGTAGTACTATAGAGTTACGGGAAGAGATTGACTTTGCAGCCCAACTAATGTAACACCACAAATTTTTTTCTATTCCTCTTGTCATTACTACTGAATGATTTAAAATATTTTGCGTTTTCCCTCTTTAGAAATGTCAGCTGCCAGCATTCTGGTCTCTGAGGATCAGTTTCTTTGTGCCATCTGTTTGGATGTGTTCACTGATCCAGTCACCACACCATGTGGACACAACTTCTGCAAGAACTGCATCATAGAAAACTGGAGTACTGACGTCCAGAACCAGTGTCCATTGTGTAAGATGGATTTTGACACAAGACCTGAGATGCACGTAAACACCTTCATATCAGAGATGGTGGCTGAGTTCAGACAGTCAAGAGAAAAGAAAACCAAACAGAGCTGCTGCTCAGGGCAACAAACTTCCAAAGCAGGTGAAGTTCTATGTGACATATGCACTGAGACCAAACTGAAGGCTCTCAAGTCCTGCCTCATGTGTCTGAGCTCCTACTGTGAGACTCACCTGGAGGTTCACCAGAAAATCACTCTGACAAGACATCAGCTGATCGATCCAGTGGAGAACCTGGAGGACAGAATGTGTAAGAGACACGACAGACCTCTGGAGCTGTTCTGCAAGACTGACCAGGTCTGTGTGTGTCAGTTCTGCACATTATCTCATCATAAGTCACACGTCTTCACTCCACTGGAAGAAGAATATGAAGAAAAGAAGGCAGAGCTGGAGAAAACAGAGGCTGAACTTCAGCAGATGATCCAGGACAGACAAGTGAAGACTGAGAAGATCAAACAGTTGGTGAGACTCAGTAAAGACGACGCAGAGAGAGAGATAGAAACCAGTGTTCAGCCCTTCACTGCTCTGATACAGTCTGCTGAGAGAAGCCTGACTCAGCTCATTGAGACCATAGAAGAGAAGCAGAAAGAGATGGAGAAAATAGCTGAAGGTTTCATCACAGAAATGGAAGAGGAAATATCTGAGCTGGTGAAGACAAGAGCCGAGGTAGATCAGCTCATACAAACTGAAGACCCCCTCCAGCTTCTCCAAAGCCTCCCACACCTGAGCACTGTTCCACATATGAAGGACTGGAAAGAGGTCCATGTCCCCTCATCGTATGAGGGGACTGTGAGGACGGCTGTGGCCCAGCTGGAGGAGACATTCAGTACAGAGATGAAGAAGCTGGCTGAGGCTGAGCTGAAGAGGGTTCAACAGTTTGCAGTGGATGTGACTCTGGATCCTGACACTGCACATCCAAATCTCATCCTGTCTGATGATGGGAAACAAGTGAAGGTTGGCAGTTTAATGAAAAGTCTCCCAGACAACCCAAGGAGATTTTCTGCACATAGACGAGTCTTAGGAAAGCAAGGCTTCACTTCCAAATTTTACTATGAGGTTCAAGTTACAGAGAAGACTGAGTGGACTCTAGGAGTGGTCAGAGAATCAATCAACAGAAAGGAGAAGATCATACACAGCCCAAAGTGTGGATTCTGGACTGTGTGCTTGAAGAATGGAAATGAGTACAAAGCTCTTGCTCACCCCTCTGTTCTTCTGTCTCTGAAGTCACAGCCTCAGAAGGTGGGGGTGTTTGTGGATTATCACGGAGGTTTGGTCTCCTTTTATGACGTAGATACTGCATCTCATATCTACACCTTCACTGGCTGTAACTTCTCAGAGAAACTCTACCCATACTTCTATCCATGTCCTGTAGATGGAGGCAAAAACTCTGCCCCACTGGTCATTACCTTTGTCGATACAGTAACATGCTAGACTCAGTTTTCAAGTTGGTTTGGGGACTTTACCTATAAAGTGGAGTCTGTTGGTGAATATTTGTGTGTTGTATTTGGACAGGGATATCAGGAATTCTAAGTTCCCAGTTGGAAATTTTAACTGGAATGTGCCTGAAGTCAGGTTTCTGATCTAGAAAGTCAGAAGAACGTTACAAACTCACTCTGAAAATTCATAGATGGGGCTGTTTCATGCTTTGATATTAGTGAGAGCTGTAGTTATATAATGTCAATGAACAATTTGTCTAAAGGTTAATGGAAAGCAGCATAAAAAAGTATTAAAAGTTGTATATTCATTCATGAATCAATAAATGACTGTAAAGCAAAAAAAAAGCCTGTAATCAGTGTGTGAAAATGAAATATCAATGTAAATTTGTTGCTTTCTGTACTAAATCTGTCTAATGTCTGACTTAATAAAACCTATGTAAAGTATTTATGATCTTGGTCGTCCCTTGACATTTACATTCATATATATATATATATGTGTGTATATATATATATATATATATGTGTGTATATATATATATATATATATATATATATATATATATATATATATATATATATATATATATATATATATATATATATGTACAGGGTGGGGAAGCAAAATTTACAATATTTTGAGGCAGGGATTGAAAGACAGTGTATGACCAATTAGTTTATTGAAAGTCATGAGAATTTATTTGCCACAAGAAAATTGACATAATAGAAAATGTTTTTATTCTATGTGTCCTCCTTCTTTCTCAATAACTGCCTTCACACGCTTCCTGAAACTTGCGCAAGTGTTCCTCAAATATTCGGGAAACAACTTCTCCCATTCTTCTTTAATAGGATCTTCCAGACTTTCTCGTAATAGTTTTGCTCATAGTCATTCTCTTCTTTACATTATAAACAGTCTTTATGGACACTCCAACTATTTTTGAAATCTCCTTTGGTGTGACGAGTGCATTCAGCAAATCACACACTCTTTGACGTTTGCTTTCCTGATTACTCATATGGGCAAAAGTTTCTGAAAAGGTATGGATAATAGTGTTAGGTATGATTATGACATCAATATATGTTTGGTTTCAAAACAACTGATGTAGTGCCTGCTGAGAAAAAACAACTAAATGTTCATTGTAAATTTTGCTTCCCCACCCTGTATATATGTATAAACAACACTATTGTGCTAAAGTTTATGGCAGCCTTTAGTTTTGTTTTTGCAGCGTTGAAATGAACATGGGTATTTGTTTCTGTCTTTTTTTCTTTTTTCTTCAGATACAATAAGAAAATACAGGAATTATGTGCACAGCCTTAAAAAACACGCAAAAAACAGAACTGAGTGGGTTCTAAAAGTTAAAGTCAGTATTTAGTGTGACCTCTGACCCCATGACAAGAAGCAGGTCAAGCCCTTAAAAACATCTGGCATGTGTTGAATGAAACCTGGAATAAAAAATAAGAATGTGAATGTCAAAAATTTCACATTGTCTGAACAAAAGGATTAAAGACATGTTCAGTGTAAAAGGAAGGTCACTGTAAATACAACCACTTTGGTTTATAGAGGTGTTTTTTTTCACTGAAACTTTAGTTTTTACTGCTGTACATACTTTACTGTAGTATGATTACTGATGTGCATGAATAGGAATAAAAAGAGGAACTTTATGGACAACTGTATATATTTTATTAAAATAGATCGTCTGCAAACAGAGGCCATTCAGTTTGAGTATCCAACAGTAAAACATTAATCCAGACTAATATTAAAACGCCCTGTGTTTTGGCATGTCCAAAGCTCATCATGTTTGCATGACCTGATTTTCAGGTTTATTCTTTGTAAGTCTGTTTTTTTTTTTTCATTACAGACCTGATGAAAATATCAGAAGGAGTTAATCATTACTAGTTGCTGTAAAGGGTGGAGCCACTTTTTGAAGAGACCATGTGATTTCTGTTACAAGAAAATGAAACTCAGAACAACTCACAGGACAGGATGTGAATGTGCAGACAAAGTGAATCCAGTCTTTGTCTTCTGAGTCTGCTCTTCACCAAAACACCAGAGACGCACCTGTCCAACACAGGTGAGTACAGCTTATGCTTATTGATTCTAAACAGGAAGACACAAAATGAGGCATTTTCCTCTTTCTACTCAGAGTAGCATTTCTGCTGGTATGGTTTTGCCTTGGCGCTCAGCCCATGGCACCACACCAACCATTTCATACCAAAAAAAACCATCACCGTCACATTAGACTTACACATATGTATGATATATAACAGTCCAGGACAAACGTCCTGCACCTTCAGATGCAAGTATGCGAGTCTTCAGTAGGTAGGGAAGAGAAAAACGAGCATAAAGTTTAACTTTCGCGGGCAGGGGAACCGACGCACGCGCCAACCCGCCGAACTGCGCGCGTGTGCCCCCTCTATACACACACACACACACCGCCGTACCGTGCGCGTGCACCCCCCCCCCCCCCCCCCCCCCCTTACACCGCCACACCAACAGATCCATTCCACCGGACACACTGATTCAGAGGCTGATTATTTGAGTCAAATCTGTTTTCAGCTCAGTTTTCAGTTCTTTGGACAGAACTGTTTGGACACTTTATGTCCAGATGCTTCATTCTGAACAGTTGGTTGAGCCACAAAACAACAATTACTAGTGTTAGAATGTTATATTACGATCAATGACCCTAAATTTGTTTTTAGGGTTAATTTTGTTTACAGTCATCTTCGCTTCCAAATGTCTTCGGTTTTCACTTAATTTTACTCTGTATTTTTTTAGTCATTTGAATTGTTATGAAACGTTCACATGGATATTTCTGAAACATATTTGACACATTCTGAAGATAACTCATTGATCCAGAAGTAGCTGTCGGGTTTCTACAAGTCACTCCTTTAAAATTAACAGTGATAATAACTAACATGAAGCTTTTTATTTTAATATTCCAAATTCACAGGAATGGGGAGTCCTCAGGCTGTAGGTGTGATGTGTCCCACTGTCCTTTTTCATAGTGCATAATTGTTGAGCCAAAGAAAATTCACTCTTAAGAAGCACTCTTCCATGGAGGCAGAAAGGACTTTGTTCTGAACTGAAAAAAACTTTTGCAAACTTGAATGACTGAGAGAACTCCCATTTCCAAACACACAGAGAGGCCAAGAGGCTGAGCAGTGACAATCTGAAGAAGACCATAGGAGTAGTAGGTGGTTCAAAGGTTCATTTTGTGTAATAATTGCATCCATCAACTGCATTTAGTGGTGAAAGTGCAGACGAAGCATTCACTGCTCACCCCACTCTGATCTCCAGTGTCCAGAGGAAAGTAGTTCTATATGAATAAATGTAATAGGTGATGGTAATGCGACTTCATGCTGGATGCCTCTTGGTATTTAAAACAAAATACAAAATATAAAAGAAAAAACTGTTTGTTTTGGACTGGAGAACCTGCTCCCTAAACAGCTCATTTCAATGTAACACAAAAGCCATAATCAGGTGATTGTGGCTCTTAAAGCATAATTATACTCTATTTCTGCATTTACATCCCCCTAAATTTTAGGAGTGTGGATAGGGGTCAGTTCTTTATGACAAGCATACTAGGGTTAGATGATGTTTTCTGTTCAAAAAGTGGGAAAGTTTAGGTCACAGGGATTTTCATTTTCATTTTTCAGATCTAACACAAACACAATCTTGGACTCAAGGATGAACTTATAGGATTGTAGTGGTCAAAGTTCAAGGTCACTATGACCCAAATCATGTTTATGGTCCAACAAGAAAGCTATGAAAGTATCCGCTTTCGGTACTACCACATCATGTTGCATAATGTGTTCAAACATGTACAACAAGTTTTGGCATCGTCTCATTAAACATCTCATCTGTGTTGTCTTGTAGCCATGTCTTCTGCCAGGGGTGTGCACTCTGAGGATCAGTTTCTGTGTTCCATCTGTCTGGATGTGTTTACTGATCCAGTCACCACACCATGTGGACACAACTTCTGTAAGAACTGCATCACACAGCACTGGGATGTTAATGTTCAGAACCAGTGTCCATTGTGTAATGAGGCCTTCAACACAAGACCTAACCTGCGGATCAACACCTTCATATCAGAGATGGTGGCTGAGTTCAGACAGTCAAGAGAAACGAAAACCAAACAGAGCCGCTGCTCAGGGCAACAAACTTCCAAAGCAGGTGAAGTTCTATGTGACATATGCACTGAGACCAAACTGAAGGCTCTCAAGTCCTGCCTCATGTGTCTGAGCTCCTACTGTGAGACTCACCTGGAGGTTCATCAGAAAATCACTCTGACAAGACATCAGCTGATCGATCCAGTGGAGAACCTGGAGGACAGAATGTGTAAGAGACACGACAGACCTCTGGAGCTGTTCTGCAAGACTGACCAGGTCTGTGTGTGTCAGTTCTGTACAGAATCTCATCATAAGTCACACGTCTTCACTCCTCTGGAAGAAGAATATGAAGAAAAGAAGGCAGAGCTGGAGAAAACAGAGGCTGAACTTCAGCAGATGATCCAGGACAGACAAGTGAAGGCTGAGAAGATCAAACAGTTGGTGAGACTCAGTAAAGACGACGCAGAGAAAGAGATAGAAACCAGTGTTCAGCTCTTCACTGCTCTGATACAGTCTGCTGAGAGAAGCCTGACTCAGCTCATTGACACCATAGAAGAGAAGCAGAAAGAGATGGAGACAAAAGCTGAAGGTTTCATCACAGAAATGGAAGAGGAAATATCTGAGCTGGTGAAGACAAGAGCTAAGGTAGATCAGCTCATACAAACTGAAGACCCCCTCCAGCTTCTCCAAAGCCTCCCACACCTGAACACTGTTCCACATATGAAGGACTGGAAAGAGGTCCACGTCCACTTGTCGTATGAGGGGACTGTGAGGACGGCTGTGGCCCAGCTGGAGGAGACATTCAGTACAGAGATGAAGAAGCTGGCTGAGGCTGAGCTGAAGAGGGTTCAACAGTTTGCAGTGGATGTGACTCTGGATCCTGACACTGCCAGTCCCTATCTCATCCTGTCCGATGATGGGAAACAAGTGAAAAGTAGTGTTATTAAAATGAATGTCCCAGACAATCCTCTGAGATTTACCTATTGTAATGGTGTTTTAGGAAAGCCAAGTATCTTGTCAAGAGTTTATTTTGAAGTTGACGTTAAAGGGAAAACAGAGTGGGATTTAGGTGTAGCTACAGAGTCAGTCAACAGAGGTGGTAAAATCAGATTGTCCCCCAAAAATGGCTTCTGGACTATCTGGTTAAGGAATGGAAACCAGTACAGAGCTCTTGCTGGTCCTAGTGTTCTTCTCTCTCTGAAATCACAGCTTCATAAAGTGGGGATGTTTGTGGATTATGACAGGGGTGTGGTTTCCTTTTATGATGCAGATACCACTGATCTCATTTACTCCTTCACTGGCTGTAACTTCACAGAGAAACTCTACCCGTACTTCAGTCCCTGTAATATTGATGGTGGTAAAAATTCTGCCCCATTAACTATCATCACTTAGTGTCTGGGAGATTGGTAAGAGTTTAGCTCCATCTGTTATTTAGAAGACCTGACTCTTGTTACCCTGACCAAATATGACAAGTAAAAATTTTTGGAGGCCATGTTTATGATTAAGAGTTAGAGTGTTATTTTATCTGCCTTATCTGACAACAAACTAAAGCAAATCACCACATTTCCAAGATGAAAAACTTGACTGTAACTAATTCATAAAGAGTTAGTATTTTCCAGGCTTGGCCACTTTTTACCAGAGGTGATTTCTCATAGACTGCAGGGGAAGCTTGGCTTCCCCTAAAATTACGAAAATTAAATGGTCAAATATGTACGGTTGTGTTGACATTTCATTAACTATAAATGTGTTAGAATACGTTCATCTCAAGACGTGTTTGTTCAGAATCAGCTTTATCACAAATCAACAGGTTCGATGTTGTTCACTTCTCATACATTCCCGTTGCGCTGTTTTTTCATATGATCTGTGGTTAATGCATTTGCCCGGAGAAGCCTGGTGTCCATGCACTTCAGTGGGACTAAGTGGAACGGTTTTTTTCACTGCCTCAAAACTGGACGGTAATTGGATAAATGCAACAATGTTGTCCCGCCCTCGGACACTCAGCGTCTCTGGGGGTGAATGGAGCTGTGGGCGGAGCTCGGCTGGGCTGGATGCCAGGCTGCCACATGCTGATTGGAGGATCAGTCAAAAGGCTGAATCCCATTTGATTGACAGCTATTTTGAGATCTACTCCTTCACTTGGCAGAGTTCAGTTTAATACTGTCACGCATTCTGCTGTGAAATTGAGAGAGAAACCACTACGAAATTACTTGTTCATTTCATGCACTGTAAATAAAACACACTCATTGTACTTCCTTGTTTCAATTTCACATAATTTCAGCGTTTTGTTGTTCACTTGGTACGATAAGGTCACTGACCATTTTCTTAAAAAGGAACGGAGGGCCGAATTTATGTTTAAATAACTTAACCATTTTTTTATGTAAGCTGACAATGAGCTTCCCCTGTCTGAAAGACGAGCAGTCGCCACTGCTTTTTACTAAATGCACTTCAGGCTCTGTCCTCAGCCCTTGCCCTAACCTTTCAGGTTTCATGAAAATTGAGCAAAATATGATTACTTCATGTGTTGTTTTAGGAGGGATTTCCTTCTATGGTGGAATTCTTTCAAATGTTGATTTTTTTTTTTTTTATACTAATTTAAGTTGTCTGTAGGAATGACATGTTGATAAAAATGTTAACCCTCTGAAAGAATCTTCTGATAGAAAATGATAAGTTTTGATTTAATAATCTTATAAATGCATGGAAATAATTTGGGTAAAAGGCATTTTCTCAGGTTTTCAGCAGCATCAGATGTGTATACTTTGGATGTTCAGAGGCTCTGTAATGAAAGTGAAAACAGTCATCTTTTTTAACATAAATTCACCAATAAAACCCATGTAGTTTGACAAGTGACAGTGGTTACAGACACTTATTTTTACATTTAGTTAACGACAAATTTTGCTGGGAAAAAAAAAACCAAACACTTTTTCTTGATCTCATAACCTTTGAATTAATTCTGAGCTTTCATGAACATAATCAGTAAATTAAATGAAAATGAACCACTTGACCTGCTGAAAAACAAAATGACAACCAAACCTTAAGTGGAAAAAATAAAATCCAATTCTAATAAAACTTGTCTTGTTACTTGTGAGAATGAAAGGTATAGGTACTGCATTTAACTTGTGGCTAGAATGAGTTCAAAAAGGCCAATATTTCTGCATTGCTGTTTTCATTCTATAACGGCTGTGATGTTATTCCATGGATGAGACGGAGGAATAATTTTAGTCTCTGCATCAGTCCAGTCTCCTTTTACTACCAGTAATGTTGTAATGCTTTATGGGAATATCCAGGAATACACCATAAACAGCTAAACAGTCATGTGAAAAGTCTGAAATAATAAGATAATAAAGATAGTAAGGACAGTGAAGGTCAGTTGAGTTTAATGTGTATTGCACAAGAACACAGATTATGACGTATATTTGTGAATGATAAACGTTAGTCAAATGGTTTAAAAAATAAAATCCATGAAAGAGTGAATATAACAATGACAAAAACGACACTGCTGACAATGCAGAATTGGAAATGATTCCTCTGAAAAATGACCTTGTTTACAGGAGATCAAAATCAATTAGGAAAATGTCTTAGTAAGAAAAATCAAACAATGTATGACTGAATCAGTTACACATGGATAAATATTACCAGGTGGAATTATTACTGTCCAGGCCAGGAGGCTCTGAGGT
Organism: Sphaeramia orbicularis; assembly: GCF_902148855.1. Taxonomy (NCBI): domain Eukaryota; kingdom Metazoa; phylum Chordata; class Actinopteri; order Kurtiformes; family Apogonidae; genus Sphaeramia; species Sphaeramia orbicularis. The sequence goes on from NC_043968.1 coordinate 58,612,019, forward strand.
TGAGGAGAATCAAAACGTCACATGATGCTAAACAGTAAACCCCCAACTCATTTAATGCAGACTCCGGTGAAGGATCCCCACTTTTCCAGTCCCCCGTCTCTTCCTCCGACTCCTTCAGAAGGTCCCTCAGAAGAATAGCAGAGCCCACATTGAGGCATAAAATGATGCATGCTTCTTTAACACTGTGGGAAGACAGCAGGTGGTGACAGTTATTATGCAGCTCGTCTTGAAATAGCTCTTACATGTTTATCCAGATACTTGGAGTTCTGCTAATTAAAGTCTACTCCCATCCTCGCTGCCTGTGACCCAGAAACAGATCATGTCCTAGTATCAGAGGATGATGCAGAGAGAGGAGGAAAGAGGAGGCAAAACCTCTACATATGTTTACAGTCTTGTCGACCGATCTGATAGTACAGTTAAAGAACAGACAGGGTAACGTAGATGGAGTTATCATTAAATTAAAAAAAAAATGCATGATTTCAATATAGCACCGATGGAGGTCTATGTTAGAGGTTCTACAGTCCTAAAAGGTGATACTTTTTAATCTTGAGTGAGTAAAGTAGGAAGTTGTACATGACAGATACTTCCTGTAGTAGTAACCACCAATATAAACCTGATTTGTATCTGAGTTATCAGTGTAGCAGTGTTATGTTTATGTCCTAAGGAGACAGAGGTTAAAAGTTATTCAACACCAACAATCACATTGAAAAATTCACATGGAAAATTTTTACAAAGACAGGTTTGTGACTTTTTATCTGATTCCACATTCTTGTAGAGCCTCTTTGTAAGGTAAAAGTATTCACATGGACCTTTATTCCAGCAGATGTCTGTTTACATTAAATCACTAAAATCCTTTCCAAGAACTAGTGATGGGCCAAATGACCCGAGGCTCCGATGTGTGTCTCGATCAAAAGTGGGCGTGTCAAATGAAGCCCCGACTCGAAGCTTGTATCGCTGATGAGCTAATCATGTGACCGATGACAAATGAGGCCTTGGTTTGCTGAGATTACATCATTGGTTCATTCAACGTATTGCTTTCTCATGTAAGCGCTTCATATCTTGCGGCAAACTGAGGGTTGCATTGTTGTTTGTAGTGAGTTGTCAGGTAGGTGGTGAGATAGTTGGTCTGCAGATTAGGGAGTCAGTGAAATTAAAAAATAGAAGTAGCGGGAGAAAAGTTGGAGGAGTAGAGGTATTGATTTAGGAGTAGCACCAATGCAGACTATTTTCCCTATTTTAGGGCTTTGACGCAAGATATTGCACATATACATATACATATATATATATATATATATATATATATATATACACACACACACACACACATATATTTACATATACATATATATACACACACACATAAATATATATATATATATATACACACACACACACACATAAATATATATATACACACACACACATATATACATATATATATATACACACACATATATACGCGCACACACACACATATATACGCGCACACACACACATATATACGCACACACACACACATATATACATATACATACATACATACACATATATACATGTGAAATGTCTGTCAAACTCAACTGGGGGGGGTCGGCAGCCCTCATGTACCCTCGGGAACAAGCATTGTGCGTGTTCCGGTACTCTGGAGGTGTGTCTTTGGGGGGGGAAGTCTGAAGAAAGGGGTTTGTCCTTTGAATTGTGTATTTTCAAAATGTAGCTTGCTTGAACCGTTTTTCCAGGATCTGCTACCCCACCTTTAATGAAGCAATGGGCTAGAAAGCCTTGGTGATTCATGAGGCTTCATTTGACCATCACGACCAAGAACAAACACTATTTAACACTTTCAGTGCCATGGGCCGATTAAATCGGCTTTACGAAAACAACCTGTAAAGTGCCACGGGCCGATCAGATCGGCTTTGGAGAACACGCCATATTTGTGTACAAACAAACCATCCACCCCCATTTCTTTCTCACATTTCGATGACGTTCTTTCTGTGTCCCCCTTTTGAGACCAAGCAGACGGTAATTTGAGGTCACGCAACCGAATAATATTTTTATATCTTTTTAATGTTTCTTATTCTCCGGTGTTTCATCAGAGGGAGCCCTCCATGCCGGGGGGCGGCTGTGGACTCCGGGGGCTGTGGCGCCTTCCCTCACTGGGGTCCGCTCCTTTCTGGTGGGTGGGGGTCCCAGTGGGCCCTCTCCCACTAGTTGGGATGAGGGGCTGTGTTGCTGGTGCCTGGTCGCCGGGGTCGGCGGCTGCATCCTGGTGCGGATGGCTCCCTGAGACAGCGCCTCCTAAACTGATGTTTTACTTTTACTTGTACATTTTTGTTCTGGTCTACCCGTGCTCAGTCAGTCTTCTTAAGTATGTGTGAGCTTGTGGGTTTGCATGTATATGTGTGTGTGTGTGCGGGTGAGTGGGTGGGTGTGGGTGGGGGGTGGTACTGATTTTTAAACTGATATGTAAAGCACTTTGTGCTACAGTTTTTAATGTATGAAAAGTGCTATATAAATAAAGATTATTATTATTATTATTATTATTATTATTATTATTATTATTATTATTATTATTGTAAATTATGCAAATTACGATCAATAATGAATCGGCTGCGTCCGGTGCGTTTTGGATCTAATCAGCAATCGGTCGGATGTTACCGAGCGGTTTCCTGCAGGATTCTTCAAATATTATAAAAACGACGCGAAATACTGAAAAACGGCCAAATTCTGTGGCACTTTTAAGGCTTATTAGCCCCTTAACTGTCTGGCACTTAAAGAGTTAAACACAGAAACACAGTCATACTTACTGTTTAAAAAAATTCTCAGGTCTTTTACAATAGTGTCCAAACAAAGGAAACAGGTTTCTGGTCATGTCAAAATGAAGCTGAGCTGCTCCTCCATCACTGAAGTGATTCGACAGGATGACCTGACAAACAGATATTTTGTGATGAAGGCACTGATAGAAAACTACACAAGTTCACTTTTGATTAGTAAACATGACCAGAACAACCACATAAATAGTTTCTTCCTTCCATAGACGTGTTTGGTATTTTCTTGAATAATTGGGAATTTGATGAGGAAGAGTACTATTTATAAATTAAGTTAAAATCATTATGCAAGTGCTTTTTTTAGGTAAACCCTCTCTATAAAAGATTTTTTCTTAATCCTAGGGTACTAAATTCTTCGTATAGAGTGCAAGCAATTACTTTGGGGCACCTGTTTGCTGTACTGTCATGGGAATTAAAAGGACATTCTAGAAAGAAAAGCATGTAATGTACAAAAGTGGTAGAAGTAGTTAAATTTATGAACAGGATACAAAAGATCATATTTGCCATGAATGGCTTATGGGTAATAAACTGCAAAAAGCACTGAAGTATAAAATACCAATCAAAATTAGTCCTATTACTGTTTCAGGCTCCTGAAACTTAACAAGTATTCACACAGTGGGATGTCAAACAGATGGGTGGTTTGTGTGCGTTTTAATTCCTTACATCCTGGTAAAGAAAGTTGTCCAGCCGTTCTGCCAGGCCCTGCCAGGCCAGTTGGAACAGAGTAACACTGAGGACCTGATGAAGGTTCAATAATCTGTCCCTCACGCAAAGCATCATGGGACAGGCTGAACTTGACAGGGACATGATGGACTGGTCCTGCTGGGATGGTAAGGATAACCACCTAAAGAGAAAAGACAGACTGTTTTAGCCACAAATCAGAAAAATGATTAGCAAATAATAACTTTTCAGAACAATTTAGGTGGTTTTATTCTTATCTTTCAGGGGGGTCATTCTGTGTGGAAATTAGTAATAAAGGCATGGAATTCCACAGGGTTCTGTTATTGTACCCATTATATTTTGGATTTGTACTTTACCACTTGACTATAATATAAAAAAAAAACAACAAAAAAACAAAACACAAAACCATTCCTATACTGATGACACATTATTATAAAATAACCACCATGTCCATTGCAGAAATCAGTGACTAGATGGCATCTCATCACAGTCTGATTTTCAACTATCTTCATTCCTTTTCATCCAATGTTATTAATATAACTGCATTAGTAATTGTTTTTGAGTTCTGTTCAGTTCCAAACTCAGTAACACTTAATTTAATCATGGCCAGCTGCATGTCTCACAACTACAAAAACTAAAGGAAATTATAGGCTTTAAAGAACCCAGAAAGTAGTATGTCAGGCTTTCATCTATTTCCAGTTAGATTACAACTCTGCTCGTCTCTGGTCTCACAAAACAAAATCTCAAATTAGAGCTAAATTCAAAACACACAGAGCGACTGAATTTAAATTCATTAAAAAAGTAACAAAAGGAAATTAAAGCACAATACTCTTCATATTTCTCCATAGGTAAGTCAGTGAGTGCTGGGCTGTCACAGGAGAGAAGCTTTAAAGCATTAATCCATTACTCATTAATAGGCTTATCTTACCTGTCTTGACAGTATGGCTTTGCTTTTTCAGAGATTTCTCTCATTATCCCATCCAGTAGTCTTCCCATCATATCTGCTTTTAGTCGATCCAGCAAAGCTAAGAGACCTTCGAACAGAGAACCCTCCAGGGACGCCAGTCGCCCGATCTCCATCACCCCCAGGTTTCCCAGAACCGCCTCTTCACCAAGTGACACTGCTGTCTGCTGCAACTGCAGGAAAAACTAAACAAAGAATAAAGGGAGCAGTGAAGACACTTTCATTATATCAAAAATATGAATCTATTTGGACATGACATGCATGCGTCAGATATTCTGCAGATGATGTCACAAAAAAGCATGAATATAAACTTCACTTAAGTAAACTCTGCATACCACATTGTCTTCCCAGTCTCCGAGAATAGTTGAAATGTAATTGACAGCATTAAGGATGGCACAATAACGGACACCCATTGGACAACGAGACTCTTCCTTCATCACCTGGGAGAGCAAAAACAAGAAAAACCAGCTCAAGCTCTTTCCATCACTCACTTCCAGCTTTAATTTTAGGATTTCTTTTACACCAACAATGCTTAGATTACATATTAAAAACTGCACTGGGTAACACTTTACACAATCTCGCAGTAAAGTTGAAGATTGCCAGCAAATGAATCCACTTCGCCTCACCCTGGTCACTAAAGTCTTCGTCAGCCTCTGAACCTGTGTTTGCTATCTTATGGGCGTTGATGCTTCATGAATAAAATGTCTGTGAAATCTTTACCTGGGTGAGTCGAATACGGAAGTCATCTACAAGTTCTCTCTGCAGCTCCAGAAACTTCAGTTGAGCGGATGGACATGGCAAGGCCCGGTAGCGATCTGAATAAAAAGAAAGAACAAATGAATGAAAGCAAGAAAGAAAGACAGAGTTATGGCTTTGTAAATGACATGAAACCAAACAGGTGCACTGATCAGTCTCACCAGTGATGACTTGAAGTAGAGTCATGAAAGTCTCAGCACAGTCCGGAGCCTTTAGCTCGTCCATGTCACTGATGTCTTTGTACTGAGATGTCCACGCTCCCTCCGCTGACAACATGGCATCCACTTTCTCCACTGCCACTGGAGAAACACAGCAATACATGGCTCTCAAACTTGAATCTGACTAGACATGTGACTTTAGATTGAATTGTGTCGTTTTAGTACTTTGGATCAACTGGTGTGATCACGACTTTTTCTGGGAGTATGATGGTGTTGTGTCTTTGGCAAAGCTGTAAAATAAATGAGGATCACCCATTGAGTAGATCATGATGGTCACTTACAAAATTAATGAGTAAGTGATATATAATCTCACATTGTTTCAAATATGTCCTGTCTTTGAAAGTTGTAGTGAAAATCTTTCAATCTAAGCAAGTTTAATTATTTATACTTATTTGAGCAGAACGAGACAAAAATGAAGAATCTGTACTTTTTGCTGGCAAAGCATTTGAGAATTTGAGAATATTTAAATCTAAAAATAACTAGTTTGGGAATGACTGACAGTCTGCATTCTTCAATTTTACATCTACAATATCGACAACTTCCTAAAATAATTGCTTGTTATTTTTGACAAAAATGACTTTTTTGCTTAGATCATCAAATACTAAATATCCAATTAAGTTTTTTGTGCTTCTTGAAAAATCTGACAACATGCCTTAGGCAATTATTTTAGGAAGGTGATAATATGTATGATTTTCAGATTGAAATAATTATTAACTTCTTGAATTCACTACATCACCTACCACTAAGTTGTTACTGTTTGGATTGAACTGCAGAAATGACATAGTGTGTGTTTAATCAAATCATTGAACCATACCACAGCATCCAGAGGCCACTAGATGGCACTAAGAGACACTGAAAACAGCCGCTCTAAAGTGGTGTAAAGTTTATAAAGTCTCAGAGCAAAACTGCAAGTACCTGATTTTATCATGATGGAATTATTAAAATGACATTAACCATTAATCAAAATGACACACAGACAGGAGTAAAACTAAAACAAAACTCTGCAACTGTACACGCTCATACTGCTGACTTACTCTTCTTTTCCATGGTGAGCCATTTCTGCAGAACTGCATCGTCGAGCAGGAGGTGCAGGAGACCAGGCAGGGCCGCTGGGTACAACTGCTGGGTCCGCAGCTCCTTCTCAAACTGCAGCACCTCCTCCACCAAGTGACAGAAGAGCCCATCATCATAGAGCAGCCGAGACGCATCGACGGCCACCTTGTCCTGAACCAGAGACAGGAGACCTCTGCACAGCTCCACCTAAACACACACACGTATACGACCATCAGAGCCGACCTGACTGAGCAAGCAGGAATAAATACTATTCTGTTCTTTCAATCACCGTATCTTGGTCTGAATAAATGACATTGAAAATCCCTGTTGGACACTTAACCAGACTGGACTAAATTAGTCAGTGGTGCCCAGACTGACATACCCTGGCCTTAATGGTGGCACTTGCTCGATCCAGGATAGGTTGAATCTTTTCCTCTAGGAATGTTGAGCTATAGGTCATCCACATCAGAACCTGTGTGAGGTACCACTCTGGCTGAAAAGTAAAAAAGAGGAGGAAAATAAAGACTTCAGTTTTTGTATCATACATCAGATCCACAAAATAAATATTCTTTCTTCTGAGCAACAAATGAGACCTAAAGGAAGTATTTTTCTTCATAAATATACAACTTCAATCTAAAATTACTGTCTTTTTCCAACAAATATATGACTATATGATCTCAGACAGTATTGTAGTTTTTTTCCTCATTAATTAATCACTTAGTCAAAGAATATTTGTGAGTTTTCCTCATAAATTTCTGGGTTTTGTCACATGAAGCTACCACTTCAAGACAATGTTTTGGAGTCTTTTGTGATAGATTTACAACTTTAATCTCCGAGAAAACCAGAGTTTTTCCTTAATATTACATGTATGCCCTCTCTCACAATTTTTGTCTCCCTAACTCCCTCACTCATCCTATTTATTTTCATATTTTCACTGAAAACCTTTGCAGTTTTACTGTCTAGCTACCTAAATACTGCAAATAAGTGTTATAATGCCTTGCTACCTCTATTCATACCAGTCACTCTAGCCACTTTATGCCCATACCTGCTGCTGTGCCTATCCACCTTCAGGGTTTGCACATGCCTGAGGCACAATTTATTTATGTGAGTTTAATAGCCAGTAGTTTATATTAGTTTTACTGTACAGTTTATGTAAATTCTTGTAGTCTTTAGTGTTTAATTTTATTGTTTGTACATTAGTCTTATTGTATATATTGCTACTTGCTTACTTTTGTGTGCACATGATGGTGTAGCTTGACATCTCGTTGTACTTGTATAACGACAATAAAAGGCTTTCTATTCTATTCTATTTTTATTCTAACTTGCCCTCAGTGACACTGACATTGGATTGTCAGTTTTAAAAAGTTACAGAAATGGTATGCAATGGGTTATGCAAATTGTATGTAACTAGATCCACAAAAGAATGAACATTCCATTTAAATATCAGAGAATTGGGGTGACAAAATCCACTATTTACTATACACTAAATAGACTGTAGGTTTCTCTTCTTTATGTGCTTTTTACATGTGTATGTGATCAGTACTGAGTGTATCTGAAACCTTGCTGAGGGAGTTGGTTTGTCGATTCCCATAAAAGTGATATCTGAACCTCCTGCTCAGAGGCAGCAGCATGATCTGGATGGGAAGACAGAGGGGAGGTGCCTGAGACTGAGGAGAGGCAGAGGGAGCATCTGAACGGGAGGCCGATGGACTCTGAGAGATTATGTCATCACTGAAATTTAAAGAAGTTAAAGAAAGAAAACACTGGAAAACCACTTTGTTTGAAACCCACATGCTCCTGGGTATCACTGTCAGCCTGTAAACACATTTAACACAGGTCTAGTGACAGGCATGTGCACAGACATTTTGAGGGGCAGGTGCTCAACCCAAAAAAAAAAGGCATAATAATCAATAGTGGCTTACAGAATCTCTATAAAGCTGGCAACACAGTACACACTTTTTTGTTGAAGCATAAACATTACATTAGTAATATACCACAATATACCTCACCAGACTGTCATGTAGCTCAACTTAAGACATACCTTCATTTCAATAATTACGATTTTAAATGAAACAAAACTAGTGAATTTGTCTAATTTGTAGAACAGTAAAACTGTCTTTATTTATTTCTCTCCTTCTCTCTCTTCATTAAACATGACAATTGCCAATAAACAGCTGAACAAAGCTTTGAAATCACAGTTTTCGTGAGGTTTTTTTTTTTGGTTTGTCTTTTGGGAAACGTTGGGCCAGTAGCGACGTAATGTTTTTAGCAGCATTAATAGTTAATTTAGCACCAAAACAATGTCAGGGGATTGCACAAACACTGTCATTACCTGTCTGTCTAATGCTGCGGGTCAGAGGAGTAGGCTGTGTTGGTTTGGCCTGGCCTGGTTCAGCACTGCATGAGCACTAAGTGGGGGAGGAAGGGGGAGGAAGGGGGAGGGGTTTGTGAGTGCCGCGGAGCAGGTCAGGGTGGAATTCTCACAAGAACTCAAATACATTTCAGCCCTGTCAGATATCAAACACATTTGGGGGAATTGATGACAGAGACAGTATGATTCATTCTTAAAAACTGATGAATGAAGAAACAACTGGGCTCCAGCAGAAAGGGCACTTTTCTCATCCAGGGCAAAAGGGCAGGTGCTTGCACTGCAAATATCTAAATCCTACTGAGTGTATTTTTCTAATTTCTGTTCAAAAAAACTCATTATACTTAAAATAAGACATAATCATCAAAAGGGTAACTTTTCAGTGAGATATAAGAACTTATTTTTAGACAACAGATCTTGAAAATCATATTTCAAGAAATCTTACCAAGATAATTTTCACTTTTTTTGCATATGCAAGATTTTTTTGCTTAATTGATTTTCTTTTTATTGTCTAAAAATGAGTTCTTAAATCTCACTGAAAGGTTACTGTTTAGGTGATTATGTCTTATTTTAAGTGTGATGAGATATTTTGACCAGAAATGAAAAAAATACACTTCATAAGATTTTGATTGTGTGAGCACCACTACTTCTCTGATAAAGTAAAAAAAAAAAGAAAGCCTTAAGTATAAGATCATTCAGGAATATTCATTCATTCATTCATTCATAAATCATTCATTCATTCATTCATTCACTAGGGCTCTATCTGTGCACGTGCCTGTCTAGTGATACTATTGGATTGCGGTGAAGCATTGAACTTCTCAGACAAAAGATGAGTCTTCACAATCACTTAGTGAGTCTGGTGTGATTAAACTACGCTGTAACATTTGAAAACATTTAGAAATGCTATATACTGTGCATTTACCTAAATCCATCCCAAGTGAGTGGAGGGTGCAAAATAAAGTTGTTGTTTTTTTAATTTTTTGCTGTCATATCAGTCTGTGGATGCAGGTTAAACTCTCAACCAAAAGATCGACCTTTGAACACAGCATTTTTGTTAGCATCTGTTTCCAATAGTTGACTCCTTACTTGCTCTATGACCAGCAGATCAACAGTTATATGTAGTATACCACTCACATTCTTCTACCATTCACGTTTGCTACTGTCATCAAATGCAAAGACCAGCCCAAATCAAAGGATACGAGGTCTGCAGGGCCAGCAGCTGTGAGACCAGCACCTCCAGCTGGCTGTGGATCTCCTGAGAATTGGCAGTGGGTGTCAGCGACTGGGCAGGAGGCGAGAGGATCGGCCAGTGAAGCTGAGTCAACACTTTCTCAAAATCACTATGAAAGAAAATAACAAAGAGTATTAACATTGGGAAGTAAATTAAGATATGTTTCATGTTCTTCTCTAAATACAATTACCCCAGTAGTGGTGCTATGGGGGTACACTGTAGTGCTGGTGCCACAGGTTGTCGTATTAGGGGTAAATGACACCAGAGGGATTAACTGAATGGACAAGTTGCTTGAGCCTGGGGAGAGGAATGTCGCCCTGTTCTTGCCTGATATAGGTTTAGATCTGCTCAATAGTCCTGGGGCTTTTCTGTTGTACGTTTTGTTTCATGGTTCTGATGGTGTCCAGAACAACATGCAAGCTCCAAGGAGATCAGGCCTTTGTTATTGCTGGTCCCAGACTGTGGAACAACCTACCCTTGTATATCAGACAGGCCTCCTCCTTGCCTGTTTTTAACTCTCTTCTTAAAACCCACCTGTTCTCCTTGGCCTTCTAACACTCTTGCAATTTGGACATTTTGTTTCTGTTTTCATATTTTAACTTGTTTTATTTATTAGATTTTATTTCATTTTATTGTTTTTTAATGCTTTTATTCATTTTTATTGTGCTTTTAGTCTTTGGTCCACTGTGGTTGTTTTAAAGTGCTTTATAAATAAAGTTGGATTGGATTGGATTGGATTGGATTGGATTGGACTGGATTGGATGATGCCAAGGTTTTCATTTTGTGAAAAGTTTGGACTGCAGATAGGCTAGTTCAGCACTCAGGCTCTTCTAACGGATGCAGTAGGCAGTTAAGCATTTTCTTGATGAAATATGCAAGGTTTCCCTGAAAAATACATCATCATGTTGCTCTAAATCCTGTATATACCTCCATAATCTGTTATTATTATGTACACAATATGGGATAATGAGTTTTGCATATCATTCTATATTGTTTTAATTTATGTTTTAAACATCCCAACTTGTTTGGAATTGGGCTTGCAATATGTGTTCACTGTATGTTTAAGATTGTGTATTTTCAAAACTGTCAGAGATATTGCTGATGTTCTTGTTTGAAGCATTCACTGCCTAGGGACATAAAATGCCACACATGCAGGGGTTTCAATAATTTTCAGAGTAGACAGTTATTTGTTAAAAGTAGGTGGCTCTTTCCAGATGGCAGGGGTCTGGGGGCAGTGGGGTCCAGGGTCAAAACCCTGGTGGGGGGTATACAGGGGGCGCTGAGGGTATACAGGGTATATGGTGAAGCCTCCCTATGCCACATTCAAGCAAAATGACTGTTATCCATACCTCATTTCACCTAGTTTTATGACCAAATTTAAAGCTGAAAAGAGCACTATGCCTGTATTGCAAAAGGCAAAGTGTAGACCTCATAACAGGTAAAGACTAAAAAGAGTGACCTTGCTCCAAACTACGTCTAGTGATCTCCATTTACATTATTCTTTGTTCATGTATTATTCATATATATATTAGAACATTTTATATTTGATGAAGGTCAAATCAACTTTAAAAGGATAGTCATTTGATAAATAGACACATGCTCCTTGATCTCGTATAAATCTGATGGTGAAATTAATTCAGACTGGGATATCTGATCACCAAATGGGCTCTGGAAGATTGGAGAGAAGTCTGTTGCAACTGAAAATGTAAAAATATGCTGATAACTACTACTCCAGATATATAGGTTTAATAAGGGATACTAGCTGGTTTTGGATTTTTGCCAGTCCATGTATAAACTTGCAATAAAGTTTCCTGAAGCTGGTTTGTTCTGTTTAAATGTAAATATTTCATATTCTATTTCCAACCACAGTCATTCATTATGTATTTAGGGAAATTTGTTTACATAGAAACTATTAGTTTGCATCTTACAAAGATCAGTTATAATTTACAAAATCCATATTTTGCTTTTTGGCATTTCAAGCTACAGACATATATGAAGAACGTGATATCTTAGTGAGACTACAGTATATTAAATGACCATGCATGTGCATATGCTCAGCCATGTTTGTATACAGCGGATGCCTCGGCAATCCAGGTCAAACCTGCTGTAGTTCCGTGTCGTCCACACAGGGGATTGCTGGGTCACATTCATCGGCTCAATAGACCTTTGACCTTGTACGGAGGTTGACATTTCCCTGTGTGAACGAATGACGATATATCCGGCAGGGGTCACTAGTAATAGTAATCTGGTGATACATGTAAAGCCCCACGATCCATACGTACACGCATTTATTTTTTTTCACGATCGGGCGGGAGGTTTCTAATCTTGTGCTGGGCGGCAGAAAAGACCTGACCTGGGCTCCAGAGCAGAAAGTAGCCAGCGACACATATTAAAATAGCCGGGGGTTATTGAAACCCTTTCACATGGTGACTTTCTGATCATTATTTCCACAGATACTTCATGTTTTTCTTGAAGAATCGAACTTTATCACAATTTTTGGTTCTGGGGAAAGAAAAAATAATAATCCAAAAGTTATCCAACAACACTACTTTTGCAGTAAAATATTTGTATCTATTTTGTTAAGTAGAAGTCAAACATAACAGTAGTCTGTAGGTAATTCCAAAACCTTTTGGGAATTTGTTCCTCTACTATTAAGACCACGACCAGATGACTTTTCAGAGATTTGTCTGAATGAAGCTCCCTCCCGCTCCTTCCTTCCTGTGCACCGTGTCCACTGTGAGGGCACCCAAATGCCACACGGACAGGCAGAGTGGACTTCAAGTTCAGGAAAATACCAAACTGTCTGTGCTGACACTGGTCTTTACACTGCCACAAAAACAAAAGCCTACATGTGTAACCATGGGCTGCAGAAATTTTAGAAGGGCAAGATTTTCTAAGCAGGGCAAAGTAGCTAAGGCTAAAATTCTACCAAGTGTCAACAGGAGTGTCCAACTCTCCAGCTGATCTACAAAGAATGTGCAAATTTATGATCACAGATGCATCCAATTCAGAGCAGCAGATATTAGTGCATCACCAAATAGCACACAGATACTTATGGATGAGATAAGGTTATGCAAAAATACTGGAAAATCACAATGTCCCACCTGTTCACAAAGGAACATCTGACACAGCACTGTGGGCAAAGTAAATATAGAACACTGAAGTAAATCTGACAGTATTTTAATAATAAACACTGCTTTAATAAACTTGAGCTAAATAGACTTCAAGTCTAGTTTCTGTAGTTCTCATCTAAAACTGCAGATGAACGTGGGTGTGGTTTTTGGATGTAAAGTCTCAACAGTGTGTGATGACCAGGTGGAGGTGTACCTGGCCAATCTGTCTTTGATGATCTTGTGCCAGAAGTGAAGTGTTTCTCGGAGGAAGTTCTGAAGGTGTGAACATCTTGACTCATTTAGTCCAGCAACTAGTGCAGCCATGTTGTCTACGGCCTTGATGGCCTCCCATACACTGTTCGTCATCAGACACTGCTGGACTGCAGAGCTGCAGAAACACAACACTGAGCATTAATACAATCGACAAAGAACACATGTAGAAAAGCAGATTAACATTTTTACGCTTGCTTTTCTTTACATTCCCTCATGATACGATACCTGAGTTCCTCAATATACTGAAGACACCTCAAGTATTTCATGTGTCTCTCAATGATGTCCACTTGGTTAAGTGCTTGTCCAAAATTGTCCATATAAGGTTGGGCTTTCTGTAGATGCTACAAGACATGAGCCAAACATAGACTATTATTAAGTGAAGATACTTATGTTTCATTTCCATTGTATCAGATTCAGAGTCTTTTAACAAGACCATTACAGCATTCTGACAGTTACACAATACATTTAATACTCTGTATATTACAATATGTACTAACTGCCCAGGTGTTAAAATAAGAATCTGTAACTTTTATTGTTATTTATGTGACAAATTAGCTCTCAAGACCAAAACCATTTTTCGCACAAGGCTGTGACCATGTTAATCTCTGTTGAAAAGTTGGGCATTACAATACAAACATCACTGGGGTTGATTTGCTAAAGTCAAGTGACCTTTCAAGGTATTTCAGGTTTTTGGCACAAGGCATCATTGGCATCATCTTTGAGCGGCAGTGAAGCTTGTACCTGTTGCAGCTCATCTGAGATGACTTGCTCTCTCTGCATCAGGTCCTCCAGAGAACATCTGGCCTCCTCAGCTGCAGACAGAGCTGCAAACACTTTAGGAGGGACAGAATCGGATACACTTAATACCTGAAAGACACAGATCACAAACAAAGAAGCAGTCAGATTAAAATAGTCTAACGTTGTGGAACCAGTTGCCCTTAGTTGTTAGGCAGGCTCAGTCTCTACCTGTCTTTAAATCACGTCTAAAAACACACTTCTTCTCATTGGCTTTTAATCAATGAGTGACATGTCTGTTTCTTTATGCTGTTTTTATCAGATTTTAATTTGTCTTCGTTTTTATGATGGTGTATTTTGTTGTTCTTAGCCCGCTTTACACCCTGTGTTATCACTAGTTTTACTTACTTATCTACTTATTTAATCCCTTGTTTTATGTTTGGTGTACGGCACTTTGGCCAGCTGTAAAGTTCCTGAAGTGCATTATAAATAAAGTTGGTATGGTAACGTAGCTTTGTGTGTTATATATTTTGGATGACAGTACACTCCATCATGATATAATACGTTAGTTTGTAATTTTTAGAACCAAAACATTGTGAAGAGAAATGTTTTTCTAAAAAGTAGTAATAATACAAGATAGAGGTGAGTATGTACTTGGATTAAATGTGTTTACAGGTAAATATTCACCTCTGTAATTATGCAGAAACACTGCATTTTGAGTAAAAGCCCATTAGGTGGTAATGGTCTTTTAAAAGTGCTGTGTCATTAATATGTTCTGTTTTGCCACTAAGGTATGGAGGTTGGTGCACACTAAAGTCTTCAGAGGACAGGTGCGTAGGAGCATGAGGTACGAGTGAAGAAGATAGTGGGGATACCTATATGTGTTCTTCACTGTTTTGCCATTAACAAATACATATAGTCAGGAGGTTTCTGATATTGTTCATGGAGCCACTTGTTCATACATTGTATAATGCTAAATAGATTAGGAATGTGGTGCTGCA
Source organism: Sphaeramia orbicularis (assembly GCF_902148855.1). Classification (NCBI taxonomy): domain Eukaryota; kingdom Metazoa; phylum Chordata; class Actinopteri; order Kurtiformes; family Apogonidae; genus Sphaeramia; species Sphaeramia orbicularis. The sequence goes on from NC_043968.1 coordinate 58,627,237, forward strand.
TTCTGTCATATATTCTATCTGAGGATATGTTGCTTAATGTCAGACAGCTGTAGTGGAGTGAAAGGTACATTATCTATACCTGAAATATGGATGAGGTAATATACAAAAGCTGCAAAAAACATAATGCTGAACCAAAATACATCTGAATAAAAGAACAGTGCCTGCATGTGAGTACTTCCATTATACCCTCAGTATTCTCTGACAGTGGTTTATCTTATCTGTGTTTGTGTTTGACACCATAGATGTTTAATCACCTGTTCCTCCAGCTCGATGTTTTCCTTCTTCAGTTTGTCCAGCAGATATCCTACATGTTTGAGGGACTTCAGGTCGCTGAGGACCTCCGTTTCCAGGAAGTCCACCACATAGTCCTGCAGTTCACCTGGAAAAACATCACTGTCCTGTTCTTTTGAGAGGACGGAGGCTGATGAAGTATCTTTGGTCCTAGTTTGCCCTGCTGATGTGCTCGCCGCCATCTTTGTTTCTCTAGTGTTGTCAAAACACGTCACGGACAAAATGGGAAAGGAGGCGCTTGTTTTAACCGCTCGGATCCCGCGGAGGGAACCGACAAAAGTTCTGTGACGGAAGACACAGAGACGCATGTGTGTCCGTTTAGTGAAGTCCACGACCACGCGTGACCTTTGATTACATATGGACTGAAGCATTTGTATTTATTGGGACACATGGTTTATTTCAGTCTGCCTCCGCCAAAGTCGGATTTTTTTTCGGTCTACAGTGAACAGAGAAAACAAGCTCACCTTCGACTTTCCTCCTGTCACCTCCCGGCTTACACGTCAGCAAACTCATGTATTATTTTTATTTTAGTCCTAAAATCTTTCCTTTGTTACGATTTGGCTAACAAAACTAAAGGGGTAAATACAAATATTAATTTAATTTGTTTTAATTTAATTCGTTTTTTATTTATTATGATGCAGTAGCAGTAGAGTAGTTTCTCATTTCTTAAATATCTATCAGTTTGATATAACCGTCAGTTTGCTTGCTGTATATTTTCTTTACTTCAGTTATTCTATTACATGTGTTTAACAAGTAAAGCAAAGAGTTCAGAGTCTTCCATTGGATAATTACAGCAGTGATTAATATGTTTCAGATGGAACAAGTTCTTGAACCCCACCTGATGCAGGTGCAAACCATCAGTTTGTACAGAGAGTAAAGACTGGACAGTGTTTCAATGGAAAATTAGCTAAACTTACAATACACACACTATATGTACACCCGGATAGTCTTAGAGGTTAATATATATATATATATATATATATATATATATATATATATATATATATATATATATATATATATATACACACACACACACACATACATATATACATATATATATATACATACATACATACATACACACACACACACACACACACACATATATACATATATATATATATATATATATATATATATATATATATATATACAGGGTGGGGAAGCAAAATTTACAATGAACATTTAGTTGTTTTTTCTCAGCAGGCACTACGTCAGTTGTTTTGAAACCAAACATATATTGATGTCATAATCATACCTAACACTATTATCCATACCTTTTCAGAAACTTTTGCCCATATGAGTAATCAGGAAAGCAAACGTCAAAGAGTGTGTGATTTGCTGAATGCACTCGTCACACCAAAGGAGATTTCAAAAATAGTTGGAGTGTCCATAAAGACTGTTTATAATGGAAAGAAGAGAATGACTATGAGCAAAACTATTACGAGAAAGTCTGGAAGATACTATTAAAGAAGAATGGGAGAAGTTGTCACCCGAATATTTGAGGAACACTTGCGCAAGTTTCAGGAAGCGTGTGAAGGCAGTTATTGAGAAAGAAGGAGGACACATAGAATAAAAACATTTTCTATTATGTCAATTTTCTTGTGGCAAATAAATTCTCATGACTTTCAATAAACTAATTGGTCATACACTGTCTTTCAATCCCTGCCTCAAAATTTTGCTTCCCCACCCTATATATATATATATATATATATATATATATATATATATATATATATATATATATATATATATATATATATATATATATATATATTCTTATATATGACACAGACTTTATATTGTAAGATTTAAATAAATAAAAACAGAAAAATAAAAACAAAACAATCAAATAAAATAAATGATGGAAGGGAATTTTAAGATCATCTTTGATAAGGTCAAACGGTGGATCGGTTTTAAGAAGGTGCAGTTCCACTTTGGGCCATAATTCAGGAGCAAAAACCCTAATAGTTAATAGAATTATCTTGACAAAAACAATGTAAAAGGCAAAACATGACAAAGTAAAACAAAAACAACATGGAAGTTATGGCAAGAAAAAGACTACATAAAATGCAAAAGAACACAATAACAGAAATTATGTAAAAGACAAAACAAGCTGAACGTGAAGTTTTCTTTTCATTTAATGCATTGAAAAGACAATAACAGTTTAAAACATGTAATAAAACGAAAATGATGAAAAAAACAAAACAAAAATCCGCAAAGAGACAAAAAGGCAAAACAATTCAACTGACTAAACAACTAACAACTAAAAAACAACAAGCAGATGTGGCATTTGAAAAGGGAAAGTGTAGATATATTTTAAAATATGGATTGTTTTATTTATCCCTGAAGGGCTGTATTTTGATTCAGTATTCATTCACTTAGACTAAATTAGAGCAGGTCTGAAAAAATCCATCTGTATAATGAAACACATTGGTTATTTGTGTGGTTGTTAAAAAGATACCAGTGAATAGAAGATTATCCCATTCTATTAAATAAATAACAACAGTATATAAAGTAGACTCAAATGAGGTTGACCTTAAATAGGTACAGCGGTAAAATGAATCAAAATCATTCTATATAAGATTAAAACACTGACAGGTTCTGTTTTCTGCACATTGACTTTTTGATATTTTATGGAACACACTTTAAGGCTAGCTGGTTCTTGTGCACCTTCTGCTGGAGAAAAGTCAGAACATCCTTCTTGTTGACCTTTCCGAATATGCAAAGTCATATTTTGTTTTCATGTATATGCATAAGTTTTTTATCTTTTCTTGAAATCTGTTTTTTTTTTCTGAGGACTAAAGTAGGATTACTTTCTTTGTTTTGTTGCACGTTCAAAGTGAACTGAACTGAACTGAACTGAGCTGAACTGAGATAAACTGAACTGAGCTGAACTGAGATAAACTGAACTGAACTGAACTGTTGTCTCATGCAGTCCACAGCTGAATGTAAATGAATGGGCAGCCTCTTGTTGTGCAGGTTGTGGAGCTGCAGACACATGTCCTGCAGCTGGACCAGCTCACCTTGGACCCTCTGAAATGCCCAGGATGCACCCTATCTTTACCTAATAGCAGCTGGGATGGACTCCTGTGACACTCAAAAGAGTTAAACACTTACAGAAAATGAATGAATGAATGAATGAATGAATGAATGAATGAATGAATGAATGAATGAAAACTGTACAAACAAAACTGTGGCCATGTCCATAAGATTCTCCAAGAATCGAAGCAAAAAATAATTTGACCAAAAATAAACAAATTAATTCATCTAGCTATTGTTCTATTCCAAAACACCTTAGAGGCAAATAAATATATATATATATATATATATATATATATATATATTTTTTTTTTTTTTTTTTGTCTGAACACTGGTCTTATTTCTATTGTGCGTTGAGAACACTTCAGAAATGTGCTGATACATGTCATATGATAAAACAATAAACAGTTTAAGAGCATTTTAAAAATCAGAAATACTTCATTAATCCCATGATGGGAAATTGTCAGTTCAAGCATACACATAACAAAGAGAAGACAAAGTGCAAAACAATAGCCATATATACAGTATTATAATACAATATAGATTAGCATAATACATTAAGCACACTGTAATTACTTCAAAGAAAAAGAGAGAGACTGGAGGAAAGCAGTGATTCTGCAAATCAGTTGGGACTGAATTGAAACATTTACATATGTGTCCTTAAGTAAATGTTTGAACAATGACATGGTGGTCTGTCCAGTCACAGTGGCTAAAACAATTCCATGGGCAATGAGTGTAATAAAAGTGCAGGCTAATGCCATAAATGGTGTCAAAATGTCTGTGAAAGTTGTAGGAACCATCCTGTGGTCCATGGTTCCTATAGAAAACAGGTGTCAAACACGTGGCCCGGGGCCAAATCTGGCCCGCCAAAGGGTCCAATTTGGCTCGCGGAATGAATTTGTGAAAAATTGCAAAAATTATATTGAAGATATTAACATTCAGTGGTGTCAAAATCATTTTAATTCAGGTTCCACATACAGGCACGTACAGTCCAATTACATTTCAAGTGGGTCAGAACCAGTAAAATATTATCATAATAACCTATAAATAATGACAACCCCAAATTTTCACTTTGTTTTTTGGTGTAAAAAAGTAAAATTACATGAAAATGTTTACATTACAAAACTATACGTTTACAAAAAAATGTGAATAACCTGAACAAATATGAACAAATGGAAATGTTTTAAGAAAAGTAAATGCAATTTTACCAATATTCTGCCTGTTACTAATTGTTTTGTGCAATTGTAATGTGCATGTGTAAACGATAAACTGATAAACCAAGGTATAATACTGTTAAAATTGCACTTGTTTTTCTTCAGACAATACAAGTTGTTCATGTTATTCAGATTTTTAAGGAAACTTTGTAGATGTATAGAATTTTACTTTTTTCACGATTATTTTACTGGTCTGGCCCACTTGAGATCAAATTGGTCTGAATGTGGCCCCTGAACTAAAATGAGTTTGACACCCCTGCTATACACCCGTCATTTGGAAGTCAGGATAAGATCACCTTATAGCCTTATGTCATAACAGTTAGAGATGTTCGCTTTTATGGCAGTCTTCTGGAGTCGTGTGCACTTTTTTTTTTTTTCATGTACTTTTGTAAATTGTTTCCTTGAAATATCTACCAGGAAATGTCTGACTGAGATTGCTTAGATGAGCAACTGGATCCAGTTTGACAGCAGCACGGATGAACTCATTAAACACATCAAATTAATCTCAGTGGGGGAGTTTCAGTAGCCATTCAGCCTCAGAAGGAAATGTTCCTGTGCTGCATAGAATAAAAGGCCAAAACCTGTGAATGTGCTGGCCTTCAGGGATGCATGACTACAACACTCACCCTTTTACTCTGGGGTCAGTCTGAATATCACAACGTGAGTCTGTCTGCCCAACAACACCCTGCTCCTCTGTGTGTGTGTGTGTGTGTGTGTGTGTGTGTGTGTGTGTGTGTGTGTGTGTGTGTGTGTGTGTGTGTGTGTGTTGTGTTTCTGTATTCGTGGAGTCATGGATACCAGGGGACCACTCACAGTTTTGGGTCAGACAACTTCATGAGGACCAGAATACTGGACCCATAATGTACAAGATTCAGTTTAAAACTGAAGAATCTGGAAGTTTCAGGAGATGAATGGAATGTCCCCACAAGAGTTGGAAACAAGGATTTGTGTGTGGATGTGTAAGTGAACGTGCAGCAGAAGCACGTGTTGGATTTGCCTCCAGTCGTGACTGAAACTGCATCTGCCGTGTATATACCCACAGTGGCACATTTCTGCACCTGTCCTCAACAAAATCCAAAAAATAAATATCTCATTTAGTTTTCTGATCTAGGATATTTGCATATTATTCTCATTTTCCAATTATTACTAAAAGTTTTCATTTAAATGGTGGCAAAACTTGAACAAATGCATTTTGAGTGCAAGTCATTTTTATGAATTGACCATTGCCTCTGGTCCCACTCAGGAAATAGACACAGGAAGTCCAACACAGGTTAGGTTTTCCTCCAAAAGTATGGCATATTTTAATTTTAAATGTTCTAAAATCAGCTTAACAAAATGCTAATTGATGTGTACTTCCATGTAATTCAGACCTAGCCATAGTTCTAGTCCTGGTTTCTATTGCTGGTACCAAGCCTGGAATAACGGAGAGGGTTGTAAAACGAACCATACAAATCAGCTGAAAGTAGGAGTAGTAGATATACTTCCATCCAATACTAATATAATATAATATAATATAATATAATATAATATAATATAATATAATATAATATAATATAATATACAATTTTATTGTAAATGTGTAAATAATATGTATACAAAAAAAGTAATTTAAATTACAGATACGCTATATTTTCTGTTTTTACTCTTAAATGTTCCACCTGTCTTCTGCATTTTTTTTTGCTGCCATAAACAATGCAATTTTCCCATGTTGGGATCAATGAAGTCTTATCTTATCTTATCTTATCTTATCTTATCTTATCTTATCTTATCTTATCTTATCTTATCTTATCTTATCTTATCTTATCTTATCTTATCTTATCTTATCTTATCTTATGATACTGTAAATGTCAGTTATATTATTATGCTATGTAGTATTTCATACAGCTACATACTCCCTGAGCTGTTTAATACAACACTGGTTTTTCTATGTGCTCTTTGGTCCAATCTGGTGTTTTCAAAGGTCCTCTATAAATGAATTGGACTGGACTGATGCTGTTTATTGGGGAGATGATGGACATTAACAGGTATTTTGTCAAACAAGTATAGTTATCAGAAATGTTTCCACTTTCCACAGTTTGTGGAAGTCTTTCACACCAGCCATCAACTGAACAGAAATGAATTACCTACAGGTGTAGAGTCCTAAAACCCATAGTTTGAAGCTCATGAAAGCACATTAAATGCTCCTTTTAAAAACAAATCATGCGTAAAGTTGTGTTGAGGAATCATCTCCATACGTAATCTCTTTGCGTATCTATTATCCAACAGACGATGCCTGACTCACTCACAGAAAGCCAAGTCAAGTGTCTCCTTCAGGGAAGAAAGCATTCAGGCTACGATTGCCTGACGTCATAGAACCAATGTGACATTCATTTACTGCTGCCCCATGGAGTCATCCTCTTCAGTCACTCATCTCCTCATAGTGCCTGAACTTTCCTTTAAATGGTCTTTATTTGCTACATACCTCATGGGGCACACAGACGTTCATAGGAGTGATGCTGTCGTCACTCTCAGTCTGCCTTCAGGCTGCCTCATTCAGATTACAACACAAACATTCCTTCATGTATTTATGTTGAGATGCACATATTTCCTGGAAATATACCCTACTCCAAATGATGCACAAGATGAGAGTCTGCATTTCATCCCCTGAGGGAATATGAGTCCTTGAAACGTGACTGTGTTAATGTATTTACATCATATACTGTAAGTAATATTTATCCACTCAGTCATGTTTAGTTCCTCATGGACTAACACAAACAATTTCAATTTGTGGGGACAAATCAAAACATCTTCAAGAATATGTTGTCCTAACATTTGTCCACATGTCAATTAAATAGAAAGACATGCACATGACTAACTCTAACCTTAACCAACCTCGACTGACCTCAACCAATACAAGTATGACCTCCTAAATATATTAACATTTGTCCATAGTATTATACAAAAACACACCTTTATCTGTAAAATGAAGACTCGATAGATAGATAGATAGATAGATAGATAGATAGATAGATAGATAGATAGATAGATAGATAGATAGATAGATAGATAGATAGATAGATAGATAGATAGATAGATAGATAGATAGATAGATAGATAGATAGATAGATAGATAGATAGATAGATAGATAGATAGGATTACATTAGATTAGATGGTTGAGATATATAAATATATATATATAATATAATATATAATAATATAAATATATATATATATATATATATAATATATAAATGTAAAAAATATATATACATATATCTAAAATATGCATACAGTTGTGCTAAATAAGGATTCCTGTCTGTACTCATCTAACTCTCCTACCCAGTGTTGCATTAAAAAAGTCTTACGGCTCTAACACTAACATGATAGATTTGACATTTGACATAATTGTGTGATCTGTGTGTTGCCATTTTTACACTCCCTGTTGTCATGTGAAAGAACAACAACTCCATTAACCCTTTCATGCATGAATTACAAGAACCTTAGTAAAGAGTTTTTTCTTGAGTGTTTTTATTCCTCCTTCACATGAAAAAGTCAGAATTCTGACTTTAACTCAGAATTCTGAGATATTAGTCCAGTGGCCCTAATCCTGTTCCAGTAAGAAAGTAATATGAAAACAATGAAATAAAAACATTTTTAATGCTGCAAATCAGATGTTTTCTCACATTTTAACATATTCTAGTCCTAGTTATTACTCACATCATGGAAATAACATGCAAAAAAAAACCTTTGTGTCTAACAAATAACAGGTGATTTACACTCTAACATGTTAGTGCAGATCAGGTTTATGAAGAACAACAAAGTGACAGTAATGGTCTGAATATCAGTGAATGGAATGATGCGTAAACAGCCACTGTGTTGGCTGATATGGAACTAAACCAACAAAACCCATGGATATACAAGAGAACAGCTGGAGAATATCTGTCCACTGGAGTGACCACTATGCATGAAAGGGTTAAAGGCTGAAAATAGCAACTGTTGCCAAAGACACATACGTGATGATTTCTTTTGTCAGGATGTGGACATATTCCAACCAAAACAACTGCCCTCCCAACTCTATTTTTGCAAAAAGCATTGTTGCTGCATCCAACACTTGATTCATTTGAGACCTTTTAGCCCTGTTTCAGAATGATAGTGGACAGTGATGGTGTGGAGATCTGAGTAGATGTGACCAGATTAAGTGCCTTCACAATATTAATATGTCCTCCCATTTAACCACACTAGACAGTTCCCTGACCCAGACCCTAACCCTTATTCCACATCATGCTTTACTTCAGCTCATACCCAAACCTGACCCCAGCCCCAGGTAGCCTCGTATGCACAAATGTCCTTAAACTGTGGATGCTCTATCTCCTATTACCGTCTCACTTTCTTTCTTCCCCTCCTCACTCCCCCTCCTTTCCTCTCGTTCTTGTTAATATTCATTTATTAGACGGAAGTGGGGTCAGTGATGGACCCTGTCATTCAGCTCCTGGGGGTCCTCGAATACAAAAGCTTCAGCTCTCTCTGCTCTTCAGCTCAGACAAGCCCTGCAGGATGCCTGGAAACATCACATCAGGTAAATATTTAACACATCTGATGGGAGAAATATCTGCTTTTTGCATGAATTCCTATACTTCTGAAATATTTTGTAATTTTATTTCATTTAGTCCAGTTCAGTTGGATTTCAGATTAGTTTTAGTCTGTTTTGTGAAAGCGTTTTGAGACTGTTTTTGGGAAATACTGGTAGTTTTAGTATTGCTTCTCCTTCAAAACTCTGCACTGCAACTCTTACTTTAATACGTGTGTTTTTTATATTTTTGGGTTTTATGTGTTGTTTTCTTACTTGTTTTAAATCACCTTTTACATGTTTCTTTTATAATGTTTTAAATGTGTTTCTTTTTCCCTTGTCGTTGTATTTCAATGTCCTGTGTGAAGCACCTTGAATTGCCTTGTTGCTGAAATGTGCTATACAAATAAACTTGCCTTGCTTTTTCAGATATCATTTTAAAAATTTTAATTTCCGAGGCTAAAAAGTCAGAATGAAAGAATATAAATGTGATTTACAAAACTGCTTTTTCTGAAGGTCGCATTTTGTTTGTGAAAATAACCAGAAGTTTTAGTTTTCATCAAAAATATTAGGAAAATATAGAGATACTGAAACTGTAACAATCTCTAAGTTTAGTCTGGATCATTTGATCAGTTTTTATTTTTATTCCAGTTAATAAAATGCTTTTTTTTTTTTAGGCTTAGTTTCTTTTTTATAATACTAAATCCTCCTTGTATTTGACTGTTTTCTTGTCCTATTGTCTTTTTTCATTGAGTTAGATGTAATTGTCTTCAGTTCTGTAATGCTCAGTGACATGTTGTAATTTTTTTTCTCTGTGGTCTCGGTCAGTGCCCGCGGTGTGGCTGTGGTCCGTCTGTCTGTTGTTCTGCATCAGACTGACCTCTGTGGGTGCAGCACCCATCTGCACCAACGCTCAGGCCGGGTGCCATGTCCTCTCACTAGCCAACTTGTTTGACCGGGTGATCCAACACTCAGCCAGGATGCATGGCATTTCCAACGACCTCCACAACGAATTTGTAAGTCTATGCATCACATGTGACCCTTTCTAAATGATCTTTAATGATGTCAGACTGAGGATGACATTCCAATGTGCACTATGCTATGTGTGTGGGCGAACTGAATGTATGCTGTCTTTTGCATCTGTTATCTGTGTGTTTTGTTTGCCAACTACGAGAATAATTGATTTAATAAACTAGAATTATCTCATTAGATTAGAAACACACCGCTTTCAGCCTCCTATTGTGTATTTTTCTCAAGTTTCCATGTGTGAAACATAGCTTTAATTTTCTGGTTAAAACTAAATGTCATTACATTTCCAACACTCACCTGCAACAAAAGAATACAATGTATTTTGTAACATTTAACCCTTTCATGCATAGTGGTCACTACAGTGGACAGTTATTCTCCATCTGTTCTCTTGTATATTCATGGGTTTTGCTGTTTTAGTTCCATATCAGCCAACACAGTGGACACTTATGCACCATCCCATACACTGCAGTTCATACCATTACTGTAGCTTTGCTGTTCTAGATAAACCTGATCTGCAGTAACATGTTTTAGTGTAAATCAATTGCTAATTGTTATTAGAATGTTTAACCGTTTTCTGGAAAAAAAAAAAAAAAAAAGTGTTTTTTGTTTGTTTGTTTGTTTGTTTGTTTGTTTTGCATATCCTCCTGAAACCCAGCAATGCATTTTGTCCTCTGTAGGGGACAAAAGTTTAACAGTTTTACTTTGAAAATGCTGTGCATTGCAAAGGACAGTCCATTAAAAAATCAATAAATAAATAAAAATAATTTTTAAAAAATGCATCTGAAAAAACGGTTGCATTATGCAGTTTCTAATCAAGACAATTTTTTAATGTAAAAAAGCTAAAACTGTCAATTTCCTGGGTCTCAGGAGGATATTATCTCCATGAAATGAGTAATAACTAATATTAAAGTATGATCAAATGTGAGAAAACAGTAGCAATTTAGCCATTAGTGGCATTAAAAATGTTTTTATTTCATAGTTTTCACACAGCATATCACTTTCTGATGATGATTTTTTAAATAAATGTTTCTTTGCTTCAAAACTTAAATGCATGGTGTCCAGATGAGTGGACATTTTTGTCACTCCACGAAAAATAGGTTCAAAAAAATAAATAAATAAAAAAAAATCAATTGCATTGTTTTTTTCATGCCTAAAGAGGAATAAAAACACTCAAGAAAAAAATATTGACTAAGGTTCTCATAATCCATGCATGAAAGGGTTAAATTTTCCCAATCCATCATGAATGATAATTACAGTAAAATAAAAATTATGTAATCCTATTGCACCTGTATAACAACAATATATACTATTTATTTGCCTGGTCTGTTGTTCTTATTTTAATCAAAACTGTTTTGTATATTATAAGTTAAAACTCAAAGATATAAACAACTGTTGGTAAGCAAAAATTGTCTACTGATCGAAAATAGTCAATAACCTTTAAACCACTAACTATATCAATACATAGAAATAATTCAGATAAAATGCTGCTTCTCAGGTTTTCAACGGCATTTTTTGTAATGTCTATTCACCAACAAAACCCATGTAATCAGATTAAGAACAGTAGTCGTAAACACATTTTTATATTCAATTATTGATATATTTAGCAGAAAGTCACTTTTTCTTTAGTAGCAGTTTTCTCTGTTTTGATATAATAACCTAAATAAGAGGATGATATTATAACAAATGGTAAATGATGCTAAATCACCATTCAGGAAAAGTTATACACTGAGATTATATTTTGAGGATTAAATGCAGTCTAAAGTAGATAAAACATCAAAGTACATTTTTATTTTACCAACACATGAAGAATAATCAGATCTTTTAGTGTCTGATAATGACTGGAATAAACAATAACAGTGTACACTCTAACTGAACACAGTAGGAGGGTTCGTGTCTATATAATTATCACAGAATCATGAACCACATCACAGACAGATCTGCTTTGGCTCTTTCTGATTCCTACAATTCATTCATCACTTGACCTCTGGACAGTGTGTTGACATTTAGATGGCACGTGACCTGTGACATTTCAGTTTTCCATTCATGTTTGTCCTCTCAGGAGCAGTTCTTCCTACCCAGTAAAAATCAAATTGGCCGGATCAGTCGCAACTGTCACACCTCCAGCATCCTCACCCCAAATGGCAAGGAGAACGCTCAGAGAATGGCAGTGAGTTGAACTTTTTTACTCACAGACTTGAACGCTTACAACATGTTTATGATTTATTCCCATTACAAACCTTAATTATAATAATTTATGATTTAGGTTTGTCATGGTTATATACACCACATAAAAATAAATACAAATATAACAAACAAATAAATGTGCATTTCAAACTTTTCAAAAAATATTCAATTGTTCTTATAATTGTAGTTGATATTAAACTGTCGCCTCCTATCTCTTTGCCTCATTTGAGTAATAGTTAAATCAATATTAATTTTGAATAAATACGCATAACACTAAGTTGGTACGTATCAATATTTGTCAAAGAAATAGCCGGTTTACCAGTGAATATGAAATTTATTCACCAATTTGCTGATGAATTACAGGTAAATTGCAAATTAAATTGCGATAGTTTGTCATTTTTAACTGTGCCTCAAGCAAAAAGTTTGTGAATGCTACAAAAGACTAGTAATGAAGAACACACATGAACGGGCTGAGGAATGGTAATTATTACTTACGGTTTTTCTGCAATAAAAAGAAGAGAAAAACAAACCCAAAGGGAACCAGTTTCTGAAACTCAAATGTTAAAGGTTTACTTTTCATCTCATATAATGTGTCACATTAAAACCAAACACAAATGTTCTGCTCTTGAGATTAAATAATGAGATGTTTTTTTATTTTTAATATACGTCTATAATTTATGCTCTGTCTGTTACATCACATGCACTTTTACATGTTTCTCAAATCACAAAATGACTCAGTCTCAGTCTGTTCAGTGTTAATTTACACAAAAGCTACTATTATATTGTACAAACACACTATTTAATTTCAGAACAGCTGCAGATTAAGTTTTGACAGTGTGGACTAATTTAAGTGTGATTGTACAGGAATACAGAGTACAGAAACAATTCTTGTAAGTGAGGAATAAAAACAGTATTATAGCCACTTAAAACACATCCACTGACAAAAATCAACATCATTTTAACTGTATATTTTATTTATGAAATGTTCACCTCTTTCCCTTCTGTCAGAATCTGACTGTGTGTAAACAAAGCCACTTTGAAAACCCAAAAACTGTTGCATTAATTTAATCTTTAGCAAATATCTGAGTTAAATTTAGTCTGGTTTTTATGTGAGTAAAGTTATATATATAAATCTTATTATATGATACGAAATATACAGGGTGGGGAAGAAACATTTACAATATTTTGAGACAGGGATTGAAAGACAGTGTATGACCGATTAGTTTATTGAAAGTCATGAGAATTTATTTGCCACAAGAAAATTTATATAATAGAAAATATTTTTATTCTATGTGTCCTCCTTCTTTCTCAGTAACTGCCTTCACACGCTTCCTGAAACTTGCGCAAGTGTTCCTCAAATATTCGGGTGACAACTTCTCCCATTCTTCTTTAATAGTATCTTCCAGACTTTCTCGTAATAGTTTTGCTCATAGTCATTCTCTTCTTTCCATTATAAACAGTCTTTATGGACACTCCAACTATTTTTGAAATTTCCTTTGGTGTGACGAGTGCATTCAGCAAATCACACACTCTTTGATGTTTGCTTTCCTGATTACTCATATGGGCAAAAGTTTCTGAAAAGGTACGGATAATAGTGTTAGGTATGATTATGACATCAATATATGTTTGGTTTCAAAACAATTGACGTAGTGCCTGCTGAGAAAAAACAACTAGTAAATTTTGCTTCCCCCCCGTACATAATAAGATTTAAATAAATAAAAACAGAAAAAATAAACACAAAACAGTCATATAAAATAAATAGTAGAAGGGAATTTTAAGATTGTCTTTTATAAGGTAAAACAGTGGATCAGTTTTAGGAAGGTGGAGTTCCACTATGGGCCATAATTCAGGAGCAAAAACCCTAATAGTTGATAGAATTATCTTGACAAAAACAATGTGAAAGGCAAAACATGACAAAGTAAAACAAAAACAACATGGAAGATATGGCAAGAAAAAAGAAGAAGAGCTATAAATCTAACAAAGGAGACAGTAATACATAATGCAGAGAATGAAAGGACACTTTTCACACACTGACACTACAATACAACAAAACATCAAGCATAATATATCAGTCGTATCAATATTAACTTTGTGATCAACTTGCAATAGACATGATAGAGTCTGTTGTTTATGTTCTTCACCTTAAAACCCTCCAAGTTTCTATATTTTTTTGCATACATTGAACCAAAAAAACGGGGTTTACACTTCTAAAAACTTCAAGATGTTGCATTTCCATAATAAAACATCTAAAATCAGTCAGGCCTATGTTACAGACTTTATGGACTTGTGTACTTATAGCACATTAAATGCTTCTAGTGATGCTCAAACTGAAAGAAACCCATCATGGTATGTGGTGTAACTAACAGAACTGTGTCTATTTGAGTGTAGTTAAATAAATGTGAGTAAAAATTCAACACATTACCTTGATTTTTACCAGCAGTGGCGATGACCAAAAACTCCCATAATCCCACACTACCTCATGACAACATTAAACTCCATGTTTTGTTATTGTTTTAAATGACAGGAAAATCTGAGAGGTTATGTACTTACAGAGCATCTTTCAGCCATACTAAAGCAGCTGTAACTTCTCAGTCTTTCTCCTATGTTTTGACAAAATTCTCTGTTTTAAATCCACCTTTCAAGTCCGTAGAAAACTAACAACAACAACACTAAACTTCTACAGGAAAGTTAACGGATACATTTCATTGTGTTGTAAATGTCTGCCTCATTTTGGGGTGGATTTTCAAATTTCTGATGTTGTTGTTATTGCAGAGAGAAGAGCTGACAGAGGTCATTCTGAAGCTCCTGGTGGCGTGGAGGGACCCTCTGTGGCATTTCCACCAGAGCATGTCTCACCACCATGACTTCAATAACTTCAGCTCCAGCAAAGCCCTGGAGATCAGCGACATGGTGCACGAGCTACGAAAAGGGGTCGAGAAAGTGGCCGAGAAGGTATCATACATTTTATCTGAAAAAACAAGCAAACAAACAAAAAAAACCAAAACAGCACAGAAGAATACAATTTAAGATATATTTATTTTTATTTTTTAGCAGATTTAGCGGTTTATGTTGTGTTTTTAGATTTTTCCTCCTTTCTAGCAAGACTATGCAGTTTTCATAAAACTTACAAATATGAACTTCTGAGACAGCTGCAGAACAAGATGGGAAATGATGATGGGGCAAAAATATTGAAAGGATAAAGGACATGATGGGGACAAAATTCAGTGATTGTAAAAATGAAAAACTGAATGGCACTTATCACATGGCTTTTTAAACATTCTCTTATTCTTCCATAAGAGACTGTTGTTCATAGTTGCATACATATAATGAGTTGATATAGCAGCTCTTTTCAGACTGTTTTAACAACTGAAAGTCACTATCTTGGATTTTAATAGTGTCCATATTTAGACAAGAGGGCGGAGCAGAAAACCACTTGACACTGAAGCTCACAAAGCTAATACTAATTTACTAAAAACAGATCACATTGGTAATTAACACTGTTTCATTAAACACAACCAAATAATTGAAGTTCCATATTAAATGTTATTTCATACTGTTGTGTTGGATAAGAGTAATGTCAGCTTTGTGTTGACACTCAGCAGGCAAGAGGACTAACCAAAGAGTAAATGCTAATGTTAGCCAGCTAATGTGGCTAAGTTATGCTAATTGGCTTTGTATTGTAATAAAATACCACTGAATTCCATGACACATTTGTGTGAAAGAATCCTTGACTGTCTTTGAATAATTTCTGACAGTGTAACTACAGTGGAGTTGTCTGTCACGGTACAAACTGTACTATTTACTAAACAGAAGCTACAAAAGTTCAACTCAGAATCAACACAGATTTTACAACTTCTATTTGCCCTAAAGTTGTTTTGTAAAACACCCCAGCAATGCAGGTTCATCATTCTTAAATGAATGATGTTAAAATGTTCATATAAAATTAATATACTAATTTGTGCTATTTCTCTTATAGGTGATCGACCACATAATTCAATATGTAGTGATATTTACATTTGCAAATGTTGGTAAATTATGTTAACACTCTAGGTCACAGGTGTCAAACATATGGCCCAGGGGCCAAATCTGGACCGCCAAAGGTTCCATTCTGGCTCAGAGGACGAAAGTGCAAAAATTTACCTGAAAAGCCCAGGTTGTCCAAATCCTTTTATTTCAGGTTCCACATACAGACTAATGCGATCTCAAGTGAAAATAACAACACAATAACCCATAAATAATGACAACTACAAATTTTCTTTGTGAAAAATTAAGTGGAAAAAATTTAAGTGAAAAAAATAACATTACACTGTGAAAATATTTACATTTACAAAACTATTCTTTCACAATAAAATGTAAATAAATACATAATTAAAAACAAAGATGAACAACCCCAAATGTGCAATTTTAACAATATTCTTCCTGTTACTAAATGTTTTATGCATTTATGGATACACTGTGATCTGTAGTTGTGTTAATAATAAGAGATGTAATATTGTAGAAATTGTTCAAATTCTAGTTCCAAACTCGAAAATTTTAACAATATTCTGCCTGTTACCAAATGTTTATATAACATTGTGTGTAATGTACATGTATAAATAATAAGTCGAGGCATAATATTGTTCAAATAGCACTAATTTTCAAATGAAATTTCTGTTTTTTCAGGTTATTCACATCTTTTTTGTAAAATGTAAATATTTTCATGATTTAATCAATGTTTTTTGTACTAAAACAAAAAGAAAAACTTGGATTTGTCATTATTTATAAGTTATTAAGCCATTATTTTACTGGTCTGGCCCGCTTGAGATCAAATTGAGCCGAATATGGCCTCTGAACCAGAATGAGTTTGACACCCCTGGTCTAGGTATTGTAATTAGATGAATAAACACTGATTTAATTTTTTTTTAAAAGCACAACTTCCAAAACACAACTTCAGCTGAGTTGTCTGTTAGAAGAAATATTTTATTTGATAAACAGAAGCTCTGGGAGTGTGAATTAGGACATCTAATGGAATTAGCATCCATAGATACTTTCCTTTAGAAACATTTCCAGAAGCCAAATCCTTACTTCTACATCTGTTTTGGAATGTGTTTTCAACTGGAGTATTCATCTCAAGGATATTTATGTGATAAGACATTATAGATCTGTATTTGTTTTTACTGTGCAAAACTGATGTCCCTATCTATGTCCTCTTCAGATGCAAAATTTGGGGATGATAGGTAACTTTGTCAACAACCTGGCGTCTCCAGAGACATTCTTAACATCTGACAGTGCTGAATGGCGCCTAATGAGAAACTATGACCTCCTCTACTGCTTTCGCCGAGACTCCAACAAGGTCCAGAACTACTTGAAGATCCTCAAGTGTCGCATAGTTCCAGAGCATGGATGCTAATCCAAAGAAAAATTCCACTGGAAATATCTCCGGTACAGCTGGTGGGGGTGGAACTTTTGAGGACAGAGACACTAAAGGGTTAAAGGTGTAGCTGTTGTGTTTTCTTTGGGCTGATTATGGGATGTCAGACCATATTCACACTTGTCATATCATGATTGAAGTGCCACTGGAAACAAGTATGATCAGGATGGAATGTGTGTGATATGTTATTTTAGACTTGTGTACAGAAAATACAATGTATAAAAATATATGAATAATATAAACCATTTCAACAAACATGTACAGAGTGTTTTTATTTGAACCCACGTGTTAATAGAATACTCCATACATTGCCAACCATTATCAGTTCATTATGGACAACGAAACCCAATAATGACAGTTTATTTAAATGAGAGGTTTACATATTTAATACAGTATTCATCTACTCATACATATATATTATAAAAGAAAACCCACATCATATTAGGAGTGATAGATTTTTTTATTGCAGAGCTGCCCGAATTTCTTTCTGATGAAAGTAAAAAAAAAAGTCTTGTAAAATTACATTCAATAAAAATGTATTATATTTTACACCAAACTAAAATTCATCTAAGATCTCAGATAAAATTACTTATTAAAGGCTGAGTGTGCAGAAGTGAAATATAATATTCATAGTAATGTTTTCATTGGTGTAAAGTTTTGTTTATTTTGCTCAGAATGAGTTGTTTAAAACTTACAGATGGAGCATTTCTTCTTCATGGTGCAGGTCGTTTTACTAGTTGCTTATTAGTTGCTTAAAAAAGACCAACTCTGTTTCATACCCATTTAACCAAAAATTCCTGCTCAAAGATTTTTTTTTTTTTTTTTTTTACAGTAGTTTTGTTGCAGCAGAGGAAAATTCAGTTATTTACACTCTTAACCATCAGACTCCTAAATATAAATACAAGTTTAATTTCTTTATTTGCAAACATTTTTTGTTAAGGCCTTATTTCTTGGGAACATAAATAAAACAAAACATTTTTTTCCTAAAGGTGGTTTAGGAAGTTTAGTTGAAAGCACAAAGAATTAGAAAATATAAATTACATAATAAATTAGAAATTAGACTTCATCTTTAAAAAAAAAAAAGACAAATATAACCATCTGCAAAGGAGACAAACTGGTGTTGAATTTAATTTTGGCTTTTATCAGAGTACCTATCTTAACCACTCCATGAACAGCTTCTAGTTTCAACATTTTCTTAAAAAAAAAAGACAAGTAAACATAGCACAGTTCCATTTTGTTTATTCAATGACAAATAGAAAAAATAAAAGAACAAAACAGCAGTGTGTGTGGTATCAACTGCAGATGAGCGTCTTTACGATGCAGCCGCTATACTGATGGCCTCTGACCTTCCACTACTCTGTTCTACACAGGACACATGAACAGATCCGTCCCTGCAACACAAAATAATTACATGGACATACTTTCACACAGACGTTATCATGAACTGATGGCAGAACGCTGAATACCTTTTCATGGTCACAGTTGTGTCAATGTCATGGTTTTCTTCTTTTGGCTGCAGATCTCTCAAGATAATCTGTAAAATTAAACACAACACACAATTTGAAGGGCACATATATGACCCAAACTGAACAGAGACAACACCTGCAGGCTTTAGAAGACAGAAATCAGGGGGTATGGGCTGAGGGTGTGTTCCGTACCTTAGCGAGCTTTTCTGGTTCCTCTGTGCCACATTTCTGGTAGATCTCCAGACAAAGGGAGGACAGATCTCCTCCTCCACTCAGGACGTGATGTCTACGAGCCGGGAGAGGAGTCCCAGATGGAAGGAGAACGTTGAACACTGTGGCTCCACATTCATCCACCTCCTAAACAAAAGGAGTTTAGTGCTGAGGAGAACATCTACTAAACTGACTTCAACACCTTTAAATACAGGTGGAACTTGTCATCCAAATTCTACAGACAGAATACCTTCAGTAATATGTCTGCAGCAGAAACATCCACAGTCTCTGACTCTTCCCCATTAAGTCCGTCTTTGCCGACCAACAAGCCAGCTTCCAGGGCCGCTCCCACGGCGATGACCTCATCAGGAGGGGCGGAGCTAAGAAGCTCCACTTCAGGAAACATTTCCTGAATCATCTGCTGGAGACGAGGGATCCTGGCAGAGCCGCCACACAGAACCACCTGAAACGCACACAAGACATTCAATGCTGGAAGATTTCTAGAAGCATCTGTCACACAGACGAGAGCCACATTTACTAAAGCATTGTTGTGTTTTATAATTGCCAGAATTAACTAAGGTCTGGACCAGTCCATTTATGTCTATAAGCACCACTAAGTAAAGCAGAAACTAAATTTAATGTCACATTTTGCACAGAACATTTCACAGTTTAGGATCATGGACAATATCTGCTGTTTTCCTCCATATTACTGATCAAAAATAAAGGACTAGTGTGAAGATTGGCTACAAATCCTAACCAAGGATGGGATTTGATCTTTGAGATTCTTTAATGATTCCCTTCATACTGAGCTTCTCCAAACATAGACCTCACAACTTAAACAGTTAGCTTTGTTTATACCATATAAAATGAGCCTACTGTCTATGACTGGACCTGCATGCAGCTGACTATTTCTATCTCTGTTTTTGGATCTCAGGTTGACACTAATGTGTACTGCATAGTAAATCTGTCCCTACTGTCGCACTTAATCAATATGATGACTTCATATACTGTACCTTGTTAATGTCGTTGGTGGAGAGGCCTGCCTCCTGCAGC
This sequence comes from Sphaeramia orbicularis, assembly GCF_902148855.1. Lineage (NCBI taxonomy): Eukaryota > Metazoa > Chordata > Actinopteri > Kurtiformes > Apogonidae > Sphaeramia > Sphaeramia orbicularis. The sequence goes on from NC_043968.1 coordinate 58,647,686, forward strand.
AAGGATCTAATTGGCTGGATGCTTTTGTTAAACAGAGCAGAGCAGAGTAGCTCAAACCGAGCTCTGAGGAAACAACAAAGGATGGATGTCAAATTCATAACAATAATTTATTCACCCTGACAGAGAGACATACATACTTCACACTTAACCGAGGAACATAAGTGGACTACGCACAGAGGGCCCATCTACCATAGGGACCCCCCTACTATGTGTTGTGATCATGAAGTGTAAAAAACTCTGTGTGAAGTTACGCTATTGGTGACCAAATATCACCGTGTTTACTTGGTGGTAGAAATAATTTTACAGTTTACCTAAATGACATTAAATCATGTACACTGAAACGTGAGGAGTGAGAGATGTCTGAGTCTAGTCGCAGCTGTCATTTAAGTGCATTTTTCTCTGTATTCATGTGAACCTACACAAAGTTTTGCCTGTATCCTGTAAGGTCTGTTTTTTTAATTAATGATGTTAAACAGTTTTTGTTTATGTTTTATGGTTTCTCTGTCTGAAATCCAGCCTACCTGGAAACATTGCAGTCAAAGTCAATGCCATCATGCAGAGAGTCAACAAAACAGTTGGCAGATCCCAGCGAGGACAGCGAGTGTTTGGCCATGTCTGCACCGTTCATGAGCTTCAGCATCGCCCGAGCGTTGGTGCTCACATCATGTCTGAAGGAGCTGCACAACAAAACAACTAATAAGATGAAGTTGGAGCTGCTTTGTTAAAAACTAGTGTTCCCTTGTTTTTCCTAAAGAAAAACAATGTGACTTACTGATGAGTGATATATGTATATTAATGTGTATTAACTCTATAATAGCATAATGGGATTAACATTTTGGTTGAAAAACTGTCCTCACTTCCCTCCTGTAGAACATTTGAAGGGTATGACTGAAATGTGTGGGAATGACTGCATCATGAAGCAGAAGTACTGACACTATTGAGGGCTTTACATGCAGGGTATTTACCGTTTGAATTCCGTGGCGAGGTGCTGGGCCAGGGCTTGGGTGAAACTCTCTCCTCCGATGCTGTGGTCAGTGTGGGTGTTGAGAACCCGGAACATTCCTCCGTTAACTTGCAGCACTGTCACACTGAGAGACGTTCCACCCAGCTTATAAACCAGGACATGACTGTCAGGAGCAAGAATGGAGGAAACACAAACAGCACAGAGTAAAACAACTGTAACCTCTCTTGAGATAACATGTGGAAGACCCACTGTCAGGAACAGCTGAGCTGAGTGAGCACTGAGGCAGAGGGCAGGTGCTGCACCTTTTCCCTGATGGACAGTCCTGCCCGATGTTGTAGGCCAGCAGAGCAGCAGCTGGTTCATGGATCAGCCTCAGCACGTTGAAACCTGCAGCCTCAGCCGCCTCCCTGCAAAAAACACACACAAACTGTTGGTCTGTATGTTACTGCTTCACAAACCTATAGTCGTCTGAAATAGTGCCATGGCCTACCTGAGGGCATTCTTCTGAGCATGTGCAAACTCAAAAGGCACAGTAATCACTGCATCTGTAACGTCAGAATCCAACGCCGATTGAGCAGTTTCTGTCGGACAAAAAAGAACATTAACCTTTGTTATTCAAACCACAGACAATTTTCTTTTAACCGCTATTGAATTGTTTCATCTGCAATTTTGTTCCCCTGATATTTTACTAAAATTAAGAATGTATGTATTGTGTACTAAAGATAACACTACGTGCAGTTATATTGCAAATATGTAAAGTACTGTACGGAATATAAGTAGCAGATACCCTTATATTTCCTGTTTCTACTCTTCTTTTAAACTGCAATTTCCCCACGGTGGGATCAATAAAGTCATATCTTATTTCATCTTTTCTTATGTGATATGATTGGTTGGTTGTGGTAGGAGCTCAAGTGACCAAATTCTCTACACTCTCTGTTCACTGGTATGTCTCAGATGGCTAAAATTCTCCCAATTTAACTGAGGGCCTTTATTGTTCCTTTAGAATGTGCCTGGGTTTCAGTGTGTGCATTACTGTACAGATTACCTTTCATTTTATGGAAAATAAGTTTAGCAACATCTTCTGGAGCAATATTCTCTGTGTGATCTCCAACTTTGATCTCATAATAAGGCTTGTCTCCTCTGTTGACCACCTGAACAGAACAATGATCCAAATAATGAGCCATTTCAACTTCAACAAGTGCTTTGAAAATCAATACTAAGGACAGAAAATTAGCAAGTACTGTGCACTGTTTGTGACTGAGGACATTTAATTAAAAGTTACAGTAAAATTATTTCAAGTGAGTGATGAAAACTCAATCTTTGTCCTGGAACAATATATCAATAATAACAAAATAATGAATAAAAACAAGAAACCATACTGATAAACACTCACCTGACACTTGGTCTCTACTTTGTGAGCTTGTGTCTCAGGGTCATCAAAGCTGAACATTAACACAGACAAGGTGAAAAATGTATTTTATTTACAGGGAAGTTTGTTATTCTGCTGTAATTTTGCAGCATCAAATAGTAAGTCACCTTCTTCCTAGCACTTGCTTCACTTTTACGACTGTGTTGGTAGCGTTACGGACACGTCCTTGTTTTGCTGCAATCCCTACAATCTGAAAAACAACCAGTCAAACAGTAAGTTTTTGTCTACTCTGAATTTCTCTCTCCCTCCAGAGATGAAAAACAGAAAACTCAGCAAAGACATGAACAACTAGAGCAAGAGCTTCCTTTGCCTGAAACCCGAACAAAGGCTGTTTCATATGAAACTAGAGTAAATGATTGGGGATGAGAGCAAATTATTTATGAAATCCACTGAACATAAGTAACTTCAAAAATTCAAGCTAGTTTCAATTCCATACATAGAGTCAATTATATGACATACAGTCTAGAGGTCATTGAATTGTGATTTCTTTAAAGGCAGAAAAATAACTAATAATGACAATTTAACACCATCAGAGATATTCCAGTGTTGACTATATAACAAATTAGATAACAGCTGAATTCAACATGCAAGTAAAAGCAATAAATTCCAGTCTTTAATAAATCAATCTGTCATCTTGGACATCAATCAGACAAAAATTCTCATCAATGTGGAACTGAACACCCGCCTAAGGGTAATTTTTATATTTAGCTGTTATTTTCCCTTAGAGTCAGTAATTCCAGGTGAGAAGCCCATTAGATACTAGTCATCACCCAATATTGAAGCCTAGTTCTACCAATATTACATATATTCATTTGGATTCACCTGGATCAGTCTGAGCATTGCTAATGAAGGAAAAGCAAATACCACAAAATAAATTCAACCAAGCTTGCCAAAGTAAACATCTACAGGTGAAGCTTCAGTTTTACCTGCTCGGTGTCTCTGTAACCCACCACAGCTGGAGTCACTCTGTCGCCTGCATCATTAGCCACCACATCAGCCCGTCCATCCTGAACATACACACACAGAGGTCCAAGCTGATTTTACACAACATTTAGTGACAACACATCTACCTGAGCTGGTTCTTACTAATGCTTTTAGAACTTTTATTAAAGCTCTGAATATTACAACCTGAATGTCATAAAGCGAATCAGTTTATTTCACAATGCTGTCACAGAACACTACAGGAAACCAGTAGTTTTGTCTGGATTAAGTTTAAAATTGATAAAAGTATTAAAATGTGACAAATGTAGTGGTGACTAAGGAGCTGCCTATGTAACGAACATGGTTCTGTGATTGTACATTGGTTAAAACGCTGTTTTTCCGCGGACTACAGTAGTCTCCCTTTAACATTAAACTGAGGAAGAGTAACAGTTCGTCAAGAGGATTTAACTGGCATCAACTAACCTTAAAAATCGCCACACAAGCACATGTATACCCGAAATGAACTCCAATCGCAGCCATGCTGAAATTAGCCACTGGAAAGGCTACAGGCTACACGCACACAACCGGTTCCGCTTCCGGTTACACAGCTTCCGGTGATACACTTTCAAAACAAAAGCAGAAAGCTCTGAATAAATGGATTTTAAAAATTACAGTGAAAATCATATGGACACTGCAAACCATGTACATTTTAGTGTAGTAAAATACTTACATTCGGATTTGACATTCACAAATGTATAAAACAAATACAACATCATTTGCAGCATAAAAGTTGCTATTATCTGACAAGAATTGTACTTACAACACTTAAGCTAAAACAGCAGGAGCACATGAACTGTATGAAATGTACGTTGTTGACTCAATCATTTTTATTATTATTATTATTATTATTATTATTAGTAGTAGTAGTAGTAGTAGTAGTAGTAGTAGGAGGAGGAGGAGAAGGAGGAGGAGGAGGAGGAGGAGGAGATTTATAATTTATTTCTCTTGGTATTTTAACCCTTTCATGCATAGTGGTCACTACAGTGGACAGTTATTCTACAGCTTTTCTCTCGTATTTTCATGGATTTGGTTGTTTTAGTTCCATATCAGCGTACACAGTGGACACCTATGCATCATCCCATACACTGCAAATCATACCATTACTGTAACTTTGCTGTTCTAAATAAACCTGATCTGCACTAACATGTTTGAGTGTAAAAAAAAAAAAAAAGGTAATTGTGATTAGACTGTGTTTAATAGGTTTTTATTATTATTATTATTATTATTATTATTATTATTATTAATAATAATTTATTTTTTTTTATTTTTTTATGTATTTATTTTTTTAGTTTGGTTGTTTTTTTTGTTTTTTTTTGCATATCATCTCCATGAAGTGAGTAATAACTAATGTTAGAGTATGTTAAAATGTGAGAAAACATCAGATTAGCAGCATTAAAAAAAAATTTATTTCATAGTTCTCACACAGTATATCAATAAATTCATGTTTCTTTGCTTCTAAAATTAAATGCATGATGTCCAGCTGAGTGGACATTTTTTATAACACCATGAAAAATAAGTTAATAAAAAAATTCAATCACTTTTTTTAAGCCTAAAGAGGAAAAAAAAAAAAAAAAACACTTAGGAAAAAAAAATGTTGATCATGGTTCTCATAATTCATATATGAAAGGGTTAAAGTACCTGGCATTTTATTTTATTTTATTTTATCAACACGGAAAATATCATTCTTAATTTAATATAATCTGTACCAGTTGTTATACTTTACACACTAAATTTGCAGCAGAGAAACAAGATCAGTAGTAGTTTACCACTAATGTCCATGTTGTGCTGTTCTTTTTTTCTGTCTAATAACATATTTTCCGTAGTTTTTGTTGAGTTTCGTTGTTTTTGTTGATCTGTACATTAAAATCAGCTGACAAGTGTGTGTGACCCTGCGGTGATATTTGTGTGTCTGCGTTGCAGGAGCTGGTCTGCAGTTACACCCACATCTATAAATATCCACCCAGTGCGGTACCATGTTGGTGTTTTCTCTCGTCATTCTGCTGTTTTTCAGAAGAGCTTCTCCTTCAGCTGCAACCAACTGTGAAGGTTAGACAGCATGGTGTGAATAAAACCTGTTCTCATTGTGTCTCTGAGGTCACACACAGTGAACACAACAGTTTAATCAGAATAAATCACGCCTGTGTGTGTCTGTGGACATTTCTGTGTCAGCACAATCTGCTTTAAACGAGGTGGAGCAGCTTCCATCATGTGCCTAAATAATTTTAGAATGATTAAGCAGACATGACTGAGGAGGTTTTCACCAAGTTTATGACAGACTTGGAGTTTATAGGGCATCATTTTAAGAAAAAAAAAAAAAGATGGATAAAACCGTTTTGAATATTGGGATCAAACTGAGGGAAAATATTACAAGAATGACAAAAAAGTGGGCAATAATGAAATGAAAATGAATACATTTTATTAATAGAAATTATGCAACAAAACGTACCTCAAATACAAAAAGCAGCTGCTGCGTTTGGGTCCGCTGGGAATTTCGACACTTTCTTGCACAGGATTACAGCTTTTCCCGCTGTGATATCACTGCAAATACATGAGCACTTTACAATTGTAATATTACGACTTTATCGGTTATTGCAATGTTAGGCTGTCATTATTTTACCATTATGCCTTTATTCTTGCAATACTACGTCTTCATTGGGATATTGTAATGTCATAACTTTATCACTGAAACATTATGACTTCTTTGTTTTCTTGTCCTCCTGAGACCCAGCAAAACATTTTTGTCCTCTGTAGGGGACAATAAAAATATATATAAATAAATGAATAAATAAATGCTGTTCACTGCAAAGGACATTCCATAAATAACAAAAAAAATGTTTCTGAAAAAACTGATTACTTTCCTGGGTTTTAGGAGGATATTACAATTTTATTACTATTATTATTTATATAGTGTTCATGACTTAAACCTCACAGTAAAGCTGGACAACATGTGACAGTGAAACATTCTAGAAGACGAAGGTTTATGAATGATTATGGATCATTCCTCTACTAAAGTGGGTTTTTTCTAATTGTGTTTCTTAATTGAGCCACATATTTATATCACGTTTTAAATTATGTATTAAACTCATGTCTGTGGTGTAGATATTCTATACTTGTCATCAAAAATCACAAACAACTGGCTATTTTCAGCCTTTTTCTCATTTCATTTTCATATCATTTTATTTTATTTTCCTCATCACCAAATACATGGTATGGAGCACAAACACCATGTCATTAAAAAAAAAAAAAAGAACGATATACATGCAACAATAACAAAATTCACTGAAAAAGAGGTAAAACCTTTTTCAGAAAGGGGCCCAATTTATGTATTGTCTTTGGTTGTTCAGACTGAAGAAGCATTATAAGTATATTCAGTTAAGTTCATATAAGTTTATACATTGATGGATGCTGCGAGTAGTATTTTAGCAAATGGGTGCTTCTATGAAACTGGGTACATTTTTGGTACCTGGCACTTTGCCAGCTTTTTTAGACCCAATAATAAAAGAGAAATGTAGACATATTTCCCCCCAGGATGTATCTAATGATGACCTCAGATAAATGCAAAAAAAAACAAAAAACTTATCTTCTTGCTATGAGCCATCCCAAAATTAATTATTTTTAATCAAATATTGGGGCCAGAAATAGGAGCAAAATTAGGACAATAACAAACCTACCTACTGTAGGTGTCAGTGCATCTGATCTGGAAAACATGGCTGTAAATGGTCTTATACACCACTATAAATAAAGACACTGTTAAATTTGATCATCCTAGTGGTTTTTCTAATCCAGACATGTGGGTTTTTCATGAATTTTCAATCTCATCCCAGGTTTTGTATGTAACTGTGTCCACTGGTGTTACATGCAGAACCTGCCAACACATATAAGTCGCAAATGATTTTGCAACACTGGTCATTTTTGTGAAACACTCTGCCTTGTATAATTAGTTCAGTTCCTAAATATATGTACCTGTGAGAGAATAAAGAGATATTAAACAAAAATAGTAGCTCGTAATTTTCGTGTTCCTCTTGACGTGTTACATACAGATTTTTGTATTAAATATAATGTAAAATAATATAACAATGTGTTTTATCTGAAAAATAGTTTCTCTTTGATCTCAGTAAATATTTATTTTTGAAATAGACCCAAAGTGCTCCCACACTTGCTTCATAACATTAGTCTACATCTGATTTGAATTTTTAGCCAACGTCCTGTTTTTAGGGACCAGTTTCAGAGAAGCACCCAAATATATTTTCCTAAATTCAACAATCTGTACATGAATACATTCAAATAAAACATGGAACTCATCTCCCACAAACCATTACAGCACAAATGACAGACTCTCAGACTTCTCTCCAAACCTTTGTATCATCCGGTGACTTTAGGGATCCTTGTGTTTGTTTCTACATGGTGCAAAGCATGATGGGATATTTACCGCTCAGTCGTACCTGTGTGGAAGTATCTGCATTAGTGATGCTTCTTCACTCTTTTATTCACTCTTTTCCCTCTACTCTGTGTACATGTTTTGCGTGTTGCTGATGAGCTCTAACATTATTTTCCTGCAGTGTGTGTAGGCTTTCTCCAAAAAGTGTATGGCAGCGTCACCTCAGCCCACAGAGATCTGACTCCAGCCCTGGTGGAGGACGAGCTGAGCCGGACCTGTGCTGCTGCTCAGGGGAAGGAGGCGAGGCTGGTGAGGATGCACACACGCACGCGCACACACACACACACACACACACGCACGCACGCACGCACGCACGCACGCACACACACACACACACACACACACACACACACACACACACACACACACGTTCACTGAGAAATAAACCTTAGAAATAAACCCTAAAGCAACTATAACCACCACACATTACATTATACTCAGTACAACAGTGTAAAACAGTGTCCATGGACTATATCCACATGACATTTATCCTCTGTCTGTGAAACTCTGATTCTGCATCATTCAGGAGTACAAGTTAGAATCTGATAAAAACCATGACCATCCCTCTCTGCTTCACACTTTCAATATATTAACAGCAGATTTTGCCTTGTCAATATGTTATTCATCCATAAAATATGTCTCAAAGTGCGTTCAGATTTGAATGATCCATTGTGTTTCAGTTGCTGATCAATAAGAAAGCACAAAAATACCATAGGGTACAGCAGTGAAACACTGGTGTGTAATTGAGGTTTGCAAACTGACCATGACCTGAAAGGAAAGTAATGTGAATATGGTACTCCAGTCAAACATGAGTAGCCATAAAAATGTCCAAAAATGTCATTTAATTTTGAACGAACATTTCTCCGAGTACGGCATAATTGTTTGTCAGCAGCAGCGGTTGTAGTCCATACTGAAAATATGTCCAAACTTCGAGCCAATTACCTACAATGTTCAGATGTTGGTTGTATTAATGAACACCAGTGGTTGAACAGAAACCACTGTCAACAACCTGGAAGTGGTGGGGCATGAAGTGGCTCATTTGCATTTAAAGGGCCAGCGCTCTAAACAACCTTTCTGGTGTCATTACTCAGAAATAGGGTTGAAAATGTACCTGTGGAGTTGAATTAATGAAGAATTCAGACCCAAGCATAGCATTTACAGTTTATGTAGACCACAGGGAAATGTTTTAAAATGAATAATTCCATTGAAAAAAGCAAAATATCACTCCTTTAAACTGTGTGTTTTTCTAGTGTTACTACTTAGGGGCCAGCAGTGATGCAGCAACACGAGTCACATCATCAGTTTCACAGCCTCTGTCCTCTCATGTTCCTGTTGAGAAGGTCTGCCAGCGCCTCAGCAGCAGAGACACACAGATCTGTGAACTGCGATATGGTACTATGTTGTTCAGCTTACACCGTAAAGACTGAACATTTACTCGTGTGTATGATGCCGAACTCAAAATAAACCTGTGATTCAACGTTGTCCGCAGATCCGCAGTTGAGAGATTTAAGCAGCGATGTGCTCAGAAAGATGAGAGTCGTGGAGCTGAGGAACATTCTGGCATCGTGGGGAGAAGAGTGTCGAGGCTGTCTGGAGAAACATGAGTTTGTGAGCCTGATTCAGGAGAAAGCCCCTCTGCACGTACACAGTGTGGAGCTGTGAAGGACAACGCACACGCCAGGGGAATCAGCACAACAAACAATCAGAACTGAATCAGCTGATACAAAGATCAGCGTTGATGACACAGAACAGATGAGCAGACGTGTCCAAATTCCATTTACACAGACTTATTCTAACAGTGCTATGTTTTTCACAATATTAAATTAACCTGTTATATTTCAAGTTTTCTAGGTTGTGATCTTTGATTAATGTCACGGGACTCCAACTAAATTCACAAACTAAACACCTTACTGCAGGGGTGTAAAACTCATTTTCTTCCAGGGGCCACATTCAGCCCAATTTAATCTGAAGTGAGCCGGACCAGTAAAATAATTGTATAATAGCCAATAAATATTAACAACTCTAAATTGTTTTAGTGCAAAAAATAACATTCAGTTATGCCGATATATTTACATTTACAAACTATCCAAAAAAACAGGAGGTGAATAACCTGAAAAATGAAATGTTAAGAAATATAAGTACAATTTTATCAATATTATGCCTCGACTTATCATTTATAGGCTACATGCGCATTGCAGATCAGATCTACGAAGGCACAAAACATTTAGTAACAGGCAAAATATTGTTAAAATTCCACTTAATTTTCTTTAGACATTTCATGTTGTTCATATTTGTTCAGGTTATTTACATTTTATTGATAAAGAATAGTTTCTTAATGTAAATATTTTCATAATTTAATGTTTTTTTGCTCAAAAAATCAAAGAGAAAAAATTGGTGTTGCCATTATATTATTTTTGAGTGTGATGCCCTAATTTGCACTTTGGAAATTCATCCTGCGGGCTGGTTTTGGTCCCCGGGCCGCATGTTTGACACCTGTGCCTTACTGCCTAAATTAATTTACAATTATATAAAAAAATATTTGTGTTGTTGCTGTCAAATAGATACTAAATTAAGTGGAGATTGTTCATTTGAATATAGCACATTCAATATCCACGGAGCAAATTAGTGACATTAGGCGTAATTGTCATAATAGTAATCAAACAATCTTTCCAATCTCAGGTATGTAAATTATTTTACTGATGCGACTATCGATCAGTTCCTCCAGTCAACAATCCAAACAAAACAAAAATGATTAAAAAATCAGTCGAATGTCACAAAATTAATAACACCATTACCGAAACAGGGCTTTGACATTGAGCCGTGAACGTCAGGGATCATAAATAACCAGCTAACATATTATGTACATTCACAAAGAGCATTGAACTGCACCTCATTACAAAAACAGTGGAATATTGAGATGAATTTGCAGCATTAGTCTACAAAGGGTTAAGTGATTGGATGTACATAAGCCAGTCATTATGAGGGAGAGAGGACGTTTTCATCTATTTATAAAGTGAATATTTTGTGTTTGTTCTTTTTCATATAAACATGTCAATCAGCTCTAACATTATAACCACTCAAAAATCTGAATCACATACAAGGAATCTGGCTTCGGTTTTTACAATACTCACGACATACAGTTCCGACATGAACCCAGACAACATGTGGACCTAGACACAATATAGACAAACCGTCCACTACAGACAGAGACAACAATAGGTTGAGATTTACAGTGGATTTATAATGTAATATGTACAGAGTGCAGATTGGAGTTTTTATACAGTGAGTGGGTGTGTGGGTCTGGTCTATTAAGAATATGTGTTTATGTATATATTATTTACAGGTGGGTTTTTACATTGTGATATGTACAGAAAGTGCAAATTGAAGTATTTATACAGTGAGTGGATATGTACAGGAGTACAGTCTGTAAAAATATATGTTTATGTATATATATGAATTATTGTAGTGCAAACAGAGTTTTTACATAGTGCAAATTAGTCAGTTTTATAAAGAGTGCAAAATATACGTTTGTGAGTTGGTGAATTGGAGTTGGGGGTATTGACACTGGATGGGTCATGAAGTGTGAAGTGTTCATCAGAGTGACGGCCTGGGGGAAAAACTGTTCTTGTGTCTGGCTGTTTTGGCGTACAGTGCTCTGTATCAGCTGCCGGACGGAAGAAGTTCAACAGGTTGTGACCGGGGTGTGAGGGGTCCACAGCGATATTTCCTGCCTGTTTCCTGATTTGGTAAAACAGACAAAAAAACTGGAGCAAAGCCCCGAGGCGTCCATACGTGGCGCCATCTTGGATCATCTTCATCAAAAGCGGTATTCATTTTGATTATCTCGATTTAAGGTGACCTGTCAGTGGGTGGAATGTATTGGGCAGCAAGTAAACATTTAGCCCTCGAAGTGGATGTGTTAGCAACAGTAATATGGGCAGTATGGATCTGAGCAACTTTGACAAAGGAGAAACTATGATGTCAAACCACTGGGTCAGATTATCTGCAGATCTTGTTGTTCATGTAAAGTGGTTAGGACCGACCAAAACTATCTAAAGAACAACAACCGGATCTCAATGAATGGATCATTTATGGGATCAGACCATTATTACCACCTGTCTAATGTTGTGTAGGTTTCCCTTTTTCCACTAAACCAGCTCTGACCCGAGGTCTAGACTCCACCAGACCTCTGAAGGTCTGCTTTGGAAGCTGGACCAAGACCTTAGCAGCAGATCCCTGAAGTCCCGGAAGTAGAGAGGTGGACCTCCATGGATCTGATTTATTTGTCCAACACCTCCCACAGATGCTCAACAGTCCTGATACTGGGATGTCCTTCCTTAGTTCACTTTCAGTCAGTACTAACCACTGCAGACCAGGAACACCCAACAAGACCTGCAGCTGTGGAGATGTTCTGACCCAGTCATCATCATTACAGTATGGACCTGGTCAAAGTCACTCTGCTCATTATGTTGACCATTTTTCTGCTTCCAACACATCAGCTTCAAGGACTAAATGTTCACATGCTGCCTCATATATCCAACCCAGAGAAAGGTCCTACTGAAGTGAAATAAATAATACTGTTACCACATCTCCTGTCAGTGGTCAGAATCTTATCCAGAGTCTATATCAGTGTTCTGTATACAGGTCAAAACAGCATAAGGACTTAATGCAAAAAAAAAAAAAAAAAACAACTCATCCACATCCACCCAAATCTGACTGTCACAGGAAAGACTTGATTTGATATTTGATGAAATTATCAGCTCACCGTTAACACTATTGATTACACTAGTCTACTTTTTTTTTTTTTTTTTTAGAAATTACCTGCTTCAGAGATTAAATGTGCTAAATGTTACATATGTTAATAAGGTTAACTGGAAAACAAATGACCAAAGTGCTGGTTTGCTGATGTTTTCAAGGTATATGATAAAGTGTTATTATACATATATATTGGTATATGTACATTAATACAATAAATTTATAAATGTTCCACTAGATAGAACCTGTAAAGTGAATGTATTCTAATGTGCAGACAGTGTTTTGAAGTAGATCTGGTAGCTCTGAGACAAATATTCCTTTTGAGTCAAACCCATTTTATCATTAATTCTCAGATTTCACATTTTGACCCAAGACTGTATCTTGGAAACTTCAGCCAACCAGCATTTATGACTGGATTTTTCTTTATCGGTGACTCACACATGGTTAAATTTCACTAATTTTATTCTGGTAGCATTTTACTTGTGGACCAGTATTACATACACAGAATACTGAACCCGCGAGGCTTAAAAGAATTATTCAAATACTGAGTTGTGAAATTTCAACCGTTTTGTTGCAGAAACATGAGTGCATTGGTTTGAGTTACCTATTCATGTAAAATAGTTTAATTTGTTGTTTAAAAAAAGACAACTATTTCTAATCATTAACACTGTTTGGTTTCTTGTATTTAAAAGAAATCCACAATTATAATTGTTTATGATAATAAACAATAAAAAGTATAATTGTAATAATATATATAGCATAATAATCTATGTAATAATATATATTTTAAATATTTGATAGACACTAGCACTGTTGATTAATGCTATGATGAATCAATGTAAAGGAGCTATCCACAGCATAAAGAACCTGTAAAGTGAATGTATTATAATGTCCAGACATTGTTTTGAAGTAGATTTTGTTGCTCTGAGACAAACGTTCCTTTAGAGTAAAAGTAGCATTAATTTTCAGTTTCACATTTTGACCTGAAACTTCTTCCTGAAACTTGAGCCAACCTGTACTTTTGACTTGTTTGACTCAAATTAGGTAAAGTCTACTTTTATTCTGGAAGTATTTTACTTGTAGACCAGTTTTATTAATTGGAAAAGATACAACTCAATGTAATTTTCAATGAGCCAGTGAAGACACAGAAATTTAGCAATTTTTTTTTTAATATTCAAATGTAAGCATACAAATAAGTCAAACACCAACACAAGCACAAAAGCTAAGTCGAATTATCAATCATCAATTCACAGATTAAAATGTAACCTGAACAAGGTGCAAATGAGAATCAAATCCAAACTGAAGTATGATTATAATTTGCAAGCAAAAACAACACAAGTGTTATCAATCAATCAACAAAACTGAAATTACTGAGAAAACCTAAATTCTTCAAGAAGCAACAAAGCACATACATCTATGCAAATGTTAAAAATATAAATCGTGTAGGATATATGTCAAAAAGCATAAATATCATAGAACCTGTCGGATGTTCTAAGAAAAAGATGTGAAAGTTATTGATTAGGCAAGCACTTACTGGTTAAATAAAAAACATTAAATATCCAATGATTAAAGCTGTAGACATTATTAAAGCACAGTAATAGAAATCTGACAGTGTGAATGATGCAAGAATATAAGAAAAATATGCATTATCTATATCTACATACATGTTCATTCAATTTCCCATGACTCCCACAACCCCTGACTTGTGTTTACCAAATTCAGACGTTTTAATGAGATGATATAGATTATAATAACGTGTGCTCAGTTTTCATTCTTGACCTTCAGTGGAACAGGTCTCTAGTGGTTTAGGTTTCAATAACTTTAATAATTGAAATACCTAACATAAACAAAAGGGATAAAGTGTCAGAAATTGAACAGTGCACTCTGCATTTTGTTCATTTTAAATTAAAGTACTTCATTTTAAAACATTTCCCAGTGGTTTACATAAACTGTAAACGCTGTTTGGGTATTTTGTTATTAAGTTATAGACACTTTGGCACTCTATAAATGAATCTCAAATCCCAGAACTGAATTAGCATTTTGATCTCCAACAGGTTTTCTTGAATGACATTTAGTTTGACAGTTGAAATATCTGTGATAAACTCTAACTGACAAACACAGCCATGACTTTGGAAACTTTAACACATCTTGAAAAAACTGTTTTCTGAGAGAATAACAGAGGTTTTTGGAAACCTGCCTTTGTTTTGTTGAGCTCTGGTCACTTGCAGGTTTTTGTAGAAGTAATCATGTGAAATCAAACTGCAAACTGGAAGCAGGCATTATTGAATATTTTAAGATCTAAATAATGATCTAGTGTCAACAGTGGAATCCTTAATGCAATACTGTGTTGTAATAGTGCAGTTCGATAAGTCCATCGGCTGTTTCTACTCCGAGGTAAGTAAGTAAACTTTATTCATAAAGCACTTTTCACAGATAAAAATCACAAAGTGCTGTGCGTAAAATGAGTGCAATAAAACAACATAAGAATAATTTCATAAAATAAATAAAAAGGATAAATCCATCAACCAAAAGCTTTCCTAAATAAAAATGTCTTGAGATGCTTTTTAAGAGTCCAGAGTCGACCACACAGAGGGACAGGGGCAGGTCATTCCAGAGTCTGGGGGCTACAGCCTGAAAGTACAGGTCTACCCGGGTTTGAAAATGAGTCTTTGGGACCTTCAGGAGGCTCTAGCCTGAAGACCTAAGGGTGCACCCTGAGGAGTACAGGCACAACAAGTCGGCAATGTAATGGGGGGCCTGACCATGCAGCGCCCGGAAAGTCAGGACTAAAATTTTAAAATCAATACGAAATTTGACTGGAGGCCAATGAAGACCTGACAAAACGGGGGTGATGTGGGCTGTTCTGGGCGTACCTGTCAAAAGTCTAGCGGCACAATTTTGTACCATCTGAAGTCTGTTTAGAGTCGTCTCATTGAAACAAGAGAACAAAGAATTGCAGTAGTCAATACGAGATGAGATGAAGGCGTGAATGATCATTTCAAGATCTGATTTTGACAACCTCCTCCTTACTATAGAGATATTTCTCAAGTGATAAAACCAGTTTTTGGTCAGCTGTCTGGAGTTACCCTCCAAAGACATAGCCTGATCAAACACAACCCCAAGATTTCTGAGGCTGGTTTTAACAGATGAGCCCAAAGCACCAAGGTGTTTTTTTGATCAGGGGGATCTTTTTAGCAGGAGCAATGATCAGAGTTTCTGTTGAGTATGAGTGAGCAGACTGAACACAACTCAGATCATAGGCAGTGATCTGGATTAAAAACATTGTAATACAATCTGGGTCCATTTGATTTTTTTGGCTGTTTTAACCTTCAATTGCATCTTAAAGTGTAAGATATAAAATGAACAGGCCACTAAACTCTGGCTTCAAAAATACCTGGATATTAAAGGTTTCAATTAAACTTCTCCTTAGAATTAGCACAGTCATTAAGTAAATACATTTTTCACATGAGTTATTCTGGTCTCATTCACTTCATTTGTACCCTCCAATAAGTTTCCATTTATATATATTAGGGCTGTCAAAATTAATGTGTTAATGCAGATTAATCCATCATTATGATTTATCTGATAAAAAATTTTAACGCAATTAACTCATATGCAACGCAGAATGACTGAACATCTGTGGCAACACATTTGAGGCTGTTTGTCCAAGTAGAGTTAGCGTTGTACATGTGCAAATGTACAGTTGATCCACTAGTGACAGGCAGCAGAACCAACCAATAAAGATGGAAGACACTAAACAGCAGATTGGCCCTCTGGATGGAAATATGAGGACAAAAAAACAAGACGGAACAGTTTTTTTTAAGTAGTTTTGTTGAAACTGTTGAAGGTGTTTAATAAACATGTTAAGTGCATATATATTTCCTTCTTTCTTGAGTCTGTTTGCTTATGCAAAATGAAATGTGATAAATATAGATTAAAAATGTTTATTTAAAATATTTAATCATGATTAATCAAAATTAATTTACAGCAACTCTGTGATTAATCTGATTAAAATTTGTAATCGTTTGACCGCACTAATATTTCTATATTATTAACCCATAGACCACAAGTAAAAAGTGGACAAACCCTGTGTTGTGAGTTGATGGTTTTTGTAATGCTATTTTTACCCCTAGGCCAACTTCTGCCCAAAGGGGTATTGTAATCATTTTGTCATCTGTCTGTCCATCCGTCTGTCTGACTATTCAACACATAATCACATTATCTGAAGAACACATTGAGATAGCTGCACCAAATTTATACTGTAGATGCATTTTGTCAAAGAGCAGAAGCCTATTAAAAATAAGTCACCTTGACCTACTTTTTCAAGGTCAAGTGGCGACATGTCTTTTTGATTACATAATTGCATTATTTGAAGAATGCATTAAGATATCCACACCAAATTTACATACAGACAATCTAATGTAAATTATAGGGCAGTAATTTTCAACAGAATCTTACACTATATTTGGCTGAGGGGAATTAAAAGCACGCTGTGTTTAAACCTTGCATTCAGCTGCATTGTGTCTGTTTTTTTTCCTGAAAACTTAAGTGCCCTCATTTGGACAAAAGGATGGAGCTAAAGGGAATGGGGTGAAACTCACCATGCTAATGCCAAGTGAAAACTACAACAGCAACAAACACTACCATAAGTCAGAGTAATTTTTATAACCACAAAATTGATTTTGGGGGATATAATGGTTTTCCCCTGAAGGCGTGTGAAGGTGATAACTAGGACAGATTTAGGTGGATTTAGTCTATCCCTTGAAAACCAACACAGAGGACCCCTAGTGGAAGAACCCCATCAATTTCAGCTTCTCTATGAGTATTATAAGTCATCCAAATGGGGGCGCTTCAGTTTTTTGAACATAAATCAAGCAATAATAGGCCGACTGAGATAGAATTTGATTCATATTGATTGTCTTACAAATGTCCATTTTCTTGCTACCGTCCAGAGTTCATATGGTGTCACTTTCATTCACTAGGTGGAGTTTTGTGGAGAAAAATTGGTTCTCTGACCATTATTCTGCCACTATCAGGTCAATGTAGCTCAAATTGAGTTCATATCAATTGTCTAACAATTTTCGTGGATAGATTTATCTATAGCAGAGGATTGGGGGGATTTCGGGGATATACCCCTGCTGTTGGCCCCTGACAGTGTAAGCTTTGTTTGTTAACTGTTAGAACCAGCTGTACTGAACTACAATAATGACAACTTCGTGTAAGGTATAATCAAACTAATTAATGCTCTCTTACTGACTATTAAGTATGACACTACTAAATAAATGATAATATTAGCTAATGTCACCACGTTATGCAACCGGTCCAAGTATTTTTAAAGTATGAATGAATTCTCTGATGTTTTTGTCAGTGTCAAATCTTAACCACAACTACATTAGAGCAAGACAACGTAAAGAAAAAAAAAAAGGTTTTATCCAAATTACAGATACTGTCGTGAATAAGGGAATTAGCTATAGGGACCAAAACAGTTCTGGTACCTGTAAAAATATTTATTGCTGCTGTAAGAATGGACAGTGTTTGGGATCAGACTCATGCTTTGAGTCATTTGACGAACAGCTGGTTTTGACACAAACTGGCTTCATTTTTCAGCCACTTTAGTTTTAGGTCCTAGACTTTGATAACTGCTGCATCTTTTTTTCCAGCCAACAGCTCTACTGTAGCTGTGGTTGTAATGTCAGTTACACTTACAAAACTGGCGAATGATTTTGACAAAACTTTGATGATTACAGTTGAATCGTGACAGTAAGTTAAACCATCTTCTTGTCCAAATATGGTCTCCTCTGATAACAGCCCCAATGTAAACTTATGGCTTTAATGCATTCGGCTAAAACCAATGGGCGGCGTCATCATGGCTGTTCTACTTCTTCCACACAGTGGATGAGTGGAACACACTCCCCTGTGATGTTTCACTGAAGCCGAGGTTTTTTTTTTTCCACTTCCTGCTGCTGTCCAGGTAAAACCCTTTTGCTGCTCAGTGGTGTTGTAGCACTGCTCATTTGTTTTTTCTGTTCTACTTCTTCACATGCAGCCGGTGGCTTTGCTGAGACTTCATCAGATCTTTTCATGGGTGATGTTTTGTATTCATTCATGTTGCTCACTAAAGGTGATTTGACAGACTTTTCTTTGTCATCATAACAAAGACGTTTACGCTGCAGAGGTTGTACAGATAGGCCTGGGGTTTGAGAGTGCAGTGGTGTGGACGGGTGAGGACTACAGCCTGACGGTGTCCCTATTGGTGTTTTTGGATGCATACCTAACTGCACCAGCTGGTCTTTCACCAGACCACTGAGGCGAGTGGTTCTTGGTGTTTCATGCCTCTTAATGGCTGCCTCAATGGCCCGCTCATCGGTGACCACATAGACGCGCTTCTGTCCTCGTGTTACAGCAGTGTAGATGTGTTTCCATGTCTGGGCGATTCCATCTCCCACTACATACACAATGGTCTCATTCTCTGAGCCCTGAAGAAACAAAGACGCATTTGTTTACAATCAGACACACAAAGAAACTTTACTGATACTGCACTGTTTTGGCCATGAAGTTAATGTGAAGTTTAAGAGACACATTTCCACACTAAAAATGTATGAGGCCTTGAACTGATTGTAGTTTTATTTGATTTTATTATTATATTGGATCAAGCTGGTCTTCTTGTCACAGGTTTGACAAACAAAACATCACAATTATAAAAAATGGGCATAAATTATAAAACAACAACAACTTTCTTAATAATGAAAGAACATGTTTAATGATCCAGTTTCTATTTGTGGTAGTAAGTTTACATCGGTGTACATACATAGAGTAACTATGGACCCAGAGTGATTTGAGGAAAAAAAAAACAAAAAAAAAAACAATGTCTTTCTTGGTTGTTTTCTTTTATTACACCTGAAGTTCACATTTGTTAGTATGCTTTCCAGCTTTGGAAATCCATAGCCACAGATTATGAATCATTTACAATAAACACTTAACAAATAAACCTGAAAATGCCTCTTGGGAAATATAATCCAAATATGGGGGTTTCAGCCCTGAATTCATATTCAGTAAAATGTATTTGGATATTCAGCATAGACGTGACCGAACTCCAGTGAAAAATAAGCAGCAGGTAAGGTTGCATAATAATTGTGATGTTTAGCTGTGAGGGCGAAAAACTCAAAGTATTTGGAGTAGAGGTTTCAGATTTTACATGCTTAAACGTATTCAGTTTTCCAAGTATTCACATGGATTTTTTCCCCAAGACAATCCATCCCTTGCAACTTGCCAGTGGTCTGTTTAAGGCTGGGCCTCTTTAGAAAACCTGTGGGGTACCTGATAGGTGTGGATGGTCCTGGCCCAGGCGTGCCTCAGTTTACACTCCCTCTGCAGCTCTCGGTACTCCAGCTTGATTATACGTCCATCATTACCATCCAGAGTCAGATATCGTTTGGGGCGTCGACCATCTTCAAAGCTGGTGTCATCCTGCAGAGTAACATTACACCAATAAACTCATATATTATATTAAGTACAATGCAAATAAATAGTTTTATATCATAATGCCTTCTATTTGGTATTTGTGAATCTAACAGTTCTAGTTTTTAGTTCATGCCTCATAAAAAAACCCATGTTATCCTTACTGTAGGCGGTGTCACATGAGTCTGTCTTTGTTTCCATGTTAATTTCTTTCAAATCAACTGCACACCATGGACATCTGTGCTGGGGCGTTACGACACCTTTTATAATTGTGGGGGGTATGCGATAATCGAAAAATGCTGATTTAGAGGTTTCAGTCCATTATTGCACTTCTTTCAGAGTATGCATATACATAGTCTGTTTCCCACGACTTAATTGTTTTACACATGCACAGATGTAAAAACACCAAAATAAATCAGATTAACCTGTATACATGCATGAAGACATTGGAGTACTGGGGAAAAATACAGGTGTTAATCCAACTTCACATAACCAGATTACTGCTATTATCTAATGGAGCATATCAGATTATGCTGTTTATAGGATCTCTTGAACAATCTGATAATTCCAGAAATCACATAGTGATCAGATTTAAGTGTGCATGTAAACTGGCTCACTGACACAAAGCAGAGTTTACAAAGCTCTTCATTGCGGGGAATGCAAGATCTCTTCACCATAAAACAGACAAGCTTGCAGTCCTGGGAGAACTTTAGTGTATGTCATGTACCACACCATGAACTAGGGGTGTAGAAAACAAACAAACAAACAAAAAAAGATTCCTCAATGCATCAGGATGAGGACGTGCCCAATTATGGATCGATGCAGAAAGGTCAAAAATTGATGCTTTGAACGTGATATTTTAATAATACTGTGTAAATAAAAAGGCAGAACTACAGTGTGATCGCAGTGCTGTCCCAGACAGTTTACGGTGAAACACACACTCAAAACAAAAATATGGCAGAAAAACCAATCCATGCGGTGCCTACAATTTGGTTAAAAGTGAGTATATGGAAACATTTTGGTTCTGATGAAGTCAAGGGGAACTGGATAAAAGCCACAGTATTTGCAGGGTGTGTTGAGTGCCAATGAAGTATTCTGGGAACACAACAAACATGATTAATCATGTTCAAAGCTTCCACCTGGAGTTACAAGAAAAGCAGGATGAAAAGTCTACTTTTCATCCTGGGGACTTTTATTGCCAAGGATTTGCATCCATACTAAGTAGCTGAGAACCAGGAATTTCACGCTTTTTTTGCAAGAAAGTAGTAAGTACTTGTCATACAGTGAGAAAAATAATTAATTATTAATTGTTGGGTGCATCCATAATCATCTATAATCAGATCGTAAACCCTCTGAATTTAATCCAGTCATCATAAACCTAGTGATGCGCACCCCTACCATGAACGAGGTTGTACTGGATTCACTCCATGCCAACACAGAGAAAAGTAATTTGGAAGTCACCGCAAGAATAGTTCTAGGTATTTAAGAGCTAAAGTGCTCCTCCTGAGTCCCTTCAGGTCAGGAAACTGAATGGAAGTGGTGATTGTGCAGAAAGAAATGATGAGGTGAGAAGCAGTTACATAAGGAAAACTGAGGACCAGCAGCAGCTCAGTGTCTGTGGAGTCAGAAAGGACCTTAAACCTGTTAAACCATGGCCCATTTGTTTCCAGTCAGAATCATCTCAATGCAACAAAAACAATGCATTAGCCAATGTTACAGCCACTGGGGTCCTCTTGGGGGTGCTATGTTATTTCAACTCCTGTTTTCTAACAGGCACCTGACGGGGAAATCAGGAACACATGTGGCACACATGAGTTCCTGTCCTTAAATAGTCCGCCTGCAGTACTTTCTCTCTCTCTGTTTGCTGCCCTTACAGGTCCTCAGTTCTTTAGCCCTTGGTTTGGTTATATTGCTTTAATGTTTGTTCTCTTCTGCACTTTTCAACACATGTTCACCCATGCACACCTACACTACTGATTTTACAGATGACTCATTTATATTCTGTAATATACTTTAGTTTCTTTTCCTAATTTGGCCTAATTTGGTTTAATTTGGCTTAATTTGCTTTAATAAAGCATCTTTGTGTTAAACTTCACTTATGGTGTGTTCTTTGTTGTGGCCTCTGAGCCAGGTCATAACAGCCGATAGCAGAAGTTTCATTCATATAAAACCAAATTATGTTTAGAAAACGGCAGAGGTAAAACAAAATTAATGATCATTGCATCATAATATGATGTTTATTTTTGCTCTTCTTCAGCTTGTCTAGTGAGTTTTAGCAGTAGAGAGATAATACTGGTACTGTTGGATCTGCTTAGTGTTATCTTAGCGTTGCAAAATTTTTCCATTGGTCTGTTGTTTTATTAAATTATTCATGACATACACTGCTCTCATTGTTAGTTTGTTTTAGATATTTGCCCATTTAAAGTGCTTTTTGTTTGAGTGGTGGCCTGTTGTCTGACAGTTGGTTTCATTGAGCTGCTGATGGATGTTCTTCTGGTTATGTGGCTGTATAACATGTGTACAAAGCTACAAGTGTCACGTAGCATTACCATGGCAACACAGATGGAACTGTGGCTGCCCCGTGAACTGGGGGCAACTGGGCTTAAAAGGCTATGACCATGTGAGGCTACACTGAACCCAACTCCCTCTCAGCAGGGGTCCAGAAGTGGGCAAATGGCATCATCTAGTCCTGTTCAGTCCACCTGCCCACCCCACCTCCACCCCTCTGTTACTACACTCAGCCCACAGCCAACCTTCACCTTCCCTGCACTCCCTGTCCAGTTTTTAGACCCTCCATACTTGACTGACATGTTCATTTTAGTAGTTTTATAAAGTACATTACATTGTCCATGTTGGCAAGAAAACAAAACAATGCTTCTCTTCATGATACTGACCCCAATAATGAAGAAAATCTCTCCATTACAGAGGCGCAACTTCTCCTTCTTCTCCACGTCTGTCTCTTCTGTCTTTTGTTGTTCTTTTTTTTCTCCTTCGTCCAGGTATCCGTTCTTGGTGCAACAAACTTTGTCACCAGGTTGAAAATGTAGCTTTTTTTTGTGATTTCTGCCATTAATATGAATACACATTGACAAGTTAGTAGTATCTACTTTAAAAACTGTTTTAGAATATGAGAAACATTATATATATATTATTCACCATGTTACAGACACTTACTTAGTTCTATGGTCGTTGTAATGTTTGCAACACAAATCGTTGATGAGTGCTACATCATTCCTGTAAACAAAGGTAATTTTACCACAAGAAAAAACATATTCCCTTGTACTTTGTGTGATTTGTTAGAAGGTATACCACTGAATAAAAGAAACAGAGCCACAGTAATGATAATTAAAAGAAACATCCAAGGGTCAGAGGATGTCTGACTAGAACTTTGTCACTCTCACTAACAGGTGGAGGCCTAGAGGATTTTGACACAAACTATTACTCAATGTGAACATAAAAGCAGATCACAGCTACTATCAATAACCTGTATTCAAGCTAATACTTAGTATCCTGAAGTAATAATCAAGTAACTTTGTAATAATAGAGAGACAAAAGGAAAATATGTAAATGGACATAATGTAAAGTGAATTCTGTTGAAGCAAAAGGTAATTAATGGAAAACAAGAGTGCTGCTATTGGTGGTTCAAAGTTGGCTTGACTTATATCTTCTAAGAACTGGTTTTCTTTCTAAAAGCCACATCATTACATCATGTTCTGGAATGTGAAAAAAAACAAACAAAAAAAAAAAAATGCGGTAAATCCCTCTAGGATGGCCACTGACTATATTTACATGAATGTAGAATTCAGAGCTACCGCATGTTATGAGAAGAAGGCCATGAGGAATTATTTAAGACTGAACTGAACTTCAGTGGAAAATACTGGATGCAATATGACTAAATTAAGCTTGAGTTAAAGGTTAATTAAAAGCTCCAAACTGTACTCGAAACAGTTTTCACCACTGATAATTACCTCCACCAATGAGGTTATGTTTTTGTCGGTGTTTGTTTGTTTGTCTGTCTGTCTGTCTGTCCGTGTGCAAGATAACAAGTTATGGACGGATTTGGATGAAAATTTCAGGAAATGTTGATACTGGCACAAGCAACAAATGATTAAATTTTGGTGGTGATCGGGGGTGGAGGTGGCCACTGATCTGCCTTGGCAGAGGTCTGCGTTTTATGAGTGCTTCTAGTTTTGTCCTGTTGTGACTGAGGTGAATTAAATGTTACCACATGAAGTATGTTGTAGGATTTTTTTTTTTTTTTTTTTTTTTTGCATTTTAGGCTATGGTTGCAGCAGACAGGCATTAGATCATTTTAATATATGTTTTTTAGTCCTGCAGTGAAGCCTCTTACCTTTTGAAAGCAATAAACTGTGAAGTTTTATGGTCCGTCAGCCCAGGAGCAGTTTTAATCAGGAAATGGACAGCTGTCTGCAGAGCTGAAATTGATAATTTAGTCAGATAATTTTTACTCTAAACCTTGTGCTTAGCACATTAAAAACTAAATAAGACAGAGTGTAAGCATGATTATATTCAGATATAAAAAGCTTTTAGGTACTGGTGTTATCAAGGTGAATAAAACAGATTGGTTCCTTAACGAGTTCATTAATGGTAAAATTTAACAGGTAATGTACAGAATCATACATCAGGAGTAGCTGCTCTAATTAGCAGTATTAGTAGTAAATAACACATCCACTAATCAACAACTACATTTTTGCTAACATTAGTGATTGCAGCTAAAATATGTTAACAAGAAAGCATTGATAGTGATGGGCCAAATGAACCGAGGCTTTGACGCATGTCTCAAGCAAAAGTGGGCATGTTAAATGAAGCCCCGACTCAAGGCTTGCATCGCTGACAAGAAAATCACATGACCATTGACAAACAAGGCCTCGGTTTGCTCAGGTTACATCATTGGTTCATTCAATGTATTGCTTTCTTATATAAGCGCTTCATACCTTGTGCCACACTGCAGGTTGTGTTGTTTGTAGTAAGTTGTCAGGCAGTTGGTGAGATAGTGAGTCAGCAAGTTAGTCAGTGAAATTAAAAAACAGAGGTAGCAGGAGAAAAGTTGGAGAAGTAGAGGTATTGTTTTAGAAGTAGCACCTATATAGATTACTTTCCCTATTTTATGGCTTTGATATGAAATATTACATATATATATATACACAGTGGCGGATCCAGAAAAAATGGGTGGGGGGGTGCTATACATATGTACTTTTATAATATCCTTCTCCGAATTGTCATATTCTGCCTGCTTTGTTTACAGATCATACTGTGCATTATGGTCATATTTCACAACACAATGTACACTTTAATCTGAATTAACCCTGATGCTTAGATTTAAATCTCACATCCCAAAAATACCAAGACAATCAGATAGCAAATAGATAAGTCTTCAGACCAGTGGAGATTTAGCTCAACAGGTAACGTATCGGACAGCGACACGGAAGACTGGCAATTTTTTGGGGGAGATTTTCAAAGGGGGAAACTATTGTATTGCTTTTATTGCAAGTTTAAAAAAGAGCAAAGCCATGTGTCTGCATGAGTGTCCACATATGCGTTCATACACATACTATAGATATATCCGATGTTTATTGTTACTGCAAACCAGAGCTATTCATACCAAATTTCAGCTCAGGTTATGGTAACATGGCAATGCCTGTCATATTTTCATTTGAACAGCAGATGGAAGTATTCACTGTATCAGTGAGGTCTCAAGCAGTGAACCATTTAATGAAACAATGGGCTGGAAAGCATTGGTGATTCATATGGCTTCATTTGACCATCACTAAGCATTTGCCAATTTCATGTTTTTTCTCAAAGCGCATAGCAAAAACTTTTAAGAGTTTCAGGGCAGATTTAATCTCCCTTAAATGGAGTGGCAAACATTAACATCACTAAAGACAGACCCATTACTTTTACCTATAAACATCTTTATTTTTACTGTCAAGCTGACATTAACATGGGAGTCTAAGGGGACTGACATGGTTATGGTACTGGACTCAAGCGGTCATTTGGAGAGCTGCAGATTTTTTTCTGTTAAGCTTCATTTTGCAGTCTTGAATGTCACTGCTTGGTCAAGAGGTACAGTGCATAGACTGGGATTGCCCACAGAATCCTACACAAACAGAAACACAGGTTAACACTCACCATCATCTGGCCCGTCTACGGGCAAACGTATGAGGATGAACCTCTTATCAGGAGGCAGACTTGTTGGAAGGTTTTCCAGATCCACTGTGACATCAAAGTCCAGAGGAAAATATTGGTACTTCATGCCCATGTCAGCAATGCTACAAACACATCAACAGAATTACGTGATATTATCTGTTTGTTTCATTATTTATAATTATTTTTTGTTTACACTGTTTTATATGCATCTCCCAAGCTGCTGACTCCAGAGGTTTAGGAGAAAATACTTACCGTCCAGCATTTTTAACAATGAGTTCAGACTCTGCGCGATGGTTGGTCCTCATCTCTATGGCCCAGCGAACAGGTTTCAGACTGTTGAATAAGTCAGGTAAAACATTTCCTGGCTGGATGCTGGGAAGCTGCCGAATATCTCCTAAAACACGAAGATGATAAAGATGAAGCAGCTCTCTGTGTGGGGCATACAGATTACTGTGTTGTGCTGTTTAGTTCAGCTGATGCACAGAATGCAAAGTTAAATTCTGTAAAGCCCTGTGAGGTAACCTTGTAATGATATAGAGCTCTACAAAGAAATTTGAATTGAACTGAATCGAATTAAGTGGGCTTCTTCCTTCATGACATCAGCCTTATACACTGCCCCGACCAAAAAAAAAGTCACACATGCAATATTTGACTGCACCGCCTTTGGTTTTGATTACAATCACTGTGACATCTTTTATGCCTCATAATGTTTATGTAGTGTCACAATAAGGTTCATAATATTTTTTTCATCCATAGTTGCATTATTTTTTGATTACTGGTGATGGAGAATCAGATCGCTGCATCAAGTCTTCATCACATCCCAAATTAGAGTCGGGACTTTATGGAGGCTAACCCATGTGTGTAAATGATGTCTCATTCTCCCTGAACCATTCTATTACAAGCCTGATGATCCTGATCAGTCCTGGGATTGTCCAATCTTTTTGACATTAAAAACATGAGCGGACACTTACTGCATTAGTTAGAGTGAAATAAACAGCCTGGACAAAAAAAGTAACTGCCTGGATTTAACTAAGCAAACAGTTCGGATCCTTCCATGGGTAAGTACCGCAGTGGTTAATAATGTTTCAGCTGTAACAGGTTATTTAAGTCTAAGTGATGCAGTGAGTGTCCTCTCATGTCTTTAATGTCAAAAAGATTGGACAATGCCAGGATTGATCCGGATCATTAGGCTTGTGACAGAATGGTTCAGAAAGAATGAGACATTATTTACACACATGGATTAGCCTCCATAAAGTCCAGACTCTAATCAAAACCAAAGGTGGTGCAGTGAAATATTGCATGTGTGACTTTTTTTTTGGCCGGGCAGTGTATATTTGTCTACCTTTTTCATACAGAACGTAAGTGGAATTCAGCCATGATCACTTTCATTAAAGAAAACTTTCATCTGCAGTATTTATATTTGGTGCATACATAGAAGGCCTAAGGCAGGGAGAGCAAAAGCAGCAGATGATCACAGTGAACAGAACAGATATATAAAGAGAGGTAATAGGGTGGAGATAGGTTGCAAAGTAACTTCCAGAAGAAGCAGAATTTTAACTGAAATGACAGGTATCATCCAAACCTACACTAGCATGAATGCAGAAAGAATACTGTAATGTTGCTCACCCAGTATAATAAATTTCTGGAGATTGGCGTGGCTGAGAAGTATGCCGAGTACAGAGTGAAGGATCTGGACACAGACCATGCTGCCCTCATCCACCACTAAAACACGAACATCCTTGAACTTCCATGATTCAGGAATTTCCTCTGTCTTCGTGTCTGTGTTCTTGTCTGTTTTCATCTTCTTTATCCTCCTGTTCATGCGCATGAAACTATAGAGCACCTGTGACAAATGAAACCTCAGTAAATTATATATTTATCAGTGCTGACTGATATATCACTTTCTGATATGAACTCATTGCACACATTGCAAAAAAAGGTTACCTCAATCAAAATGAAAAAAAAAAAAAAAATCTTTCAGATGAAGCCATGGATACATGTGTCAACATTCCCATTATTTCAAGATTACATGAACTTCTCTGCACTTTCGTAAGCAAATTGACAGCAAAAATTTAGCAGAAAGACTGAGCAAAAAGTCCCATTTTTGTCTTTGTAGGATATAAGTTATTGTTTTATTGTTATTTGTGATGCATCATTTAGAAATATCTTGCATAATTTTTTAATGTTATTGATGGGATGGTTTTGTGTTTGCAAAACAAAATCCATCAATCTGCTAGTCATGTTGTGCATTTGCAAACCAAACTTGTCAATCTCTTTTTTCAGTTTCATGCCCCTAAGATGTCATATAACATTGTCTATTCAGGACAACAAAATATTTCCTCCACATAAACCAGTATCAGTTCCTTACCTGATGCAGAGTGAATGCAGGGAATGAGGTCTTTTTCTTCAGCAGAGATGCTGCTCTTCCTGTAGGAGCTGTGAGCAAGATCTCCTCTTTCTTTAGCGACACATGTTCAGCTTTCGTTGGTGAATCTTCATGTGGCCCCAAGTCGCTTTGCTCCACAGCTGCTTTTAACAGCTGGCTGACAACAGTAGTTTTTCCACAGCCTGCCTTCCCACTGATAACAGTCACTGGATTTGCACAGATCATCTCTGCAGCTCGAACATGGTCCTGGTCCAACTTAATTGGTGAAAGGAGGTCAGATGATTGGGCTTGGAGAATGTTAGCATCAGTGTCAGATGGTTGTGTTTCTCCATTAGTAGGTGAAACAGGTAAATCTTTAGAGTCAGAAACAGAAGGACCCCCTTCAGAGTAATCATCTTCATCTGCATTAGTTGCAGCGTTCTGACAGTTTTGGATTTTCTTCTGTTGCCTCTTCTCTTCAGCAGCATAGAGGACCTCTGTAGCATTCACAGGGATGTTCCACACATCACGTTCAACCAAAGAGTGCAGACACTCTGCAATGCCAGTCTCATACAAATGGTTGTTGCTCAGCACCACCTTCCCTTTGTCATATACTACCACATCCTGTTCCACGAGAAATTCAATAGCAGCCCCAGCTGCATCATGAGACATGACTAAATCTTTCCTAAGGGCCTCAGAAAAAAGTGAAATTTCCCAATAGGTGCTCCCAGTACGGTTATGCCGTTTTAGTTTGTCATACGCCAAAAGGCCATTGCGCTGTTGAGCTGGGATTTTATCGAACAGGTTGCAGTTCTTAAAGGACTGAAGCTGAGCCTCACAGCGCACAAGTTTCAGCTCCCTGGACACAATCTAGAGAGGAAAAACAAACAGAAAAATCATAAAATAACAACACTTTATTATCAACAGAAGTTCACTTTCATTTCTCAGACTTCTTAGATGCCAAATCAACAGGATACAACAACAGACTGTAAAAGTACAGAGTTACTGTGACCTCTGTTTTATATAAATGAGCAAAGATGGTGTATTCAGATGTTTAGTGATGATACAGTGTTTACATTATAGTCATCAACATCTCTTGATGACTACAATGTAAGCACATCATTTACATTCTAGTCTTGCGTTTTCTTCTTTTGTTTTTTTTTTTTAAAGCCGGTGTCACCATTTTTGAGCAAGATGGTGGAATTGTGGGAAGAGTGACAGGTAAAACGTAACCTTTGAATGCTGATTTGACCTTAGTGAAAACACCATCGAGTAAGCTCTGTATGCAGTGCACTTATGTCACTCATAACACTCTTTAATATTAGTTAGTGATGGATGCAACTCACCGAGCTAATGCTACTGCTATTTTGCTGAGATTCATAATTTACTTGGTGCCGTCTAACATAACGGTGGAAGATAAAAGTACGGTAGGTGTTTTCAGCGAGTTAAAGGTAACAGAGCTGCTCCTTGACTGCCCTTCCCCAGCGCCATTCTCTTCCTTAAATATGGTCACTTCTGGCTCCAAAAAACAAGGCAGCAAAAGCATAAATACCAAACTTGA
Source organism: Sphaeramia orbicularis (assembly GCF_902148855.1). NCBI lineage: Eukaryota > Metazoa > Chordata > Actinopteri > Kurtiformes > Apogonidae > Sphaeramia > Sphaeramia orbicularis. Next base: position 58,677,805 of record NC_043968.1, read on the forward strand.
AGCTTCAACAAAGCAGTCACCAAATGTCATGGAGGTTATATAGACTTCCTTTAAACAGTCCATGACAGAAACATACCCTTTAATTTACTTTCTATTAGGCCAGGGGTCAGCAACCCTGGTCCTAGAGAGCCACTATCCTGCATGTTTTAGATGTTTCCTTCTTCCAACACACCTGATGGTCATTACCGGGCTTCTGCAGAGCTTGATGATAGGCTTATCATTTGAATCAGGTGTGCTGGAAGAGGGATACATCTAAAACATGCAGGATAGTGGCTCTCTAGGACCAGGGTTGCTGACCCCTGTATTAGGATATAGACCACACTGTGATCATCACTAAACATCTGAATATGCTAACTAGATCACATCAGGTGATGCACTGATGGACAGTGACATTTATGAAAGTTAAATGTTGTAGCACATTCATGGATCAGGTAAATGGTGAAAAAAGAGGTGTTCAACAGCATGATATGAGTGGTTCCAAAATGAATGCATTTTAAACAAGATGCATCATATACACATTTGCTTTGTGAAAATGGTATTAATGAAACCAATACTTACTTTGTTGAAACCCAGTTTCCACACATTATTAGCTATAATGTGCTCCAGTTTGGCTAACAAACTTGTGTCTTTTTCTTCTGTATCCTCTTCTTCTGTGTCTTTATCTTGTTTGTTCGGTCCGTCAGGTCCAGCCTGCACAGTTAGATGGTCCTCTTTTTCTGTGTGTACCAGCAGCTGATTGAAGTGACCGGGCAGCAGGATAGGAAGGTAATTCAGTACAAGTGGATACAGACAGGCTGTGCGCACTTGCTTCCCTACATCTAAGACATAACAGAGCAGGTTTAAAACATAAGATGAATCCATGAACCATAAATAAAAGGAAAAGTCAAGAACAGTTTAAACTGTCATTATTGATTGAATGTATGATTATGTGTCCTTTTAAAGGTTACAGTCCATTTCCAAGCTAACAGTTTGGTTATTTACATACATCCATGACAACAACCTCAATGCTGACTCAGATGGTTCAGGTTGGTGAAAATCCTTAGACTTGCTCTAGAGTTCCTAAAATCTTCACTTCTGTTCCTCTTAGGAGTAACAGTACACAATACTAGCATCCATTAGTTTAGAAATGGAATTGACTAACATGAACAAATGGTTGGTAAATATAGAGTACACCTACCTGACTTTGAGACTTGGGTTTTGATCACGTTTGCCTGATTTGCATATCCTCCTTCTGAAAATTCATCAAGAACTTCAAACAGGTTGTTAAGAGAGACACCCCTCTCTGGTGGCAACCAGGTAAAAAACTCCTTAATAAATTGTGGTGCTATTTGACAGGCATTCAAAAACAGCGACACAAGAGAAATATCCTCTCTTTTGTCCAAATTTGAGCGCAGTTTGTAGGAGGGAAATCCAACCACGATGAGCCGGTCCCTCTGGACCCTCTTAACAGAACATTTCACCTCCCACCATGGACTCTTCAGAGCAAAACGCCCCTCCATTTGGTGCACCTCACCAGACAAAGTCACGATCTCAACTGTAAAATACAGAAATGTAGTTTAAAAAAAAAAAAAAAAAAAAAAAGTCTTTAATCATGGACATTAAAAAACAGTTCATTTTTGGATATTTAAAACAATGTAAAGGTTCACTCTATTTTCCTTTATACAAAAGAAGAACGGAAAAAAAATCCCTTCGGTGCTGATTGAACTAGATTTTACTATCTTGGATGTTGCAACAAATCAGTTCTAGGCCTTAAAATAGTCAAATCTTTAGACTTATGTCATTCCCCCAAAAATGCAGGCATGTTTAGATAGATAGATAGATAGATAGATAAAAATATTACATCTGGTTTTATCTAGTTATAAAATATAAGGTTCTTCAAATTATTATTATTATTATTATTAATACTACTACTACTAAATACATCTTCATATTTTCTTACCGTCAAATCAGCTAGTTAACATTAGCTAGTCAATAAACCAGTTTTTTCATATGAGACAAAGTGAAAGAAAAAAAGTTATATTAAAACCTGTAAGACTGAGCTTTTGAGAAGACATTTGTGACTGAAGTCTGAGTTTGATTTAAAAATGTCATCAACAATTTATATTAGACACCACATGAGAAAAAAATGCGCGTAAAAGTCATTAAATATAGAACACAGTTTATTTTGTAGTTTTTAACGCATGCGTACAAGAATGTGGCTACATATCCGGTATTGATGGCGGGCTCGTGACGCGACTTTTCAAAACATACATGGCGCAGTTGAATTCAGAAGGTTTTGAACGCAATGAACACACTGCGGACCAGAGGTGACCAGAGGTGACCAGAGGTGACCAGAGGTGACCAGAGGTGACCAGTTAAAAGGAAGGCGGACACTTTTCCTTCACATGCGTGGGGAATATGAGCAGACCGTATATTTCAGAAAAAAGTGACCACTCAGACATGTTCAGACATGTCTGCTGTCCGATTGGATTTAGTTCTGGCACATTATCTGCTGTGTAATTAACAATAAACACCAATAATTCATATAATAAATATATGTTCGCTTATTATGTAAATCTGTATACAGTCTGTAGAGTTTTATCTGATTAACAAGTGAATTTCCCCGTTGTGGGATCAATACCTCATCTTAAAACACACAAGAAAATACTTACCTTTGTCCAATGCAGGTACCGAAGACTCGAATAAATGTGCACCAGAAGCAACACTGTTCATTTCCATTTCATCTGGAAACTCTGGCTGTGGCTCCTCTGCTTCTTCCTCTGAATCTTCAGAATTTACATCTGCCGTGTCTTTATTATTTGTCTCCTCAGGTTTAATGTACCCGGTTACTTGTAGTATTTGACCTAACTTTTTCCCCTTCGTCAACATGTCTGACACCACAGGTCTGAAGCTACCTGTCACTGAAAACTAGCAATGGAAAACAGGGCCGAGTTCCGGAACTCCTTTCACTGAGTGTGTGCAGCTGGAGACACTGAAAGTCGTTTATTAAAACAGTGTCACGTGACCAATGACATTTGCTACTTCGGACGTAGTGGCGCCTCATTGGTTCATGACGTGTCTAAACCAGAGCGTTTCATTGGCTCAGAGCGTCATATAGTCACACTGTGTACAAATTAGCAGGAACTGTTGAATTCTGCTTAAAAAACAGTTATGTCAGTTTACATTTATACGACGGCGTATTAGGGCCACATAAGAAAATAAAAACGCTTGTCACTACGAGAATAAAGTCGTAGTTTAAAAAAAACCTCATTATTTAACGAGAATAAAGTCGTTAATTAACGAGAATAAAGTCATTTAATAAGAATAAACTCGTATTTTAAAAAAAAACTAATTATTTAATGAAAATAAAGTCATTAATTAACTAAAATAAAGTCATTATTTAATGAGAATAAACTTGTAGTTTTAAAAACTCATTTAATGAGAATAAAGTCATTAATTAACGAGAATAAAGTCATTATTTAGTGAGAATAAAGTCGTAGTTTTAAAAAACTCATTATTTAATGAGAATAAAGTCATTAATGAGAATAAAGTCCTTATTTAATGAGAATAAAGTCGTAGTTTAAAAAAAAAACCTCATTATTTAACGAGAATAAATTCTTACTTTTTTGAGATTAAAGTCGTAATATTTTGAAAATTCGACAGAGTTTCTGGTTTTACAGCGAAGGCAACAAGTGAAGCAGCAACTTTCACTTCTGTTGGACTCCAAAACTTGGAGTAGAATCCCCACAGTCTCCTCAGAAACAACAAACCCTCTCCGTACAGCTCTCTGGTGTATCCACTGATAGCCCTTGTTACATCCCAGACAGTCACATCAGGTTATAGGGCTGGTGCCACTTTTATATTTATCTTTTGGTTAAGTTCTTTTTATAGATAGAAGTCAGGTTTTTGTTTGAGTTCTTTTTTAAGGGTAGGATCAGATTAGGCAGTTTTATTGTATTTATCTGATTTTGGTTGGCACAACCCCCTTGTCCCTTCCTCCTCCACATTAGCGATCCTTTGTTAGTTTTCTTTTGTTCAATAAACCTTTGTCACTTGTTTCACACCTACACTGACTCATCTTCATTTTGATTGTCGGGTTAACGTCTCCTTTTCACACACCAGCAAAGGAGTCATAACAGCCCTACAGCTGACCACTTCATCAGTTTCTCCTCCACAAAAGAGACAGTTTACTCCAAATCAGTTTGGTTTTTACAACGAAACAAACCCAAACATGTGCAAACTCACTTCAAAGTCCTTAGACTAATGATAATGTGTTGATGGGGGGACAGACTCAGTATTTGGCCTTTGTGCCTAACCCCCAAATGAAAGTAGAACTTCACAAAATGTTCCAAGTTCTACATTATTCGATGAGTGGGTACGACTTTATTCTCATTAAATAATGACTTTATTCTCAAAATATAATGACTTTATTCTCGTTAAATAACGACTTCATTCTCATTAAATAACAAGTTTATTCTCGTAGTGACAAGCGTTTTTATTTTCTTATGTGGCCCTAATACGCCGTCATACATTTACACATAAAATTGTAAATGTAAATTTAACACTTAAAGAAATCATTTCAACACTGTCATTGAGTCCTCACTAGTTTTTGTGAGGACATGTGTGTGCCGACCAAAACCTTCTGCACATATAAGAACAATAAATCCTGGTTCACTGCAAAACCCAGGTCGCTTCGTCAGGCCAAGGAGGAGACCTACAGAAGTGGGGACAGAGTCCTGTACAAGTCCAGGAACACGCTGACAAAGGAGATGAAAGTGGCAAAGAGGTGCTACTCGGAGAAGCTGAAAAACAGGTTCACAGCAAACGAGCCTGCGTCAGTGTGAGAGGTCTACAGGACATCACTGGCTACAGGAGACCTTCCCCCCACATTGCAGTGGGCTGTGAACTGGCGGACAACCTGAATACCTTTTACTGCAGGTTTGAGAAGCCAGCTTTCACACGCATCCCTCGCACCATCATCAATCAACCCTCACCTTCTCCTATCGACCCCCCACCAACACTTAGGATCTGCAAAGAGGATGTGAGTCAGCTCTTCAGGAGACAAAAGACCAGGAAAGTTCCAGGGGCAGATGGGGTGTCACCCTCCTGTCTGATGGTCTGTGCTGACCAGCTGGCCCCCATCTTCACCCGGCTCTTTAACAGATCACTGGAGCTGTGTGAAGTCCCCTCCTGCTTCAAACACTCCACAATAATCCCAGTCCCCAAGAAAACAGTTATCTCAGGACTAAACGACTACAGGCCCGTGGCCCTGACATCTGTGGTCATGAAGTCTTTTGAGAGACTGATGCTGAGCCACCTGAAGGACATGATAGGACCCCTGCTGGACCCCCTGCAGTTTGCCTACTAGGCAAACAGGTCAGTGGATGATGCTGTCAGCATGGGTCTGCACTACATCCTGCAACACCTTGACTCCCCTGGGACATATGCAGTGATGCTGTTCGTGGACTTAAGCTCTGCATTCAACACCATCAGTCCAGACATCCTCCACCACAAACTCACCCAGCTCACCGTCCCAGCCTCCACCTGCCAGTGGATCACAAACTTCCGAACAGATAGGAGACAGCAGGTGAGGTTAGGAAAATTCACATCCAGCATCCAGACAACCAGCACAGGTGCCCCCCAGGGATGTGTGCTCTCCCCACTGCTCTTCTCCCTCTACACCAATGACTACACCTCAGCAGATCCATCTGTCAAACTCCTGAAGTTTGCAGATGACACAACGGTCATCGGCTTCATCCGGGACGGTGACGAGTCTGCATACAGACAGGAGGTGGAATAGCTGGTCCTGTGGTGTGTTAGTTACAGCATTTTTTCTTTTTTTTTTTTACTCCCTGGGCAGGTTTTTTTGTTTTATTTTATGTTTTTTTTTAGTTTAGTTTTTTATTGTTTCTTTTTATTGTTTTTTTTTTTTTTACTTTTTTTTTTGTTTTCCCACCCCCAGGAAGTGTTTTTTTTTATTTTATTTTTTTATTTAAATAAATTGTTTTGTTTGTTTTTTAATCCCACAGGCAGTTTTTTTTTTTTTTTTTAACTTTTTTTATGACTTTTTTTTTTTAACTTTTTTTGTTTGTTTTTACTTTTTTTTTTTTTTTAATTTTAAATTAATTTTTTTTTAATTTTTTTTTTATTTACATATACCCGCCACCACCACCCCTCTTCGGGGGACAACTTTATTGTTAGTTACAGCTTTTTTTTTTGCTTTTTTTTTTTTTTTTTTTTTTTTACTCCCTGGGCAGGTATTTTTGTTTTATTTTACGGTTTTTTTTTAGTTTGGTTTTTTATTGTTTCTTTTTATTGTTTTTTTTTTTTTTTTCCCCACCCACAGGAAGTGTTTATTTTATTTTATTATTTAAAGAATTTTTTTTGTTTGTTTTTTTTATCCCATAGGCAGTTTTTTTTTTTTTTACTTTATTTATGATTTTTTGTTTTTTACTTTTTTGTTTGTTTTTACATGTTTTTATTTTTTATTTTTTTTATTTTTTTAATTTACATATACCCGCCACCACCCCCCCTCTTCGGAGGACAACTTTATTGTTAGTTACAGCGTCTTTTTTTTTTTTTTTTACTCCCTGGGCAGGTTTTTTTGTTTTATTTTATGTTTTTTATGTTTATTTTATGATTTTTTTTTTTTTTTTACTTTTTTGTTTGTTTTTACATGTTTTTATTTTTATTTTTTTATTTTTTATTTTTTTATTTTTTTTTATTTTTTTTTTTTAAATTTACATATACCCAAATTTTTTTTTGTTTGTTTGTTTTATCCCACAGGCAGTTTTTTTTTTTTTTTTTTTAAACTTTTTTTTATTTAAAGACTTTTATTGTTTGTTTTTTTTATACCAAAGCAGTTTTTTTTTTTAACTTTTTTTTTTTTTTTTTTTATTTACATATACCCGCCACCACCACCCCTCTTCGGGGGACAACATTATTGTTAGTTACAGCATTTTTTTTTTTTTTTACTCCCTGGGCAGGTTTTTTTGTTTAATTTTATGTTTTTTTTTTAGTTTTATTTTTTATTGTTTCTTTTCATTGTTTTTTTTTTTTTTTTTTTCCCACCCCCAGGACGTGTTTTTTTTATTTTCTTTTTTTTATTTAAAGAATTTTTTTTGTTTGTTTTTTTTTATCCCACAGGCAGTTTTTTTTATGATTTTTTTTTTTTTTTTACTTTTTTTGTTTGTTTTTTCATGTTTTTTTTTTTTTATTTTATTTGTTTTTTTGATTTTTTTGAATTTACATATACCCGCCACCACCACCCCTCTTCGGAGGACAACTTTATTGTTAGTTACAGCATTTTTTTTTTTTTTAACTCCCTGGGCAGGTTTTTTTGTTTTATTTTATGTTTTTTTTTTTTTTTAGTTTTGTTTTTTATTGTTCCTTTTTATTGTTTTTTTGATGGTTTTTTTTTTTTTTTTTTTTTTTTTTTACTTTTTTTGGGTTTTTTTTCCCACCCCCAGGAAGTGGGTTTTTTTTATTTTCTTTTTTTTATTTAAAGAATTTTTTTTTGTTTGTTTTTTTATCCCACAGGCAGTTTTTTTTAATGATTTTTTTTTTTTTTTTACTTTTTTTGTTTTTTTTTTCATGTTTTTTTTTTTTAATTTATATTTGTTTTTTTGATTTTTTTTGAATTTACATATACCCGCCACCACCACCCCTCTTCGGAGGACAACTTTATTGTTAGTTACAGCATTTTTTTTTTTTTTTTTAACTCCCTGGGCAGGTTTTTTTTGTTTTATTTTATGTTTTTTTTTTTAGTTTTGTTTTTTATTGTTTCTTTTTATTGTTGTTTTTTTTTTTTTTTTTTTTTATCCCATAGGCATTTTTTTTTGTTTACTTTTTTTTTATTTTTTATTTTATTTACATATACCCGCCACCACCACCCCTCTTCGGAGGACAACTTTATTGTTAGTTACAGCATTTTTTATTTTATTTATTTATTTATTTTTTACTCCCTGGGCAGGTTTTTTTGTTTTATTTTATGTTTTTTTGTTTTTTATTGTTTCTTTTTATTGTTTTTATTATTATTATTATTTTTTTATTTACATATACCCGCCACCACCACCCCTCTTCGGGGGACAACTTTATTGTTAGTTACAGCATTTTTTTTTTTTTTTTTTTTTTTTTTTTTTTTTTTACTCCCTGGGCAGGTTTTTTTGTTTAATTTTATGTTTTTTTTTTAGTTTTGTTTTTTATTGTTTCTTTTCATTGTTTTTGTTTTTGTTTTTTTTTTTTACTTTTTTTGGTTTTTTTTTTTCCCACCCCCAGGAAGTGTTTTTTTTTTTTATTTAAAGAAATTTTTTTGTTTGTTTTTTTATTCCACAGGCAGTTTTTTTTATGATTTTTTTTTTTTTTTTACTTTTTTTGTTTGTTTTTTCATGTTTTTTTTTATTTTATTTTATTTGTTTTTTTGATTTTTTTGAATTTACATATACCCGCCACCACCACCCCTCTTCGGAGGACAACTTTATTGTTTGTCACAGCATTTTTTTTTTTTAACTCCCTGGGCAGGTTTTTTTGTGTTATTTTATGTTTTTTTTTTTTTAGTTTTGTTTTTTATTGTTTCTTTTTATTGTTTTTTTTATGTTTTTTTTTTTTTTTTTTTTTTTTTTTTTACTTTTTTTTTTTTTTTTTGTTTTCCCACCCCCAGGAAGTGGTTTTTTTATTTTATTTTTTTATTTAAAGAATTTTTTTGGTTTGTTTTTTTTTTTATCCCACAGGCAGTTTTTTTTTTTTTTTTTAACTTTTTTTTATGATTTTTTTTTTTTTTTACTTTTTTTGTTTGTTTTTACATGTTTGTTTTTGTTGTTCTGATTTTTTTTGATTTTTTTTTTATTTACATATACCCGCCACCACCACCCCTCTTCGGAGGACAACTTTATTATTAGTTACAGCATTTTTTTTTTTTTAACTCCCTGGGCAGGTTTTTTTGTTTTATTTTGTTTTTTTTTTTAGTTTTGTTTTTTATTGTTTCTTTTTATTGTTTTTTTTTTTTTTTTTTTTTTTTTTTTTATCCCATAGGCATTTTTTTTTGTTTACTTTTTTTTATTTTTTATTTTATTTACATATACCCGCCACCACCACCCCTCTTCGGAGGACAACTTTATTGTTAGTTACAGCATTTTTTATTTTTATTTTTATTTTTATTTTTTACTCCCTGGGCAGGTTTTTTTGTTTTATTTTATGTTTTTTTGTTTTTTATTGTTTCTTTTTATTGTTTTTATTATTATTATTTTTTTTTACTTTTTTTTCGTTTTTTTTTTTTTTTTCCACCCCCAGGAAGTGGTTTTTTTTATTTTTTTATTTTTTTATTTAAATAAATTTTTTTGCTCTTTTGTTTTATCCCACAGGCAGTTTTTTTTTTTTTTTACTTTTTTTATTGATTTTTTTTTTTTTTTTTAATTACTTTTTTTGTTTGTTTTTACATGGTTTTTTTTTGTTTGTTTGTTTGTTTTTTTTTCGTTTTGATTTTTTTTACCCGCCAGCCTCTGAGATGGCCTCTGATTTTTCTGGGCCGACAATGCAGCCCCCTTCCCTCCGCCGGAAGAGGAGGGCAGGGGGCTTCATTTCTGGACTTAAAGGTCATTGGCCACCAAAGAGCCAGAGGAGGAAGGAGGGGGGCCTCTGGCTCTGAGGTGGTCTATGACTTTCTACGCAGACAACAGACCCTCCTCCCCTCCACCAGAGGAGGAGGGGAGGGGGCTAAATGTCTGGCCTGATTGGTCATGGGCCACCAGACAGCTAGAGGCAGAGGGAAGGGGGCCTCTGCCTCTGGCTCTGAGGTGGTCTATGACTGTCTAGGCGGACAACGGATCCCCCTGCCCTCCTCCTGTTGTGGAGGGCAGGGGGCTGCATGTCAGGCCTTATTGGTCATGGGCCACCAGACAGCTAGAGGCAGAGGGAAGGGGGCCTCTGCCTCTGGCTCTGAGGTGGTCTATGACTTTCTTGGCTGACAACGCATCTCCTCTCCTCTGGCGGAGAGCAGGGGGCTGCGTGTCCGGCCTGAATGCTCACTGGAGGATGGGGGCTGCCTTAACCCCAGTCATGGGGCCCAGGCAGCCACACCGTCTCCCCTTGGAGACGGTGCGGACAGGGGCAGGGGCCACCTGAACCCCAGTAATTGGGGTCAGGTGACCACACCGACTCCCAGTTGGGGCCACCTGAACCCCAGCGCTGGGGGGGAAAGCGGCCACGGAGGATGGGGGGATGGAGGCCACGGAGGACGAGGGCCCCCTCAACCCCAGTAATGGGAGGAAGGCGACCAATCCTTCCCTCCGGGGGGACGGGGGCTGCCTGGACCCCATCACTCCGTCTCCCTTTGGAGACGGTGCGGACAGGGGCAGGGGCCACCTGAGCCCCAGTGATGGGGGTCAGGCGGCCATACCGACTCCCACTTGGGGCCACCTGAACCCCAGCGCTGGGGGGAAAGCGGCCACGGGGGACGGGGAACGCTTCAACCCCAGCGCTGGGGGGAAAGCGGCCACGGGGGACGGGGAACGCTTCAATCCCAGCGCTGGGGGGAAAGCGGCCACGGGGGACGGGGGCCGCTTCAACCCCAGCGCTGGGGGGAAAGTGGCCACGGGGGACCGGGGCCGCTTCAACCCCAGCGACTGGAGGAAGGCTACCAATCCCTCCCTCTGGGGGGTCAGGGGCTGCCTGAACCTCAGGGAACGGGTCCAGGCAGCTACACCGCCTCCTCTTGGAGACAGTGTACATGTTGCAGACAGGGGCGGGGGCCACCTGAACCTCATCCATCGGGGGATAGGGGCCTCCTGGGTTCAACTTCAGCTGTAAAGTAAGGAAAAAAAAAGTCAACATGGAGGGAGAAATGATTTTTAATTTTCAATTCAAGGTAGATAAAGTTAGTGATTATTCAGTAAGTCCTGAAGTTTTAAGTGGAGGTTTAAGCAGTATCTGCTGAATCAGAATGACCTTCTTAAGTTTTCAAACAAATATGTCAGTTTTGTCTTCCTTTGAACAAATCTGGACAAATAACACCAAACGTTTGTTTAGATAGAATCATCCAAGTGCACCACAGCGATCCAGTAATTTTACAGAAAAACCTGTTTAACTGTCATCAAAGTACAAATATTTGAATGATTTCAGTAAAGGAGAGAATAGTTTGAGTTTGATTAATAATCTTAAATGGTTTACAGCAGCTTTTTATCACTTTGAGTCCTATTTTAATGGTTATTTAGATGAACTGACTAATTTCAGTTTAGTTTTTCTTCAATATCCTTTAGTTTTATCTAAAACTTGCCACATTATTTAATAAATGACACTTTTTCATCAGTTTTTTGTGTATTATTTGGATGAATTGAGGGATTTTGAATGATTTTACTGTGATTTATACCTGAGTTTTATGTATCTCTAATCCATTCTTCCAAATATTTTTCAGTTTATCTTTAATACTTTGAGTTTTACTAAATCATCTGACAAGGTTTACATCAGTTGTCATGACTTTTAGTCCTATTTACATTGTTATTTAGATGAACTGACTAGTTTTAATTCAGTTTTTCTTCAATAGTAGTCTTAGTTTTATCTAAAATTTGCCAGATTACTGAATAAATCTCACATTTTTATTTAGATAGAATCCTCCAAGTGCACCACAGCGATCCAGTAATTTTACAGAAAAACCTGTTTAACTGTCATCAAAGTACAAATATTTGAATGATTTCAGTAAAGGAGAGAATAGTTTGAGTTTGATTAATAATCTTAAATGGTTTACAGCAGCTTTTTATCACTTTGAGTCCTATTTTAATGGTTATTTAGATGAACTGACTAATTTCAGTTTAGTTTTTCTTCAATATCCTTTAGTTTTATCTAAAACTTGCCACATTATTTAATAAATGTCACTTTTTCATCAGTTTTTTGTGTATTATTTGGATGAATTGAGGGATTTTGAATGATTTTACTGTGATTTATACCTGAGTTTTATGTATCTCTAATCCATTCTTCCAAATATTTTTCAGTTTATCTTTAATACTTTGAGTTTTACTAAATCATCTGACAAGGTTTACATCAGTTGTCATGACTTTTAGTCCTATTTACATTGTTATTTAGATGAACTGACTAGTTTTAATTCAGTTTTTCTTCAATAGTAGTCTTAGTTTTATCTAAAATTTGCCAGATTACTGAATAAATCTCACATTTTTATTTAGATAGAATCATCCAAGTGCACCACAGCGATCCAGTAATTTTACAGAAAAACCTGTTTAACTATCATCAAAGTACAAATATTTGAATGATTTCAGTAAAGGAGAGAGTAGTTTGAGTTTGATTAAGTAATCTTAAATGGTTTACGGCAGCTTTTTATCACTTTGAGTCCTATTTTAATGGTTATTTAGATGAACTGACTAGTTTCAGTTTAGTTTTTCTTCAATAGTAGTCTTAGTTTTATCTAAAACTTGCCAGATTACTGAATAAATCTCGCATTTTCATCAGTTTTCCTCGTCTTTTCAGTATTATTTAGATGAATGGAGTGATTTAACCCTGCAATAAACCGTATCGCCTTGTGGGAAAAATAAAGGCATATTTTATCTCATCTTATCTTATCTTATCTTACTTTGAATGAGTTCTGCTTTGGATTTGTCTCAGTTTTATGTAAACCTCGTCGATTTTTCCAAATATAACATGGTTTTTCTACAATATTTTGAGTTTTATTACATAATCTGACAAGGTCTGGCAAACCTGGACAACAAACATCAAACGTTTGTTTAGGTATAATCATCCATGTGCACCATAGCAATCAAATAACATTACAGCAAAACCTGTTTAACTAGAATCAAAGTACAAATATTTGAATGATTTCAGTAAAGGAGTGGATAATCTGAGTTTAAGTAATCTTAAATGGTTTACAGCAGCTTTTTATCACTTTGAGTCCTATTTTAATTGTTATTTAGATTAAATGACTAGTTTTAATTCAGCTTCTCTTCAATATCAGTCGTAGTTTTATCTAAAACTTGCCAGATTATTGAATAAATCTCACTTTTCATCAGTTTTTTTGTTCCTCTTTTGAGTATTATTTGGATGAATTGAGTGATTTTGAATGATCTGACTGTGGTTTATATCTGGGTTTTATGTAAAACTAACCAATTCTTCCAAATATGTTTCAGTTTATCTTTAATACTTTGAGGTTTACTAAATAATCTGAAAAGCTTTACATGACTTTTCATCACTTTTAGTCCTATTTTAATTGTTATTTAGATGAACTGACGAGTTTCACTTCAGTCTTTCTTCAATATCATTTAGTTTTATCTAAAACTTGCCAGATTATTGAATAAATCTCATATTTTCATCAGTTTTACTCCTCCATTTTAGTATTATTTAGATGAACTGATTAGTTTTAATTCAGTTTCTCTTCAATATCAGTCTTAGTGTTATGTAAAATTTGCCAGATTATTGAATAAATGTCACTTGTTCATCAGTTTTACTCGCTTTTTGATTATTATTCAGATGAAATTAGTGGTGTTGGATGACTTTTGCTTAGTGTTATGTAAAAATAATCAATTCTTCCAAATATAACTCAGTTTATCTACAATATTTTTATTTCTAGTAAATAAGATGACATGGTTTGCAACAGTTTTTCATCTTTTACTCTTACTTTAAAGGTGGGGTGGGAGATGTTTTCCTGGAGCATTTTTTACTATATTGCTTAAAATCCCCTTCACACCTCGATTACAACCAAATAATTACATGCTCTAACACCAAAAAAAAAAAAAAAATTAAGTCACCTGTGGAAGGGACAGGACTGAAAAAACACCATGCAATCATTTTAAGCGCCCAATTGAAATGATTGAACGGTGATATGTCTATTAAACTCAACTGCCATTTGTCCCTCCCCCCCTCCGTGCGTACCCCTGTTCGTGCAGGAATCGTGCGTTCTGAGCTGGAGCCGGTGTTGTGCCAAGGTATGTATCCCCGCTAAGAAGTGTATCCCCTGGCCGCGGGAGCGTACATTCATTCAGTGAGGGTGGAACTGTGACACTGCGCTATAACTCACCTAAATATAAGGTCAGTAGTCATATTTGCATTGTGTGAATCTTTGTTTAAATGCTCTAGTTTTATCCACGGGGTTTTGCAGAGTAAGACTCGGCTCTTCAATCAAACTAAAGGCATTAATTTGTACGTGTTATTGAATGTGTTATTGATTAAACTACATTGAAATCATGCTGAGATCAGTTTGTGTGGTCTAAACGTTAGGTAATGCACTTACAACGCAGGGGATCGACATCCGAATTCCGACTGGCCCTAATAAAGTGTTCTGAGCTACAGTAGTGTAAGAAAAGTGCGATAAATGCAACAGTATCATTTAATTTGATTGAATTTTTCTGATATAATGCAAACATGTATTTCTGCTTTCTGATGACCTGACAAATAATTTTATAATCCAAGAATTTGTATTGAATAAAATAAAGTCTGCTATTCATCCATCCATCCATCCATCCATCACTTCCGCTTCTTCCGGGGCCGGGTCGCGGGGGTAACAGTCAGAATTGTTGTGATTATTTGCTGGCCTCAATGGAAGCTACATGATTTCATGTGATGTGATGGACAGGTGAGGCCTGACCATCAACTGGTTAATTACCTCCGCCAAGGAGGTTATGTTTTTGCCAGGGTTTGTTTGTTTGTTTGTTTGTCTGTCTGTCTGTCTGTCCGTTAGTGTGCAACATAACTCAAAAAGTTATGGACAGATTTTGATGAAATTTTCAGGGTTTGTTGGAAATGGGATAAGGAAGAAATGATTAAATTTTGGTGGTGATTGGGGGTGGGGGGGCCCACGGGGGGGGCCCATTTCCAACAAACCCTGAAAATTTCATCAAAATCTGTCCATAACTTTTTGAGTTATGTTGCACACTAACGGACAGACAAACAGACAGACAGAAAACAAACGCTGGCAAAAACATAACCTCCTTGGCGTGGGGGGGCCCCACAGGGGGGGCCACTGATCAGCCTTGGCGGAGGTCTGCGCTCTCCGAGTGCTTCTAGTTCTGTCTATAATTCAGACCATACCAAGTAACTGTAGTGAATATGGGCAGCTTAGTTACAGGGGGGCCACATATTACTTCAGAGCATCCCAGGTGAGGCCTGACCAGTGTGCTATAATTCATCAGATGTATTTTTGATTTATTAAACAGTTACCTAACTAAAGCGGACACATGAAAAGAGAATGAGAAGGCACGTTCCCTTTATCTGTTTTTACAGATGATCTCACAGACACATGTCACTTCTGCGGGGAAGAGGAACACAACTCCAACTAGAGCTGGGTAATAAAAAAATTAAATTAAATTAAAGAACTACAAGTTATGAATATGAAATGTATTCTGCTATAAAGATACTGGCAATTGTCTTGGCTTCCCTTGTGCTACCCCAAATTCTAATTTCTATGCTAGAGCCAACATTTTAATGCATGCACTGTAAGCCCAGACTTTGCATTTACTAAAATGCTTTAATTACAACGTACTTAAATGATTTAAGTTTTACTACATTATTATAAAATGTTAAGTATATTCTACTAATTTATAGACATAGTGGAAAGTATGAAAAAGTTTAAGTTGAATGGATTTAAATCACTAAGTTTTAGTCATGACCACACCTTTTTATCTCCGCATTGCATTGTGGGCATTGGGCATGTTGTTAAAAATGTGTTATTTTTATGTGCAGGGGTTCAGTGGGGTTGTGGTGTTAGTGTTAATTTGGACTTAATGTGTGTATGGCAATGTTTATTGACCTTTTTGTGTTTGTTTTTGTATTTTTGTAGAGCTGCACGACTGAGAGCCATAAGCCGAACAATGGCTTTCCTGTTCATCTAAGCATGTTATCGAGTAACATAAATCTTTATCTTTTCCTAACTAACAACACTCCCAGTTCTGACAAATTACTCAGAACTTTCTACCTTCCAATCATGCTACAATATATAAAGTTGAATAATTTATTTTGCAAGAGGTTTTAATTTAAGTCAACTTGGAATTGAGTACAATTAACTGATAATACTAAGTCTAATGACTGAACAAAATAATTAACATTGCAACAAATTTTAAGTTAATTTAACTGGGCATTTAGTGTGTTGTACTTAAAATAGCAATTCCATTCAAATCAAGCATTTAGGTTTAATACACTCAACTTTTCTTTACTCATTACTTACATTTTTTAAGGCAACGGATTACCTCAGATTTTTTAAGTCAACTCACCTTTTCTGCTCTTACAGTGTGGATTTCAGCCACACTTCTATGTTCAAACATCTATCAGCAATAACACCATTTTAAACCTGTTTGTATGTTTGCCAGATTCAGTGTGACAATTACTTGCGGTGGTTCCATCCTATGTGTGTCAACGGGTCTCCAGCTGACAAAGACTTTCTGTGTCTGGCCTGCATTGCAGGATAGGTGCACTGTCTGTGTTTAATCGAGCAAAGTGCACTTCATTTAGCTGTTTCCCACCATTTGTGTGTTGTTTAAAAGTTGCATTATTGGATTATTAATGTAGGTAATATTTAATAAGTAAGTTCTCTGTTATTTGTATTTTAAAGTAATTTAACAATGTTTTTCTTCCTGTTAATTCTACATCTTTCTATAAATGCAATCTGCAAAAAGATGCTCTGAAATAATATGTGACCCCCCCTGTAACTCAGTCTATGAAAGAGGAAAGCTGCCCATACTCCCTACAGTTACTTGGTATGGTCTGAATTATAGACAGAATTAACCTCTTGATGGTCAGGCTTCACCTGTCCATCACAGGGGGGAGACTTTACTTTATTCAATACAAATTCTTAGATTATAGAATTATTTGTCAGATCATCAGAAAGCAGAAATACATGTTTGTATTCTATCAGAAAATTTCAATCAGATTAAATGATACTGTTGCATTTCTAACACTTTTCTTACACTACTGTAGCTCTGAACGCTTTATTAGGAACAGTTGGAATTCAGACGTCCATCCCCTCCGTTGTCATGGCATTACCTAACCTGTTACAGAGTGGCAACATTATGAAGGACGCACAACACCAGACTGAATGCAAAAACAGGCATTTATTCATAAAAACAAGAATAAGAAAAGAAAAAAAAAAAAACAGCAAAAAGCTGTGTGATGGTGAATCTTCCGGTGAGCTGATGAAAGGACACAGTCCAGTCGGAATTCGGACGTCGATCCCCTCCGATGTCAGAGCATTACCTAACGTTTAGACCACACAAACTGATCTGAGCAGGATTTCAATGCAGTTTAATCAGTGACAAGTTGAATAACACGTACAAATTAAAGCCTTTAGTTTGACTGAAGAGCCAAGTCTTACTGTGCAAAGGCCCGTGGATAAAACTAGAGCAGTCAAACACAGATTCAAACAATGCAAACAGGACTACTGACCTTAGATTTAGGCCGGGACCACAGCCGGACCCGGGACCGGGCTAATTATTGGACCTGTATTTTCTAAATGTAGCTCACTCAAAACGTTTTCTAGCATCTCTAACATCTCCTGACCCACCTTTAAGTGTTATTTTAATGAAATGACAAAATTAGTGCTCTTACCTTTTTCATGTTGTTAATCCACTGCTGGTCGTCAGCTCGTGCAGTTCGAAAAGAGAACGTGCTAAACCGTCCAACGTATTTATAGACCCTTTGCACCTATGCACCTACGTCACACTTATCACGTGACTAGGGGTTCAGCGCCATGGTGAAGGCAAAAGCAACACAACAAACACACGAATGAGCGACGGATTATGTCTACCAGCACTGAGAATAAAGTGTTAGAGTAGTCCTGCGAAGTGACTCACCTTACTGGACGGCAGAAAGAACGCTATCTGGAGCAGCTAGCGATAGCAGGACCAGCTACCGACCCTTCTCCTGATGTGTTTACGGATGGAGCAAAATCCTCCAGTCTACCAGAGTTTAAAGCACACGATCTGCACCATTATGTTCAAAATGAAGTGTCCCCATACACAGGTGCAGATCTAAAAGCATACAAAAGTCTGGATGATCCCAGTTCTTAGTCTCAGGTTAGATTACAGAGTCGCTGTACTGCGCTCACGGCAGAAGAATGGATCTCATAATGGTAAAGGAAAGATACAGCTCACGTTAGCTAGCTAGCTGTGTATGTTTTTAACAGGTTTTCCCCCAGCATGCCATCAAAACTCAAATAGACTGTAAGCAAAAGCAGCTCTAATTAACTAACACTGTGTAATACAGGGCTCACCAACACGGTGCCCGAGGACACCAGGTCGCCGGCAGGGACCACGCAAGTCGCCTGCAGGCCTGTTCTAAAAATAGAACTGATTCAGGGTTCTCCAACACGTTGCTCGCGATCTTGGTTCGCCAAGGGTCACTAATGTAAGAACACAAAGTTGGTTCGTCATTTGGTAGAACAGGTCTAAATTTCCACCCAATCAAAATTACAAGTGTCCTGCCCCCCTCCCGAGATGAAACGGTCAACTAGCTGTCAATCAAACTTTAGCGCTGGTTTGTTGCCTGTCATTGGAGAGGGGCGGGGCCCAGGATGAGCCAGATTTTTTTTATTTTATTTTATTTATTTATTTATTTTTTTATTTTATTGTAACAAGAACAAATACATAACAAATAAACAAAATGACATACTCATTTCTGTCCATATGTGCAAATATAATATAAGAGAATCACACCTCCAACATGTAATATGAATCAGAAAATATCTGAAAGCTTAAGGTAAAAATACAATAACTAAGATTATACAAATAAAATATAAATAGATTAAAAAAAAAAAAAAAGATTAAAAAAAAAAAGTACAAGGGGTTCAGCACAGTTGAAGATTTTCTATTAGTGTATATAGTTTCTTAGCTTGGGCATTATCAATTATTTTCAAACACTTTTTAAACAAAAGGAGTTCGTTTTTAAGTGCAGACCATGAGGGGGAAGTTTTAGCACATCTGCATTTATGTATGTAATATTTTGTTACTATAATTATATTATTCATCAAAAACTCATCTTTTTTATTTTTGAGGATTACACCCGTCTGAATGTCATTATAAGAGAAGAAGTCCATTTCTATAGAACTAGAAGACAGCAAATCATGAACACATCTCCATATATTTTGGACAATTTCACAAGCATAAAATAGATGTTCTGTCGTTTCCACATTATTATCACACATTTGACAATTTTCTACTTCAAATTTGAATCTTTTTTTAATGAATTCATTTGATGGATATATGTTATTAATAGTTTTGAAATGTATCTCCTTATATTTTGGAGGAAGTGGACATTTTAAAAATTTTGTTCTTATCATCGATCTATCATATTTGCTGTTATTTTGGAGGAAGAGAGTGCTCCTAGTTTTTCCCGGGTATATAGAGTCAACAAGGTGTTTTCTAATAAATTTATTATTACATTTGTTATTCAAAAAATCTACACACCCGATTTTAATTTTGGGCAATCTGGGGGTTGTTATGGTCGACAAGCTATTTTTCACTAGCTGAATAAGGGCACTTGGGATGTTTTGAATTACCTTTTTATAATCTGCCATGGAGCATTCAACATTATATTTATTAATAAATTCTTTCAGTTCAAAAAATTGACCATGATTGTCCATTAAATGTACAATAGACCATATATCTTTCTCCATCCAGTTTTCCATAAAAACAGACTTCCTCCTATTCAGTATGACTCTGTTATTCCATAAAGGAACATTATGAGGACTGAAATTGTGTTTGAAGACCATTTTCCATTGTAACAATACCTGCTGATGAAAAGTGGATAGTTTAATGGGCAATTTTGTAATTTCAAAATCACATGTTAGTAAAAATTTAATACCCCCCACTTTACTGAATATAAATGACGGGAGTGAAAACCATATGTCCTTTCCATTCTTTAAAAAAGACTGGAGCCATTTAACTTTTAACACTCCATTCATAATTTCAAAATCAATTGCCTTAAGTCCACCATCTTTATAGTCTTTCAACAAATCCTTCTTTTTGATGTAGTGATGTTTATTTTTCCAAATAAAATTGAAGTTTATTCTATTAATCTCCTTAATTTGTCTTTGAGAAATGGCTAAAGAATACGCAGGATAAATTAATCTAGAGAGTGATTCAAATTTAGTTAACATTGTTCTACCAAATAATGTTAAATCTCTTTGTAGCCACTTGTTTAATGTTCTTCTGCATTTATCAATATTGTTCTGAATATTATTTTTAATACTAGTGTCTGAGTCTTTAGAAATCCAAATACCTAGATATTTTACATCTGTCTTTACTGGTATACTACATATTGAGGAGTCAGGGCAGTTATGAATACTCATAAGTTCGCATTTACTCAGATTCAATCTTAGACCAGATGCTTGGGAAAATGTCTCTATTATTTCTAAAGCTAATGGTATTTGTTCTTTATTTTTTAGGAATATGGTCGTATCATCAGCTAGCTGACTTATAATCAATTTGTTATTATTAATATATAGTCCTTCAATATTTGAATTTGTAACAGCTATAGTTAATAATTCTGTGACTGTAATGAATAGAAGAGGTGAGATGCTGCATCCTTGTCTAATTCCCCGTTCCACATTAAATCTAGGACATGTGCCTTCTGGAAGAGAAACACAACTGTTGATACCTGTATATAGCATTGTTATTATATCAATAAATTTATCTCCAAAACCAAATTGTTTTAAAGTATTAATAATAAATGTATGTTCCACTGAATCAAAAGCTTTATGGAAGTCTAAAAATAATATAAGAGCATCCTCCTCAATTAAGTGATTATATTCAATAAGATCCAGAACCAGGCGGATGTTGTTATGTATAGATCTACTTTTGAGAAAGCCAGATTGTGTTGGGCTAATGAACTTAGATAAGCCTGTTTTAATCTTGTTGCCAAAACTGTTGTCAGAATCTTGTAATCAGTGTTTAATAGTGTAATAGGTCTTAAATTACTTAAAATCTTCTTGTCTTTTCCAGGTTTTGGTATTAGTTTAATTACACCTTGTTTCATTGTTTCCATTAGTTCTTTTTTGTTAATACATTCATTAATAGCTTGGAGCAGCATTAGTTTTAAATCTTCCCAAAAGTGTTAGAAAAATTAGTAGTTAAACCATCTGGTCCTGGGGAGCGATCGGATGCCATTCTTTTAATTGCACAATCAAGTTCTGTAATTCTTAATTCCTCATCACATGTTTCTTTACATTCTTTATCAATCATAGGAATCAGATTTTTTATTTTATTTAGGAAGGATGAAGCATTTTGTTCTGAATATGAGGACTTATACAGATTGCTATAAAAGTTGAAAACTTCTTTTGCTATTCTTTTAGAATCCGTGCACTCTGCACCTTCAATCATTAGACTATCAATTGAATTATATTCCTGTCTGCGTTTTTCCAAATTACAAAAATAGGCCGTGTTCTTTTCTCCCTCTTCAATCCAACGGGCTCTGGATCTTATATATGCTCCTTTAGCCTTAGTAATATACATCTCATCTAGTTTAGTCTGCAGTTTGTTTATATTTTCTTTATCTTCTTCATTCCAATTAAGTTTACTATAGAGTAACATAAGTTCCTTGACCACAGATGTTTCCTTTGCTCTCTTTTCCATGATTAATTTTTTACTAAATGTAATTGAATATTTTCTTATACTGAATTTAATGTATTCCCATTTTTGGATCGGTGTGTCAATAGTATGATCATTTTTTATATCCAGAATCAATTTTTTTATTCCATCACAAAATTCTGTGTTCTTTAACAACTGGGAGTTAAATTTCCAATAGTCTTTTGGTTTTTTATTATATTTTCTTTTTTCTAATTTAAGATTAATAATACAATGATCACTTAAAGGGCAATTAGCAATTGATGTTTCTGTTACATGTTCTGAGATTGAATCCGAGACAAGCCAGTAATCAATACGTGATCTACTTTGGCCGTTTGGTTTAAACCAGGTAAATTGTTTGACATCATTGTGTAGAAGTCTCCAGATATCAACTAATTTGTTATTGCTTCTAAATTTTTCTAAAATTGGATTTTTATATTCCCAGGATGAGCCAGATGCCAGGCAGGAAGTGGGTTTAGCCCCGCAACGATGTGGGCCAAATATAGTAAGGGAGTTATTTTCACCAACGATGAGGCACGGACTTCTGTTTGACAAATGTGAAAGACGAGTGTGTGTGTGTGTGTGTGTGTGTGTGTGTGAGAGATCTGTGGCGCGTTCTGGAAGTCAGTAAAAGATGCAACGTGGAGCGGAACTTCACCAAAGTTCACAGCAACTTTTCTGGAGATTCTCCAGTGGGAATCAGCCTCCGTGAAGGGAAGGTAAAAGAGCTGAAAACTAAAGTCCAAAAACAATGGTCCATGTTCACTAAACTAACCAAGGCCAGCGCTTCAACAGAGGCATCAGTAAAGTGGGTCACATCCTGGACAAGCGCAAACACATGTGCACTATCTGCGCATGCGCTCAGACAGCTGGAGTCGGACCTGAACAGGTGCCTCTGCGATTGACTCCAGTGTGACGACAGTAGAAGTGACGAGGATGGTGGATTTATGTGCACAAAGTTCTGGTTTTAATTAATATGTTTTGACAGCATATGTGAATTGAGAAAAGGCCAAATCCTTCAGAAAAACAGCAGCACATGCTGGTGAAGTTTTATTGTGTGAGTGACAACGTTCCTTTTCACAATTTCAAAGTATTAAAAATGCACATACAGGTGTGTATTATTTGTTTTTAGTAATTCTATAAAAATATGCAGGATTGTTCCATTTCATAATTTTTGACATAGTATTAAAATATTTAGGAATACAGCATGCAAATGCTTGTATTTGTTTTTTTCTACTTTTGATTTTCTTAAAGTAAAATAATAGTTTCATATTAACACTTTTTAAGTATTGTAAATGTTAAAACAAAGATATATAAATAAATAAAATAAATGAAGAGCACAATGTTACAAACGTATGATACAAAATATGTGTATGTATGAAAAATAGCTATGTAAATAAATTTTGCTAAATTAGAGTAGCCCTCCGGCAACTTCATTACACTGAAAAAAGTATAACCCCACTTAAACTAAAAAAAATGATGTCCAGATATCACATCTAAAATATTTGACTTCACAGAAACTAAATTTAGTGACTTCTTATGACCTGATTATTTTATGTTGATGTAAACAATAATGCTTCACTTGAACCAACCTTAATTTTTTGCCTTGATCCAAATTATTTTTTGAACATTTTAGTTACTGAACCAAACTATTAAATTGAAATTGAACCAACCTAATTTATTCACTTTTAACTGAATTAACATGTTTACATTGACACCAGTTAATTAATTTATGTATAACCAAACTATATTTCTCACATTTTATTCGACTTCAAAAATAATTTGTATTGCCCATCTTACAAACTCTATAAAATAGACACTTGACCAACAGATTACTCTAAATATATTTATTAATCTTTAACACAAGCCATATGCAACACATTTAACATCTGGCAACATATGAACCAGAGAGATGAGGTGAGGATGGAGAGAGGAGAGGGGAAAGGAGGACAATGGAAAGGAAGAGAAACGAACAGAGGAGAGGAGAGGGAGGGAGAAGGGAGGGGAAAGGTAGAGAGGGGAGAAGAGAGAACGAGAGGATGGAAAACAGTGGAGCCAACTGAAACTTAAATAAAACACAGATGCTTCAACAAAGGGTGAGATCCATGTTGATACTGTCATTTCCATGTAATGTCTGGGATCACACATCCAGACGCAAAGTTACTCATGTTTTTTATTTATGTGTAATCATTATAACTTGTATTGCTGTGTAAGAATACAATTTTCAGGTCTTGATCCCTTTTATTTTTCATGCCAATCATTCATTTAAACCAGGGGTGTCAAACTCATTTCAGTTCAGGGGCCACATTCAGCTAAATTTTATCTGACGTGGGCCGAACCAGTAAAATAATAACATAATATATAAATAATGTCAACTCCATGTTTAAGAGCAAAAAAATGCAAATTCACCTAATGAAAAGGTTTACATCTACAAACTAACCTTTCAAACAATGTGAATAACATGAACAAACTGAAAAAAATAAGTATAATTTTAACAATATTCTGCCTCAGTTAATCATTTACACATGTACATTATAACTTCCAGATCACAGTGGGTCTACAAATACATAAAAAACATTTAAACCTTTCATGCATACTGGTCACTACAGTGGACATGTATTCTACAGCTGTTCTCTTGTATATTCATGAATTTTGTTGTTCTTTTCATTTTTTTTTTTTTTTACACATATCTTTATTAAAGTTTTAAGACACTACATATCTTTTCTGACATGAATTGGTAACATTATGCTGATCTCTCCTGAGCATAAACCCCCAGAATCACAAGCCCTCCCCATAGTTTTCACATAATTTATCAGTAAATACATGCTTCTGTGCATCAAAAATTAAACATGTGGTGTCCAGCTGAGTGGACATTTTTGCAACTTCATGAAAAACAGGTTCATAAGAATTGTTTTTTCATTATTTTTTTATGCATTTGTAAAATTTTTTAAAATTATTATTTATTATTTTTTTATTATTTATTTTTCAGAAGAAAATTTTCAGTCGCATTGTTTTTTTCATGCCTAAAGAGGAATAAAAACACTCAGGAAAAAATTTTGATTAAGGTTCTCGTAATTTGTGCATGGAAGGGTTAATAACAGGCAGAATATTGTTAAAATTGTACTTACTTCTCTTAAGACATTTCAGGTTGTTCATATTTGTTCAGGTTATTCACATTTTTTGCAAAATTATACTCTGTTTTAGTGTAAATACATGAAAATATTTACATTTACAAAGAGAAAAATTTGGAGTTGGTATTATTTTTATGTTATTATTATAGTATTTTACTGGTCCTTCCCACTTGAGATTAAATTGGTCTGAATGTGGAACCTGAACTAAAAGGATTGTTAATTTCTTAGCGTAATTTTTGCATTTCACAAACTCATCCCAAGGGCCGGACTGGACCCTTTGGCGGGCCGGATTTGGCCCCCGGGCCGCATGTTTGACACCTGTGATTTAAACCATAAGAATACCTTTGATTTCTTAGCTTAGTCAGGCCAGGAGAAGATAGGATGGAGAGGGCAGTAGAGTGGAGAGGGGAACAGAGGAAAGGATGGAGAGGATGAGAGGAAGGAAAGAGGAGGATAGAGAGCAGGACAGGGCCATGAGGGCAGGGGAGGATGCTAAATACTGTAGCATGAGAAAACATACTGCTCTAACTGGAATCTCCCCTTTAAATGGGCAGTCTTTATAAAAAGATGGTATCTGAACTTCTGCTGCAATTTTTTCAGCACAGACATTAACTGTAATGACTTTTAAGAAATGCAAGTCAGATAAAAAAAACAAAAAACAGATTGTCTACCAAGCAAATGAACCAGGACAAAAACACGTGGTAACAGGCCTATACACAGGCTCTATACAATCTGAACTGTAATTAAATGAAATCAAATGAAATATTGCTTTCTGAAAGCAGTGTTGACCCTCAAACTAACAAATTCAAAACACTCACTCAAAGCCCAACAATATGACATAGCCTTAAATGGCTACAGCACCCATGGCTAAGTGCCACAAAGTGCCGCTGAGGTTCTCCCCCTTGTAAAGTCCTGGCTAGCAGCTTGTGGTACAGGCTACCTCAATATAAATACACACAAACAAAGATGCACACACTGTGGATGCCACAAACACACAAGCACGTGTACACATGCCACATATACTACTGTGCAGTGTGGAGTTCACCATTTAGTTTGCGAATCTTGGAGCTCATCTTGTTGGAACCAAGCTCCATCAGGATCTTCTCAAGAGCCTCAAAGGTGAACCTGAACCCCTGTGGATATTCCATGTTAAGAACATAACAGAGTCCAAAGAGCATTACCACTCCAGCTGCCACAGAAGGCAACTCATTGAGGACTTCCACACCATCAATGATGATCCCAGTCTCTTTGGGCTGTTGTAGAAGGCTCGAGTTCTCTCTTAATACGAAGACCGCCATGGTGGTACTCCTCAGCTCTTGCTTGGCTTCATCTTTCTCGGACATCTGAGGTAAAATTTAAGACAAAATGTGTAAGTGAACAACTAATGATTAACCACCACATCCAATGGCAGAGCAGTCAAGCTTCCCCAGGATTATTAAAGTTGCATCTTATCATGGAGAGAGAACAAATTTGGACATACCGTGTATTCTTTAATCAGGTCCTCAATACATTCTCCCAGGTAGATGATGAGAAGTTTGTGGACACACTCCCTTCTGAAATCAGCATTGGCATCCTGCAGGGACAGTGAAAAAAGATTACTATGGAATGTGGAGGACAGGCAAGTTTTTGAATTCCCAGCTCTACAACAATCCTGGACTAGTGAAATAGTTGTGTTTGGGTGGAATGAATAACCAGAGTGATGTATCAGTAAAACACAATTAGTTTTCCTCACTGATACCTGAGAGGTCAAATGGCACATCGTGTGGCAAAATGTGTCAAAATGACACACCTGTGGTTCGCCTGGGCATACCTGTACTAATATATTTTTAAAAATGCTCAGCTTCACATTTTTACCATCTACTTTTGCACAGTCACTGATCAGATGTTACATGACCAATTCCTATTTGATTTAGGCTACTATACCATGACTCAGCGGTTATTTTCACTCTAAATATTATTTTTTTTTGGCGAGAACAGAAATTTACATTTTCTGCTGTTTTCCAGATGAATTGGATTCTGACACTTGTAGCAAACTCACGTGTATTTGTGTCATAGGTAACAAAAGTTATTCATATAACCCTTGTAGTTGTAAAGATATACCCCATTTATTTTAGGTATGCCATTTTTGGACAGGGGGCAGAAAAATAGTGATTAAGAGGTTAAAAAGACATAGCATTTGCCAAATTATGACTATAACCATTATCATTCAAATCAAAAATAGGTAAGGTAAGGATACCTATCCCCATCAGACAAGGGTTAAAATGCTAACTTGTTAGTAGTTAATTCTGTACATCATACCTGATCAAGAAACTCCAGGATCGTGGCAGTTTTTGCTCTGGTTGCCCCTCCCTTCTTTCTGATGATCTTCAGTATACTGAAGAGAGCTTTGGTGTGGACAACTGAGAAGGATGACTCCTAGTAAGGTGTTTTTGTAGACCATTCCATGTGTTGGACGAACAGGGTCAATTTGCATGGATGCATGGGTAAGGGCGGCACCTACCATGAAACCGGTGGTCAATGCGATAATGCTTTAGTAGCTCAGATTGTTCTGAAAATGACAGGCTGCAGTCTTTGCATTTCCACATCCGATAACTGTGAAAACAAAGGAAATAATAGTGAATTCCCTTACAAATGATAAACTGATCTGTGTTGGTTCAATCAACAGAACTAAAAAAAAAAAAATAAAAAAAAAAATACAGTAGTCCATCTGCTGCTATGAAAATGTATACATGAGTGAGGGTCTAGTATTCAGGGTGATTTGAGAAATGGTTAAAAAGGTGATGTGCAGTGTAGATGCAAGATATTACCTGTTCAGGTTGGATGAAGAATAGGCTACAGGAACTGAAGACAGCGATCTTGTGGTTCTGAAAGAATAAAAAATAAACTAAACTATTACTACTCTCTAAAGAGCACATAATACAGAAATGCAGATAATACAGTAACTGCAAAATATGGGTAAAATATTAAATTAAATGAGAATTGACATGTACAAAGCACAAGGTAATATAAAGTAACAAAACAGCCACATGTCCAATAATCTACCTACAATTACTTATGCTGGATGACAGGATAACTTTAAAGTATTTTTTCTCAGCTCTGCAGTCTGTGTAGTTACCGCCTTTTAGCTTTGTAGGCCAGTACTAGCCCGACTAGCTGTCCCGGATGTTAGCGAGTGCTAGCACGTCTCCATTTCTCTCTCTGTCTCTCTCAGCAGCAGTACCGCAAAGAAAAAGAAATACAGTCCGAGTGAAGCGCTAAAGCGGCGGACGGACGGTATCTAACTAAAGCCTCGAGTGAGAACAAGTACGAGAGCCGTTGTGGAGAGCTAACTCCATGCTAACCGCGGCTAGCGTTAGCGGTTGTCATCCGCTGCTAACACCCGCTCCCCAGCTCACAACTGCTCGGTAACTTACGACAAAACACTGGAGGCTCTCGTTGTTATCGGCCCACGGCTTCAGCGCTTCATGCGGACTGTATTTACTTTCCTTTGCGGTTTTGACAACTGCTGCTGTAAGGGGCAGGAGGCTACGCAGCCGAGCCAGAGAGGACTCGGGCTAAATGCTAGCTAGCTATCAGCTACTGCCAGTTAAATTCATTCCGGCTATCGTCCCATTTAAGCTTGCTCGCTAGCCACCGCCAACGATAGCTTGTTAGTCAGCTAAATTGGGCTATTCTTTGCAATTTTAACAACACAAACACTAAATCTCTAATTATCAGCAACTGCTTTACTTACCTTTCTTTTTAGAAGATGTCAGTGATATGAAATGGCGCCATAGCCTGACTGCAGTTTTCAATGCGCATGCGCAAGTCACATTCGACTCAAACCAAATATATTACCTGCAGGACATGAAGAAAAAAAATAATTTGAAGGAAATCAAAAACTTTGTTTTGGGTCCTTTGGACGTATTTTTAGTTCAGTAGAAATCAAACTTGATGTCTGTCAATGCAAAATAAATGGTTTCCACAATCAAATCAATAACTTTATCCCGTTTTAAATGGCAGTTATTAGTTCAAATGAACAACTGCATGCAACACTTTTTAGAGTGTAGGTAAAAGTAGCCCACAGAAGAGAAAAGGTAGGTGACCCCTGGTGTAATAATGTTAGTGGCTGTCATAAGTGGCCTACAGTATTAGCTCTGTTGTTGAAGTGGCTGCCTTTCTACTATGTACACACAGTCATGTGTACAGTTCAGAGTATAAACACCTTTAGATGACATTGGGCATGTGTCGGAGGATTCAGAAATGGATGCATCCAGAGCAGAACAAAAGTCAAGTGGAGAATCTGACTGAATATACTTTCCGAGGTTCATGGCTACTGAGTTATACGCTGCATTCACACACCTGCTCCACCCACGTTCAACACCACCTAAAGGAAGAGCCCCCCCTGCGAATTCCAAAGGGGAAGACGCACTGAACCTATAGGGACCAGACAGAGGAGACACACCTGTGTGAAAGGACACAAACACAACTCAGAGTTTAAACTCACCTGAACACTACAAAACACACATCTGGCTCTCTCTCTGGGCTCTCTCTACCCACACACACACACACACACACACACACACACAAATAAACAAATAAATAAATAAACTCACCTCTCGTCTCCAAAATTCAAACAGATTGCGCATCCACCTGCACAATGAAAAAAAACATACCCGTGCGCCACGTCACGTGGACACTACCACAACCAGAGTCATTCACAAAAAATCATGCAGTCCCCGCCCACACGGCTGAGACTACCGATAATGACAAGCTGAATGAAATCCAAACCTCCGCTTGTCTCAGGACCAATGACCAGACGAGCCCCCACTTGTCACAACCCGGCTCTGAGGTTGTGACAAAAATGGAGACGGAGGAGGTGGTGAAAATGTAACAAAGGTTTATTAACCCTTTCATGCATAAATTATGAGAACCTTAATGGGTCAAAACACAGTAATGTCCTGTCAGAGAGCAAATTTTAATTGATCGCCATTCCAACATTTATTTCAATATAAAGTAGCTCCTTTTTTTTTGATAATCCCTTGTGGTCTAACTAAAGTAAAAATTAATTTAAAGTAAAAATGTGGGTCAAATTGTCTCTAAAATGTCCCGTCAGAGAGATTTTGAATACTGTTTTTTTTTTTTTTTTTTTACCCTAATCAAGATACTTTGCCCGAGTGTTTTTATTCCTCTTTAGGCATGAAAAAAAAAAAAAATGTGATTGAAATTTTTTTATTAACCTATTTTTCATGGAGTTGCAAAAATATCCACTCAGCTGGACATCATGCATTTAATTTTTGAAGCAAAGAAACATGTATTTACTGATACACTGTGTGAAAAGTATGAAATTTTTTTTAATGCTGCTAATCTGGTGTTTTGTCACATTTTAACATACTGTAATATTAGTTATCACTCACTTTATGGTGGTAATATGAAAACAAAACCCTTTTTTTTCAGAAAAATGGTTAATTACAGTCTATTAACAATAACAAGTAATTGATTTAGACTCAAGCATGTTACTGCAGATCAGATTTATCAAGAACAGCAAAGTTACAATAATTGTATGAATGTCTGTGTATGGGATGATCCACTGTGTCGGCTGAGGTGGAACTAAAACAATAAAATCCATGAATATATCCATCCAATATATCCAACAATAAAATCCATGAATATTTTTTTCACAAAAAAAGTCGGATTTCACAAAAAATGCCAATTGTGCATTAAGACTTGCTGTCTGAATGTAGCCTGAGACTTGCAGTGTGAATGCACTCAAAAAAGTGAACTCTGTGAGATGTTAAATTAAATAAATGCACCTGTGTTTAATTTAATTAACATTTCTATGTTTCATTTTAAAACCTGATGTACTTTAGTAAGCTTAACTTAAAATTAAAATGTGTTCAAGCAAAATAAGCCAGCTAAGTAAATTCAACATAACACTGTTGAGTGAATCACACAATCACCCCAACACTCTTAAGATTGTCCTAGACGTCTTTCCGTACTGTAGGTCATACTCTGTGCGCGCCGCGCCCAATTAACTGTTGCTGAAGACTGGCAGGTGGAGGTGTTTCACAGTCAATAGTTCGGTGCTTACTTCCATCAAATGACTCCTATCTGAGTAAGTATATATTTTTGATACATTCTAGAGCAATAGTGCATGATGCTTTGCCTTGCGAAAATGTAGTATAATGAGCTAGCTAACATGATAGCTCATGTAAGCTAGCTTGGAACGGTTCATTAGCTAGCCGGCTAACTCATTGGACCAGCCAGCTAGCATAGTGAGTGACTGGCTAGCCGCTTTATTAGTGGTTTACAGGCTTTGTATTTGTTTTTTCAAGAGCTGGGTTGAAAGTAGTAAACTTATCTAGCTAGCCAAATTAACTAGCTAGCGGAGTTTTTTTTTTTTTTGCTATCGGACTTACCGAGTGGGGGGAGCGTGTAGAGCAGCGCAGAGCGGGGCACGCTGTTGGATAAACAGGCAGCTGCCTTGCTTCCAATCACTAGACTAATGATTGATATGGACTGTACTTGTATATTACAGCTCTTCCCCTCATGTCTACATCTCCATTTCTTGAGGACTGGACACTCCTTATTTATTTGAAGCTCTTGAGTTGTGGTAAGTACAATGACTATTGTTGTGGGAGTTTCCCGTCAGTCAAAATCAGATGAAGACCATATTCTGACACTAATTTACCGTAACTGAATACTAAGTCCTATTTTAATGGAAGTTAAAAAACTTAACTATTCTCTATACCTAAGTGGCAGTGGCGATTTCTCATAGACTGCAAGGGAAGCCCGGCTTCCCCAAAAATTATGAAAATTAAATGGTTAAATATGCACGGCTGTGTTGACATTTTATTGACTACAAATGCGTTAGAACACGTTCATCTCCAAGATGAGTTCGTTCAGAATCAGCTTTATCACAAATCAACGGACGCGATGTTGTTCACTTCTCATACATTCCTGTTGCGCTGTTTTCTCATTCGATCTCTGCTCAGTGCATTTGTCCGTAGACTGCGGGCGTCTCTGGGCTTCAATGGGACTGAGTGGAACAGTTTTTTTCATTGCGTCAAAACTGGACCGTAATTGGATAAATGCCACGATGTTGTCCCGCCCCCGGACGCCGGGAGTCTCTGGGGGTGAATGGAGCTGTGGGCGGAGCTCGGCCGGGCTGGACGCCAGAATCTCACGTGCTGATTAGAGGATCAGTCGAAAGGCTGAATCCCGTTTGATTGACAGCTAGTTTCAGATCCCCTCCTTCACTGACACAGTTCAGTTTAGTACCGTCGCACATTCTGCTGTGAAAGAGAGCGAGAAACCACTACGAAATTACTCGTTCATTTCTTGCACTGTAAATAAAACACACTCATTGGACTTCCTTGTTTTAATTTATCATAATTTCAGCGTTTTCTTGTTGCGGTTACATAATTTAATCATTTCTTGTTCAGTTTAATATCGTTTTGTAGATAGTTAAATCAATCAAACTGTCGGCTAGGTGGGAGTGAAAGAAGCTTCTCTTGTTTAAAAAGGCTGAAGTCTTACACCCACAACACAATGGGCCAAGGCAATCCTAAGCAGAGAGGACACTGGTCCAGTCCCTGGAAAAGATGCCTACTTGGTACGATAAGGTCACTGACCATTTTCTTAAAAAGGAACGGAGGGCCGAATTTATGTTTAAATAGCTTGACAGTTTTATTTATTTATTTATTTTTATGTAAGCCAACAATGAGCTTCCCCTGTCTGAAAGACGAGCAGCCGCCATTGCTAAGTGGTGATCTGATACAGACACTTCTGTATCAAAGATGAGCCGAGCTAGTCAGTCTTCAGAGCCTTACATGTGTTTATTCATGAAGCACACAAAGTAAACACACGGGATGGTTCGCCGGAGAAGAGCCGACGTCGTTCTGAATTCACAAGCTTTTATACCCTTTTTTCCCATCCTTCTAGAAGGTTTGGGGTGTTTTTACACTGGCAGAAACCATCCCACGGTTTCTATCACCTGTGGAAGCTCCGCCCATTAAAACCATCTTTGGTCAGGCACATCTGTGCTGTTTACCCTACTTGCTGCATACACACACTAGGTCATTTTTGGTCTTCTTATCACTTGTTTTGTTTCTTCTTATCACTTGTTTTGTTTCTTTTTTAATTAAGTAGTGCAGCTGTGCTGGATGAGCTACTAGATGGTCTGGGCGTACTGCCCAGAAGTTATTAAGCCAGCACCAAGCTGGTCTAACATGGTCTGCAGGGTCAGCAGCCAGTCACGGAACTTCATATCACAACCAGCAGAGAATCCTTCTATCACAAATTGTTTACAAAAGCTTGCACCTGCAGGATCATCAGCAGGGCCTTCTTCCATGAAAAAAAAAAAAAAAAACACGTGCAGGGCCTTCTCCAGAGTATCTCTCTACATTATTTACATTATTTTATTTTCTACACTATCTCTTACCAAGAATGCACTCAAATTAACTTTAAATCTTTAAATTATTCAGAGACACAAAGCTAATACTGTATATGGGGTACTAGTTTTTTGTTTGGTTGTGTGTCTTCAGTATTTTGAATGTGGAAGTGCAAAGAGTGTGCTGCAGAACAAACATCAAGATATCTCTTACTGAAACACTATAGATTAAAACATGGCCACTTTGGCCGCAAACGCCCCTATCCATGTACCTATTTAAATTGTCCAGGTCAGTTTATTACATTTTTAAGGGGAAAAGGGATGACAAAAGGAATCTTCACTAGGCCTGCAATAGCAGAAGATTCAGTCATAATATTATGTCCTTAAATGTATGTTTACTCACAACATAGACATTTTGGCTTACTTTCAGATGAGTAAATCATAATACCAATATTCACGGAGGGAAATTGGACACTTGTCTTTTTTTTTTTTTATGATAAAAATCTATTCGATATTAAAAGAATCTATATGCTGCTCTAATGTTACCCCCAAGGTGAAAATTACCATTATTAATTCATATGATGCAAGATGAACTGTCTTTATTCATGTAAAAAACTGTCAAATTTGTTGCACTGCAAGTATGTGGTGGTCATTGGAATGAAGCTAAAGAATCCAACGTGTTAAAAAACTTTGGAAAAAATAACTAATGGATCTCCATGTTGTGGATCAAAATTGCATTAATTTAGAATCACACTACCTGATTATGGGATACATTTTTATCTTAGAATGTCACAAGAACATTTCGTTGGTCCAGTTTTTCTGTTTGGTTTTAATTGACCTGTGTCCTGTTGCTATTTATTACCTCCGCCAAGGAGGTTATGTTTTTGCCAGGGTTTGTCTGTTTGTTTGTTTGTTTGTCTGTCCGTTAGTGTGCAGCATAACTCAAAAAGTTATGGACAGATTTGGATGAAATTTTCAGGGTTTGTTGGAAATGGGATAAGGAAGAAATGATTAAATTTTGGTGGTGATCGGGGGTGGGGGGGCCCACGGGGGGCGCCACTGATCAGCCTTGGCGGAGGTCTGCGCTCTCCGAGTGCTTCTAGTTTTATATTTACTGTTAAATGTCTGTAGGTGGAAGCAGAGTTTACTTGCATCACCACTGTCCCACTGAGGTCAAACTTCATGCTACAGCTGGATCATCACTCTACACGGCTGATGACCATCTTCAGAAAGAAAGGAGGAGCCGCAGGACTACAAATAAGGAATATCATGAGAGACATGGATAAGGTATTTTTTATTTCATTCATTATACACAAATCTGCTCTTCAGTATAAATATTTTCTTAAATAAAAATAGCTGGGCACTTGTTGGGGCCTTAGGACTGCGAAACAGCTGCGGGTATATTGTTGCAAAAGCATTGCTTACTTATGGTATAACAGTGATGATCTGTAGTAATAATTGCTATATGGTGCAATAACAATATAACCTCATACATTCCCCTTGTTCGCTGCTGTAGACTGATGCTGTTGAAACAAGAGCCTGGGTGCTCAAAGCACTCATGGTCTACCTCAATGAAGACCCTGACCATCTCATTCAAGAGTATATGGTAAGTATTCTGTCCTCTGGTTTCTCCATAATAAAAATCCTTTCAGTGAAATTGCATTAATAGCAGTTTGTCGACTATTACATTATTAATTATTATTATTTGTATTCGAAAGTTGGTACTTTAATGATGGTGCTTTTCTGATGTGTATATTGTAACTGGTTTATTTTTTTCTGTGTTTGAGGATGTTGAAGACAACCAGAGGGGCTATGGGCCAGACAGTCCTGGGAATTTTTGCCATCAAGGTTGAAGGTGCAGAGCCCACAGATATGCTGACAGATGTTGGAATAATCATGGAAGGGGTGGATGTGCTCAATGACATTGGTAACATTGCAAATGCTGTCGCCATTTTGTTTGGCCTCATGTCCTCACTTGACTTGAGCTATCCAACCAACCTGAAGTATACATTTGAGGTTCTGCAAAAACTTATCATGGAGCTAGATGGCAACAAACTCTCAACGAAGGCACAAGTGCTAAAGAACAAACTGTTTGAAGGAACATCTTAGACAGGTTTTGTGTTGTCTTTGGATCTGCATGTTGAACTGTGAAGAATGGATTCAATGTTGCAGATCGGATGCCTAAATGTTTAACGGACTTTCACAAAAGGAACATAACACAACCTCAAAAAATACAAATGAGAAGTTGCAGAAGAGATCAACAGTGAGAAATGGAGAGTGAGAGACAAGGAGAAATGGAGAGTGATAGGTGAATATTGATAGTTGTAGCAATGAGGATAGAGAATCAAAACATCAACATTTGGTCACAGCACCATAAACAAAATTTCCAAGTTCCCCGCCATAAGATTTGGCAACGTTTGTGGAAAATGCCTTTTCCTCACTGACCATGGTGGACTAGTTTTTGGGGTTTTTTTTAGTTCATGCGTTAATTCTGGAGACCTCTGTGCACTTTTTTGTTTTACTCCTACAGTGCTGGGGCCTGTTTCATGAAACTAGGATTCCGTCATCCAGGATGACTAAGCCGCGCTCAACAAATCCAAAACATGGGAGTCCAGGCTTAATCGGTTTCACAAAGACCAAGCCAGGATGAATGGACACGGATTCATCAAGCCAGGTGGAACTCATCCTTGATAGATGCGCGCACCCGGCTTCCTCAAATAGACCCCGGCATCGATCACAGATTCACCATGGTAACTAGAGCAGCGGACTTTACCCCGTTGGACGCAAAACTCCTCATTTTGGCTAACGAGGAAGTAAAGGACCAAATCAAAAAAAAAGACAACACCACCACAGTTACAAAAACAACCAGAGACAGCGTGGCGAAGGACTACAGACCACCTGAATGAGTAAGTAGAGCACAAACACACACTGACCACTCCGCTGAAACCATCACAATTATAACCCAAATAGTTAATTAACATCTGTGAAAACGGAGTTGTGAAATTGTAAGTTAAACTTGACTGTAGATGTGAGTGAAACTGTAAATGTAACTGCATCAGACTGAATAACTCTGATAAATAGATGAGCTCACTGACTTCAGTGAATTTACCTTTGGGATAAATAAACTTATCTTGTTTTATCTTATCATGATTCATGACTTTGATATTGTTTATTAACCCATAAAGACCCAAACATCAATCACTACTGATCTGAACTGTTTAATCCCTGTTGATCCACTAATCCTATTAATCCATGTCAATAATTGGTGTAAAATACAGTACTTCATCTTTTCATGGTCATCAGATATGACCCATTTGGACGTTCAGAGGCTCCGTAGTGAACGTGGAAACACCGTCATCTTCTACAGCATTGATTCACCTGTAAAACCCATGGAATTGGATCAATGACAGTGGATGGACACACTGGGTTTATGTTCAGTTAATGAATGATTGGACTGAAAAAGACAGTTTATTCAGTTTGATCTGTTTCTGATAGAATAACCATCAACTTTAATCTGAGCTTTAATGAACATCTACATGATCAGTGAATTAAATATAGGAAAATATTAGAGATCGACCGATTATCGGCCGGGCCGATTATCGGCGCCGATATTTGGAAATTTGACGGATATCGGTATCGGCCTTTTTTAATCCGATGGGCTGATATCAAGAAATCAATTTATTTGGGTTTATTTTGGGTTAATTCGGCTCAGATGCAGCCGCGCCTCTCTCTCCTGCCTTCTGTCTCCAGCACTATCCACCCCGCGCCCTCTGATTGGTTAAGCAGCAGAGGCGGACCCTCTGAAGCGGAAGCTGTCCTCACATACACACCACGGAGAGGGAAAGTTTTCTTGTACGAGAAGCTTCGGAGAAAAAGCACGTGTCGAAGGTAAACGCAGAAAACTCTTCCGAAATTGTACTAAACATCCTTGTGCTCTACATCTCTCAACTGCTACTAATGTTACAGTGAGCTGCAGAAGAACGTCAGAGCAGAGTAAACATTAGGCCTAGGAAAAAAAATGTTTTGTTTCCGGTTTCCCGACCGACCCTAGAAAAACCTGCCAACCCTAGCCTTTTTTTTGGGGTGGGCCGCTGGCAGGGGACATAAATTTTGCGATCTGACACCAGAGTGATGAAACATTGTAGAACAGGTTTTCTAACATGCTCTGCTTACTCCTAGTGTAATAGAAAAGGTTAAATAAAGACATCCACCAAGCCTAAGGTTCAACGATGATATCTGGGTTTAATTAATAGGATTGGAACAGATCCAAGTCGCGCCAGGCTTTGGGGGTTTCACACTAGGGGTTTCAAAGTGTTGTTTGCTGGCGTGCGACATGCGCGGTAATTTGATTAACATTCTTTGAAGGACGGGACATCGTAGGTTCACAAAGTAACATGTGTGACCCAACACCTGTGCATAACGTAAAATGTGTTCCATTGACAAATTATAGCTCAACTGGGCGGGCAAAATAGCTCAAAGAGTATCACCTCTTTATTTTCTTCCGCACGACCCCCCCCCCCCCCCCCCCCCCGGCACACAAAGGCCATGTGACTGTGGCGCATTCCATTGTTAGAGGAGGTACGTGTGGGGAATAGTGGCCAAGTGTGGCTTACGATATGGTCTTAATCTATGTCATTAGGTACTGTAAACTGATTAAAAATTGTCAAAATAATCGAAAATGAAGATAAAAACTACGTCATTGTTCTAAATGCTGCAATGATTGTTATGTAAAAGCAGACAATCACTTTGTGACAACATGGACTAGTCCAAGGAGAAAATGACTTTTGATCCGTAAATAATAGATGCATTGAGGTCGCTGCAGTGGGAATAACAATGGCGGAAGGCACATGCACGGCTGGGCCACAGAGTAAGGCAGTTTGGCTCATACACCGTGCGAAATGTTCACATAAACCGGAAAAAAAAGTGTTAAAAAGTATGGCAACGGACACAGCAGTCTCGGGGGTAATTGACTTCATCCACCCTCCTCCGGGAAGCGCAGTTCAACCCCGGGTACAGTGTGGAAGCGGAAAGGCACCAAAGGAATGGACAGGTGTCGACATGGATGACTGCAGCACCACAACACTGTCCCAGCTACAAACATTTGGACTAGACCACATAAAAATCGAATGTAGCGGGGATGAGGCTTGCCCAAGTGGTGCTGGGCAAGAGCAGGAACGGCAAGTCAGTGCCTTTGATGTGTTAATGTCACGAGTAAAAGTGCCACCTCCCAAGAAAACAAGCAGGTAATTATGTTTCTTGTCATATATTTTAGAATGTGGATATTGACATTAGTTTCATATTTTGGAATCATAAACCCTACAATTTAAGACTGTCCTGTCTGTTATATGCTACAAAGTGTACAATCATAAGGCATAATCACATACTGAGCAGGACTCAAAATACACCTTTGTACACCTGCAGGTAACATGAAGTGTGAGTGAAAATTACTCAGTACTTAATATTCTTAAATGTCATGAAGAAGTGCCAGTGAAAGTTACTCAGTAACATTCTTAAATGTTCTACTCTTGTTCTGTTTCATTTAGTGCTGGACAGAGTGAGGGCCTAACGCGAAAAGATGAACTCTTCAATGATCTTGTGTCAGACTTCACAGCACGTGGATGCCTCTTTGCCAGGGATCAGGCAACAAGTGAGGGAGCATACATCATTCAGGTAAAAAAACCTTTCATATACACCTCTAGCTATGCTTTGTGATGCTGTCACGGCAGATGGTATAGTCATTTTTTAAAAGTTTGTTTTCAGAGACCTAAACATTTTTTTCAATAGGTAGATCTGCATTTTTGTGGCAGTAGATAGTATTAATGTAGATACATATTTAGTCATGTTTTTTTTAACAAAGGTTTGGCAAAGGTAGTTCTGAAATTGCTAGTAATTATGGCTTTGCAACATGCTGGGTAATCTATGATAATATTACTAGTCGCTGTTGCAATTTTGACATGTTTCCTCTTTCAATCTTACAGGTCCTCTGCAATGCCTTATGGTATGTGACAAATCAACATGTAGTAATAAGGGATGCTGCCCTCCACAAGCCAAGTGTGA
The DNA here is from genome assembly GCF_902148855.1 of Sphaeramia orbicularis. Taxonomy (NCBI): domain Eukaryota; kingdom Metazoa; phylum Chordata; class Actinopteri; order Kurtiformes; family Apogonidae; genus Sphaeramia; species Sphaeramia orbicularis. The sequence goes on from NC_043968.1 coordinate 58,716,885, forward strand.
TAGCTGTACCATTAGCATTTGACAAGTACCAAGGGTACAATGACTACAAACGTAAGAAAATGAAGGCTCAACAGATGTCGAGTACACAGCTCAACTCCCATGCTCAGGCACTCTACAGTTTGTGCAACCGCCCTGTGATGAAGTCAAGTGCGGCCTGGGTGAAACTCCATGATGACATTGAGAAGCTAGCAGAGTGTCTCAGTGCCTACAAAGAACATCTGGACAAGATGCTGACCAGCCAGACAGAGAGACACTTATCAGACCACCCGGTCAGAGAACTGGAGAACAACTGCAGTGTGGAACATCGAACAAGCAGCTCAGAGGTCAAAATGCAGTACAGGGGTCTTGACAAGAGAATGCAAGAAGCTGAACTACATGAACCGGTACTGTTTGATGAAGATCAACACGTGGTGGCTCCTTTTGAGACTCGTCTGCAGCGCCACAGGTTTATCGCCTCTTTGCAGCTATCATACCCTGTCAACCTCTACAGGTGTGTCTCTAATTACTGAATACAATAAAATCCAAGCTATGTAGAGAGATGTATCACTTGTGTTGATCTACCATAAGAGGGCATACAGGGTTCGAAATATCACCTGCATATACACACACACATATTATATCTATACATTTTTTTTAAATTTTTATTCATATAAACAACCTGCATATTTTGACAAGGGGCTCGGGGAATGGGGGGGGGGGGGTGGCTCTGCTCCAGATACCCATTACAGAAGGAACCCTGAATTACTGAAACAAAGCTTTCTGATTTAGATATATTCCAGGAGGTTCCCTGACAACAGTGCTGTACATCGTGAAAGTTGGAAGAAACCAGGTCACAGTCGGAGCTGCTGACGCAGGCTGCAAAGGTCATGGCAGCAATCAGACCCTGTCTTCCCCAAATTCACACTCGCCAGATGTTGCGACACTTCAAGCAGCAACTGTCCAATGTTGCCCACCTAGCTCCTTCAGTGGCTGACCTCATCTACAAAGAGCTCGCACTGGATGATGCAGCAGCTTCACACCCAGAAACACAGCAGCGGCTCAAGCTAATCTTTCTGGGAGAGAAAGGCCTGTTGAAGGATCTCAGAGAAGTAAACCCTGGGAGACCAGGTGAGGCTGTAGTAACATACTGGTCGTTATGTACATACACAGGGCTGTGTAGGTGTTTCTGATGTCTTCCTGCACAAGTATGCACACTTTCCTGTACTTACAAATTGTTACAGTTTAGGCCTGTCATTGTTTCTGAACAAGTTCCAGTATTGTAGACTACAACTATTACAGAGTTAAGTAGGGGGTACTTTACAAGGAAGACGTAAGTAGTGGTCCTGGAGCCTCACCTCACCTCACCTCACTGGTCCTAGAGCTGTGAACTTTATCTGGTGCTGCTAATTTTTTTTTTTTTTTTTTTGAATGTATATGCACCAGTGCAGGTGTACAGATCAAGCACACAGTACATGTACATGTGTATATGCATGTACGAATGGTGATAGATTGTCCTCCCTTGACCAGGTGGGACTTATGGTGTGTATTTTGAGGAGATGAAGGCTGTGGTGGACAAGGTGACAGCAGCGGATGACAGGTGTCACAATGTTGCCTATTTCTCCCAGTGGCTGTCACTTAAAGATCTCATGCAGCAAACAGAGGAACGATGTCCTGAAGGCACACCTACTCATCGTCAGCACTTGTTCGTCTACAGTTCTCTCCAAGAAACCCGTACCTAAAGACAGCAACAAGATTCACATCCAAGATAGATGTTCAGTACAAGATCCAGCGCCGGCAGTTGTGTGCCTTCCACCCAGATGCCCACTACTGTGCGTGCTTGCTTAAGTATCTGAAGCAAATGGCAACTATGCTGAGGGATGTTGCTGTACTGTTCTTTTGCGACGATAAAGCCAAAGTGCCTGTTGGGGACCCTGACTTGGCAATATCCACCGAAGTCAGAGGGAATAAGACACTGGCACCATCAACAACCACTCTCAGTGCAGCGGACCACGATCTCCGCCACAAAGGGAGCCTCACCCCATCAGTGTACCATGAGTCTGACATACCGGAGGATGCACACAAGTCCTTTCATCGCGGGACAGTTACTGTTGTGGTCAATGACTCCATCTTCCAAGCATCCAGTCCTTTCAGACACACAGCTGCAATACTGAAGCAGCTCAGGCAGAGGGAGGACACACCTAAGGTGTTTCTCAAGTACTCAGATGGCGGGACAGATCAGAGGAATACGCTGGAATCCGTTAAATGCGCCCACATTGCACTGTTCAAAGTCGTGGACTTTGACCTCCTCATACTCGCACGATGTGCCCCTGGACAGAGCTTCATCAATCCTGCAGAAAGACTCATGTCAATCCTCAACATAGGACTGCAGAATGTTGCTCTAGAGAGGAAACCCCTGAGTGAACAGCTAGAGAAGCTTCTCACCCAGGCTGGTTTGTGTAGACTTTACAACATAGAGTTCTGATAATGAGTTCTGGTTACAAGTTCTGGTTAAGAGTTCTGGTTAGAGGGCCCAATTAATATGTAAGGTAATATACTGATATTTTCTTATATCTTTTGCATGTTGTAGGCAGCATGGCAGATGTACGAAGTCTGGCAGAGAAACACCCTGAGCTGGCTGACGGATGGCAGTCCTCCATTGAACCTGTGCAGGCTTTGGTGATGTCACGTTTCAGTAGACTTTCCCTGAAGGACAAACCGTTTCAGGTGAAGACACTTCTTTTTTCTTACATTTTTGTAGTACATGTAAAATGATAGTTGACAGTTGTACTTGTTATTTAGAACTTCACTAACTCTTCTTACTGGTAGGTAATGGATCCTGTGTCCGAGGTTGAGATGGAGGAACTCTTTGAAGTGCTGAAGGCCTTGTTCCCAGACCTCGATGTCACGAAGCCTCAAAAGCAGCACACTAAGAAGTCGAGCACGTACACCAGCTGGCTACAACAACACTGCCGCCAAACACAGTACAGGTACATGTAGCTTCTATTTCAAAATCTGGCACACGTATATAGCTCAAGTTTTAAGATACAATTTACCCACTGTATTTTTTTACTTCATGCTGTATGTCTTTAGTTTCCAGGCACACAAGTATGCTGACCCAGCTTGCTGTGAACACTTTATTTTTTTACCTAATGCTGTATGTCTTTAGTTTCCAGGTACGCAAGTGTGAAGACCGAGCTTGCTGTGAACCTCCTACCCTTGACAAGGAGCAACTCCGGTGGCTACCAGAACCACAGCTTGATGCAGGTGGTGACCACTACATGCCCTTCATGGAGGTGTACCCACTGGATACCACTGAAGCTGACTGCCCAACCTTAGTACACGCCAATACCGGCAAAAGACCTGCATCATTTTTGACTGTGGAAGAGGAGTTGTCGCCGATGGATGCCACTAAGTATTCAGCTCAGAATGGTCGTGCTGTAGTAGAATGTGTGGAATGCCGAAAGCCACGTCTCGTGTATTCTACAAGAAAACTAACAGAGACAGACGACTAGTCTAGCATGTTTGTACTCTGACTACGAGTACTCCTGCGGGAGTATGGCAACACCACCGCACCATTTGCTTCACAGTGTCGTGTTTGTTCGCACAAGCCTTACTTGTGAGAGCAGAATAGAGACAGCATACTATGGATCAGAGTGTGGAAGGAAGGACTTGTGTTGTTATTGTGCATCACCAAATGCAGAGGTCGATGACAGTATGAAGCGTCAGTACAAGACTGTCCTGCCCTTGTGCCTGTAATGTGCCAGTAAGGGCTGCAGGGCCGTCTGTCAGAGACCAATTCACAAGTGACTCTTTTTCTAGTCTTGTTTTACTAGTTTTAGTCCCTGATGTTTGTTGCAGGTTCAGGTTTAGTCCCTGATGTTTGTTGCAGGTTCAGGTTAACCGCTTAGGATATAGAACTTGGAATCAGAAGTTTAAATTTGCAGTAGCTACATTTCAACTTTGGAGAGAAAATTATCCATCATTACACATGACAAGCAGTTTTGAATTGGAAACAGACTGAATAAATGTTATAACTGGAAACTATGTGACTCCACTTATCTTACTGAGTGATGTGTCTCCATACATTTCAGTTTTACTATGTTCTACTGCATTGTATTAGTTGGATCACTAGAGTTTGGGCCTAAGTGTAAAAAAAAAAAAAAGAATCCCTACCTACCTACCCTAATTTTTTCAGGACTGAAACCGGAAACACAACATTTTTTTTCCTAGGCCTTAACGGCAGCTCTGCTAACTCAGATTACCTCCTGACGTGTGTGAATTAGACTGCTGAAAATATGGAGATGAAAACAGTCTGTGATAGAAAAGCATGTGTGTGGGATTAAGAGAGAGCGCATAAAAAACTCCATTCACTTGTTTTAGGGAAGCACGCTAAGGTGGAGGCTGATGAGCTTTTACCATAACCTTAGTTCATCAATCTGGTTCTCAACGCTCTGCACACTATGTAGTAGTAATGGAGAAAATGTATGTAATGTGCAGAATAGTGTGTTTGCGTCAAAGTCACATGAAAAACTACACCTCACGATTACTAACGTTGTTGTGAGCTTTCTAGTCCTATGATCTGAAAATTAAAGTGAAGATGAGAGAGAGTAAAATTCAGAAGTGATTTATATGAACAAAATGGTGGAACAATTTAAATCCTGTGTGTGCTCATTAAAGCCCTAAAGGCTGTTTGTGTTCTGTCAGGAGTTTAACTGCACTCATAGCAACTATTATACTTTTTTATGTAGCTGTTGTCATATTAATCATTAACCCTTTCATGCATGAATTATGAGAGCCTTAATCAAGATTTTTTTTCCTGAGTGTTTTTATTCCTCGAGGCATTAAAAAAACAATGCAATTGAAATTGTTTTTATGAACCTATTTTTCATAGAGTTGTAAAAATGTCCACTCAGCTGGACACCATGGATTTAATTTCTGAAGCAAAGAAACATATTTACTGATAAACTGTGTGAAAACTATGAAATGAAAACATTTTTAATGCAGCTAATCTAATGTTTTCTCACATTTGAACACACATTAACACTAGTCATTTCTCTATATGGAGATAATATGCAAAAATAAAAAAGTTAAAAAAAAACCCCTGTTAATTACCTTTTAATAACAATAACAAGCAATTGATTTACACTCAAACATGTTAGTGCAGATCAGGTTTATCAAGAACAGTAAAGTTACAGTAGCAGTATGAATTGCAGTGTATGAGATGGTGCATGCACTGCAAAAATCTGAATCTTACCAAGTGTATTTTTCTCATTTCTAGTCAAAATATCTCATCACTCCTAAAATAAGACATAATCACCAAAAGAGTAACTTTTTTTTTTTTTATTAATTCCAGCAAAAAAAAAAAAAAAAAAAAAATCTGCCAATGGAACAAGTAAAAATTATCTTGGTAAGATTTCTTGAAATCAGATTTTCCAGATCTGTTGTCTATAAATCAGTTCTTCTATCCCAGTGAAAAGTTCCTCTTTAGGTGATTCTGTCTTATTTTAAGTGTGATGAGATATTTGGACTAGAAATGAGAAAAATACACATGGTAAGATTTAAATTTTTGCAGTGTGAGTGTCCACTATGTTCGCTGATATAGAACTAAAACAACAAAATCCATGAATATACAAGAGAACAGCTGTCCACTGTAGTGACCACTATGCATGAAAGGGTTAATAATGTAGCAACATAGTTTTGAATGACAGGGTCCCTGCTATTGCATGGTAAAATATAAAATTTAATAATGAAATCATCTTGAGGCTTCCCAAATGCTGTAATAAATTAAGCATGATGAGTTGAGCATATGTCAGCATATGGCCCCACCTTTAACACTTTGTCTTTTTTTTTTTTTTTTCAAACCTTTGTTACAGATGGATGGACAGAAGTCTACAAGTGCAGTCTGGCAGTATTTCAATCAGCCAACAACACCAGGGAAGGCTGTGTGCAAAACATGCAATGGTGAAGTCAGCATGGGAGCAACAATAAAAAAAAAAAAAGTAAAAACACTTCCAACCTGTGGTCCCATCTCAGGAATCACCACCCTGACTTATACAAAACTGGTCAGAAGAAACGCGAAGTCGAATCAGCATCTTATACAGATGTGGCAACTTCATCGCAGCCAACAGTACTGGGCATGTTTGATAAACAAAGAAAGTGGACAAATTCAGAAAACAGGTCTAAACTAATGGACAAACTAATCATAGAGATGATAGTTACTGATAACCAACCATTCTCAGTGGTGTCTGATGTTGGCTTTAAGCGCCTTATGGCTGCAGCAGAGCCACGATATGCACTGAAAAGTGAGAAGTATTATTGAACTGAAAAGCTGCAAGAAGTTCACCACAAAGTTGTGGACAAGATCAAAGCCATGATTCAACCAGAAAATGCTGGCTACTCTCTCTCCTTCACTACAGACTGCTGGTCTGGTGTGACAGAGTCTCTCATGAGCCTGACATGCCATTTTATTGACAATGAATGGACAAGAAAGCAGGTTGTTTTAAATACAAGAGTGATGCAAGGGTCCCACACTGGGGAATACCTGAAAGACACATTCCTCAGTATGCTTGAGGAATGGAAGATAAGCAAAGATCGTGTGACACTAGTGCTTCGAGACAGCAGCGCAAATATTGTTAAGGGAATGAGACTTGCTGAACTCCCAGACCTCAGCTGCACAGCTCACACCTTGCAACTTGTGCATGATGGTCTGTCAAGTCAAAGAGCCATCACAGATGTCATCGCAATGCTTAAGAAATGTGCTACACATTTCCACCACTCCATTTTGGCCAAACAGCGTTTGCGAAACATTCAGAGGGGACTTGGCCTACCAGAACACAACATAACCCAGGCTGTTCCAGCGAGGTGGAACTCAACGCTCCACATGCTGCAAAGAATGTTGGAGCAGAGGCGTGCGCTTTGCCTCTACAGTGGTGAACATGGAGGATTTTCAAGTCCCACTGCTCAACAGTGGGACCTTGTGTCCAATTTAATTCAAACTCTTCTACCAATAGAGGAAGTGACACTACAGGTGAGCCACAGTAACACATCAGCATCCTGCATCATTCCATGCCTGACTGTGTTGAAGATGCTACTTCAAGATAATGAGGGGCCCTCCACTAAAGGCATTGTAACACTCAGGCAAGCCATGAGGGAGAGCCTGGAGAAGTGTTTCTCAAAATTAGAAGACACAAAGCCTGTGGTGCTGGCCTGTCTCTTAGATCCTCGTTATAAGAGTCATGCATTCTCCTTTGCCACGACAATGAGCAAGGCAAAAGTGTGGTTGAAAGAGGAAGAAGACGCTGCCACACAACAGACCTCTCAAGAGGAACATGCTGTAACAGAAGGAGCCAGTATGGAGGAGCAGGCAGCTGCTGAGGAGGCTAGTGTGGAGGAGCAGGCAGCTGCTGAGGAGGCTAGTGTGGAGGAGCAGGCTGCTGCATGTGGGACACACGAAAATGACGGAAACGCCCACAAAAGGCAACGGAGAGAACACACATCCTTTTGTAGCCGTGTTGATGAGATGTTCACGTCTCTGCTGACACCCCACACTGATGACCAGCTGCCCAGCAGCTGCGTTGAGGATGAGCTACAGCTGTACCTGAAGGAGCCAGTGATCGACAGGCGGAATGGGGATCCACTTCAGTGGTGGAGACAGAATGAGGGGCGCTTCAAGCAACTTTCCAAACAAGCAAGAAAATTTCTTGATGCACCACCCTCATCAGTCCCAAGTGAGCGAATCTTCAGTGAAGTCTCTACAATTTTGGAACGCAAGAGAAGCCGTCTCACTGGAGAGCACGCTGAACAACTTTGCTTTTTGCACCACAATCTCATGCTGCTCAGTTGGGACTACTAATTGATTTGACACACACACTTCTATGCAAATTTTATTGAACTTTGTTTTATATACTATTACTTTATAAAACCTCTGGAAGCAAGATTTTATTTAACTTTACTAGAGATATTGCTGAGCCTGAGAACTCCCTGCACTTTTTGTTTTTGTTTGAAGTTAAAATTAAGATAAGTCATTTCAGTTATATTGAAATTTTACTTTATTTACTGTAGAAAAATCCAGGGGGCTATTTAAATTTTTTTTAACTTTACAAGAGTTGCTGCTGAGCCAGGGAATTCTGCACTTCTTGTTCCAACTTAAAACAAAGATCAAACTCATTTCAGTTATTGTGCAATTTTGCTTCATTTACTGTGAAAAAAATTCAGGGAGCTGTTTAAGTTTTTATTTAACTTTACAAGAGTTGCTACTGAGCCTGTTAACTCCCTGTATTTTTGTTGTGTGGAGCTATTATTTTCTGTTTGATTAAATAAACATGCTTTAGGCATTTAAACGAAGTTCAGTGTTTGCATTATTCAAAATTTTTTACACCAGTTTTTACACTTTTACTGCAAATGAATATCTGCTCCAAATATCGGTTATCGGCCTCCTCTAACTACTAATAATCGATATCGGCCCTGAAAAACCCATATCGGTCGATCTCTAGAAAATATCTGATTTATACTGATAAAATACAAATTACAGAAGATAATATTATAACAAATGGAGATAAATCACTTAAGAAAGGTTAGATATGGAGAAAATTCATTTGTGAACTGACACTAAAGTAGTGCTGGGCCTTTATGGGTTAATGAACACTGTTCATTGTTTGTGATGTTCATTGTTTGGTTTAATATTCTTCATCTTATCATTTCAGATGGTCCATGCTGACTGTCTCATCAGTGTTGTGTCTTAGTGGTCTGGTTCTGGTTCTGGCTTGGTCCATGACTCCTGAGTCTATCGGACCTCTGGAATCTGTCAGCGCCTATCACAAGGTGAGCCACACAACCTCTATTAACAACCACTGTTTCCATCAGATCTGTGTCCAGAATGTCTCTGTATTTATGAGGTTGTGATGGTGAGGTTTTGTGTTGACAGGTGAATTGTCTGGTGTGTTTCTGGGGGACAGGGGGTCTACCTACCATCCTTTTCTCCTGACACCATATACAGACCCCCAGGAACCACAGCAGGCCTACAGTCATGCCCATACCAGGACAAGGACCAGGATCCAAATGACCTTTGACCTCCTGAAGGAACACTTTCACTGTCTTCACCACTTAAGGGTCAGCCCTTTGAGGTCATGTGACATCACTGTGGCCTGTACTGTCCTCCACAATGTGGCCTGAGGAAGGAGAGGGAGGGAGCCCCCCCCCCCCCCCAAAAAAGTGCATCACACATAGACTGGGAAAATCCTGCCATCTTCCCTGATGACCGCAGTGGGCAACTGGCCAGGGACCAATATGTGTTCAATTATTTTAGTTCAGGTGCATGATTTAAGGTAAATATGTCCTGCTGGGGTAGAGGAATTTGTGTTTGGTTTTTTTTCGTTATTCAGTTTAAATTGATTTGGCCTGTTTCGATGTTTGTGTTACATACTGTGTATATACTGTGTGTACTGTGTTGCAGGGAGGCTACTGCGTCCATTCATTTGTCTGTTCATTTGTTACGTATGGATTTGTCTTGCATTTCTTTCAGTGTACAGACATGTGGGCTGTATTCTACCTTTAAATGTGTATTTATTCTTCTGTTCTATTATATGCTTTGGTTCTGTTCTTTCTATCTTGTACAGCCACTGTGTGACTTCAGTTTAAAGGAGCTGATGGTTTTACATGCTTTGATTGATCCTTATTCAATAAAGGAACATCATGCTACTCTTTGTGCATTTATATTTATATGACATATATAGTCTATGGGAAACTGTCAGTTACCTAAGTATAAATAATACAGAGACTGAAAGGGAATGTAATCAAATTCTTTGGAATAACTATACAAAAGAAATGAAGATGTTGTAGTGCATGGAGGTGTGGGTGAATACAGACAGAACTAACACAAATCCAATCAACATTTTTCAGAAAAGGCCAATACCACTGATCAATAAAGTGTCCTATAGGGAACACACTTATCAGTTAATGATCAAACTAAAAGTTTTAAAGTTCGGTAACTTAGTCTACTTAAAAACAAAACAATTCATGCTGAAAATTTAAAAAATCGGTTGCCTGTTCATATTCAGAGCTTGATTAAAATATGGGAAATTATTTCTAATTTCAGAGGAAGTCATGTGTTCAATAAACCTTCTGTTAGAACAAATGCGAAGACATTTAGTCTGTGTTGGAGAAAATGTTTGGAACAAGTTCAATCCTGAGTTCAAAGACTGTACAACACTTTATGTTTAAAACTATGTTTAGATGTCATGAAAATATATGAATAATGTGAATGTTCATTTTTCCTCTCAAACTATTGAATTGTTTAGTTTTTTGTTGTTTCTATTGTTACTAAGCTGAAGGCATTGGTATCTATTTTATTTAATTTTGTTTGGTGATATGAATGGGGGGGGGTCAGCAGAATGATCTTAGGCTTCAACCTATTCCTTTACAGACTCTTTAGTTTTTAAAAATTGTATCTGCATAAATGTCTAATGTTTGAAATGTCTGAATAAACAATTGAACTGAACTGATCTAATGATTGCAAAATCATCTAAAATCATCATTTATATAAAATTACTGAAATTAATAATCACAAATGTTTAAATACTGAAAGTGGGTCTAGTTACTGTGATTCCATTGTTTAATGGGCAGTGGAATAACTTTTGGTTTCCATTTGTGGTGACTGTTGACTGAGATGAGGGATGAGATAAAATAAATCCTGGAACTTTGCCTGGTCTGGACCAGGCGAGCTCCACAGACTAAATCTCCATGGTAACTTATATCAAAACATATCCTGCTTTCCCCTATCCTGCTTTTGTGAAACCAGATCATGGATAGGTTGAGCCAGGATAGCCAACATATCCCGGCTTAATCCCTTATCCTAGTTTTGTAAAACAGGCCCCTGAAGTGGCAAGAAGCAAAATATTTTGAGTGCTTTTACTTAACAAAAATGTGTTTACTTTATTCACGATTCATATTACACTAAGGTTTCACTGTGTTCAGAATTGTGAGGGATTCAGCTTTTATTCTGCTTTTTGGTGCTTCATTTGGTTTTGCAGGTCTTCTTAAGATACATTTGTTTTCATTGGGTACTTTCTAAAAACTATATTAAAAATTCTATAACAAAGGGGAATAACATGTTGAAAAAATGTTGTTTGTGGTTTAAAATATTTGTGATATCTGTGCAATAAATGTTTTCACAGAACATAATATTGTTATTTGATTTTTATTTAACTACATTGTGTGGAAATTGTTGACATAACTAGGTCTAGTAAATCCAACATAAATTCACCACTTTAATACAATGAAACATTATAAGTATTGCTTATTCAAGGCAGTTAAGTTGGAACTACAAGGAGTTGTTCAATTGGTTTTACTTAATGTAGTTGAGTAAAAGTTACGTTAGTGAGTTGGCTACTGTAATTTGTTTGAACATAACTCGGTTATGTGGAAATTGTTTACATAACTATCTTATGTAAATTGAGCAAATCAATTTTTTGAGTGTGGAGTTTATGTTCACAATCCAGCCAAAAGTGACCCCTTTCTGATCCTTTTGTTCACATGTAACTCAGATCTGTTATTGTCGTAAATGTGAAAACCACAAATCACATGGGCGAATTTCTATTGAACTAAAATGACACTTACAGACTACAGTAGAGTCAATTTCAGCATGATGTGCAGAGTAGCAGAGTGAAAATTCAGTTATGTTAAACATGATGCGAATATTTCAGAGAAAACAAGAACTAAATAAGTGCTGTGATTAAAAATGTGCATTCAGTATTCTAATTTTAACCCTTTCATGCATTAATTATAACAACCTTAGTTGAGTTTTTTGGCTGTTTTTATTCCTCCTTAGACATGAAAAAAACAATGAGATTGAGTTTTTTTTTTTCCATGGATGTACAAAAATGTCCACCCAGCTACATCATGAATTTTATTCTTGAAGCAAAGAAACATGTATTTAAAACCCAATATCATAAGTGATATGAAAACAGTGAAATGAAACCATGTTTAATGCAGCTAATCTGATGTTTTCTCACATTTTAACATATTCTAATACTAATTATTTCTCACTTCATGGAGATAATATGCAAAAAAAAATAAAATAAAATAAAAAAAATTGATTTCCACGCAAGAACCAATCAAGAACAGCAAAGTTACAGTAATGGTATGAATTGCAGTTTATAAGATGATGCATAAGCGTCCACTGTGTTGGCTGATATGGAACTAAAACCACTAAACCCATGAATATATAAGAGAACAGCTGGAGAAGAACTGTCCACATTAGTGACCACTATGCATGAAAGGGTAAATGTTAGATGCGTGATGATGTGATATGTTTGGAAAAAGAAAATAAAAAATGTAAGTCATAAAAAAAAACCCCAGTATATTCAGTCAGATTCTCCACTTGACTTTTGTTCTGCTCTGGATGCATCCATTTCTGAATCCTCCGACACACGCCCAATGTCATCTAAAGGTGTTTATACTCTGAACTGTACACATGACTGTGTGTACATAGTAGAAAGGCAGCCACTTCAACAACAGAGCTAATACTGTAGGCTACTTATGACAGCCACTAACATTATTACACAGTGTTAGTTAATTAGAGCTGCTTTTGCTTACAGTCTATTTGAGTTTTGATGGCATGCTGGGGGAAAACCTGTTAAAAACATACACAGCTAGCTAGCTAACGTTAGCTGTATCTTTCCTTTACCATTATGAGATCCATTCCTCTGCCGTGAGCGCAGTACAGCGACTCTGTAATCTAACCTGAGACTAAGAACTGGGATCATCCAGACTTTTGTATGCTTTTAGATCTGCACCTGTGTATGGGGACACTTCATTTAGAACATAATGGTGCAGATCGTGTGCTTTAAACTCTGGTAGACTGGAGGATTTTGCTCCATCCGTAAACACATCAGGAGGGAGAAGGGTCGGTAGCTAGCCCTGCTATCGCTAGCTGCTCCAAATAGCGTTCTTTCTGCCGTCCAGTAAGGTGAGTCACTTCGCAGGACTACTCCAACACTTTATTTTCAGTGCTGGTAGCCATAATCCGTCACTCATTCGTTTATTTGTTGTGTTGCTTTTGCCTTCACCATGGCGCTGAACCCCTAGTCACGTGATAAGTGTGACGTAGGTGCATAGGTGCAAAGGGTCTATAAATACGTTGGACGGTTTAGCACGTTCTCTTTTCGAACTGCACGAGCTGACGACCAGCAGTGGATTAACAACATGAAAAAGGTAAGAGCACTAATTTTGTCATTTCATTAAAATAACACTTAAAGGTGGGTCAGGAGATGTTAGAGATGCTAGAAAACGTTTTGAGTGAGCTACATTTAGAAAATACAGGTCCAATAATTAGCCCGGTCCCGGGTCCGGCTGTGGTCCCGGCCTAAATCTAAGGTCAGTAGTCCTGTTTGCATTGTTTGAATCTGTGTTTGACTGCTCTAGTTTTATCCACGGGCCTTTGCACAGTAAGACTTGGCTCTTCAGTCAAACTAAAGGCTTTAATTTTTTGTACGTGTTATTCAACTTGTCACTGATTAAACTGCATTGAAATCTTGCTCAGATCAGTTTGTGTGGTCTAAACGTTAGGTAATGCTCTGACATCGGAGGGGATCGACGTCCGAATTCCGACTGGACTGTGTCCTTTCATCAGCTCACCGGAAGATTCACCATCACACAGCTTTTTGCTGTTTTTTTTTTTTTTTTTCTTTTCTTATTCTTGTTTTTATGAATAAATGCCTGTTTTTGCATTCAGTCTGGTGTTGTGCGTCCTTCATAATGTTGCCACTCTGTAACAGGTTAGGTAATGCCATGACAACGGAGGGGATGGACGTCTGAATTCCAACTGTTCCTAATAAAGCGTTCAGAGCTACAGTAGTGTAAGAAAAGTGTTAGAAATGCAACAGTATCATTTAATCTGATTGAAATTTTCTGATAGAATACAAACATGTATTTCTGCTTTCTGATGATCTGACAAATAATTCTATAATCTAAGAATTTGTATTGAATAAAGTAAAGTCTCCCCCTTGTGATGGACAGGTGAAGCCTGACCATCAAGAGGTTAATTCTGTCTATAATTCAGACCATACCAAGTAACTGTAGGGAGTATGGGCAGCTTTCCTCTTTCATAGACTGAGTTACAGGGGGGTCACATATTATTTCAGAGCATCTTTTTGCAGATTGCATTTATAGAAAGATGTAGAATTAACAGGAAGAAAAACATTGTTAAATTACTTTAAAATACAAATAACAGAAAACTTACTTATTAAATATTACCTACATAAATAATCCCATAATGCAACTTTTAAACAACACACAAATGGTGGGAAACAGCTAAATGAAGTGCACTTTTCTCGATTAAACACAGACAGTGCACCTATCCTGCAATGCAGGCCAGACACAGAAAGTCTTTGTCAGCTGGAGACCCATTGACACATAGGATGGAACCACCGCAAGTAATTGTCACACTGAATCTGGCAAACATACAAACAGGTTTAAAATGGTGTTATTGCTGATAGATGTTTGAACATAGAAGTGTGGCTGAAATCCACACTGTAAGAGCAGAAAAGGTGAGTTGACTTAAAAAATCTGAGGTAATCCGTTGCCTTAAAAAATGTAAGTAATGAGTAAAGAAAAGTTGAGTGTATTAAACCTAAATGCTTGATTTGAATGGAATTGCTATTTTAAGTACAACACACTAAATGCCCAGTTAAATTAACTTAAAATTTGTTGCAATGTTAATTATTTTGTTCAATCATTAGACTTAGTATTATCAGTTAATTGTACTCAATTCCAAGTTGATTTAAATTAAAACATTTTGCAAAATACATTACTTTGTATAATTATTCAACTTTATATATTGTAGCATGATTGGAAGTTTGGAAGGTAGTAAGTTCTGGGAGTGTTTCTATTTAGGAAAGGATAAAGATTTATGTTACTCGATAACATGCTTAGATGAACAGGAAAGCCATTGTTCGGCTTATGGCTCTGTCATGTGCAGCTCTACAAAAATACAAAAACAAACACAAAAAGGTCAATAAACATTGCCATACACACATTAAGTCCAAATTAACACTAACACCACAACCCCACTGAACCCCTGCACATAAAAATAACACATTTTTAACAACATGCCCAATGCCCACAATGCAATGCGGAGATAAAAAGGTGTGGTCATGACTAAAACTTAGTGATTTAAATCCATTCAACTTAAACTTTTTCATACTTTCCACTATGTCTACAAATTAGTAGAATATACTTAACATTTTATAATAATGTAGTAAAACTTAAATCATTTAAGTACGTTGTAATTAAAGCATTTTAGTAAATGCAAAGTCTGGGCTTACAGTGCATGCATTAAAATGTTGGCTCTAGCATAGAAATTAGAATTTGGGGTAGCACAAGGGAAGCCAAGACAATTGCCAGTATCTTTATAGCAGAATACATTTCATATTAATAACTTGTAGTTCTTTAATTTAATTTAATTTTTTTATTACCCAGCTCTAGTTGGAGTTGTGTTCCTCTTCCCCGCAGAAGTGACGTGTCTGTGAGATCATCTGTAAAAACAGATAAAGGGAACGTGCCTTCTCATTCTCTTTTCATGTGTCCGCTTTAGTTAGGTAACTGTTTAATAAATCAAAAATACATCTGATGAATTATAGCACACTGGTCAGGCCTCACCTGGGATGCTCTGAAGTAATATGTGGCCCCCTTGTAACTAAGCTGCCCATATTCACTACAGTTACTTGGTATGGTCTGAATTATAGACAGAATTAACCAGTTGATGGTCAGGCCTCACCTGTCCATCACATCACATGAAATCATGTAGCTTCCATTGAGGCCAGCAAATAATCACAACAATTCTGACTGTTACCCCCGCGACCCGGCCCCGGAAGAAGCGGAAGTGATGGATGGATGGATGAATAGCAGACTTTATTTTATTCAATACAAATTCTTGGATTATAAAATTATTTGTCAGGTCATCAGAAAGCAGAAATACATGTTTGCATTATATCAGAAAAATTCAATCAAATTAAATGATACTGTTGCATTTATCGCACTTTTCTTACACTACTGTAGCTCAGAACACTTTATTAGGGCCAGTCGGAATTCGGATGTCGATCCCCTGCATTGTAAGTGCATTACCTAACGTTTAGACCACACAAACTGATCTCAGCATGATTTCAATGTAGTTTAATCAATAACACATTCAATAACACGTACAAATTAATGCCTTTAGTTTGATTGAAGAGCCGAGTCTTACTCTGCAAAACCCCGTGGATAAAACTAGAGCATTTAAACAAAGATTCACACAATGCAAATATGACTACTGACCTTATATTTAGGTGAGTTATAGCGCAGTGTCACAGTTCCACCCTCACTGAATGAATGTACGCTCCCGCGGCCAGGGGATACACTTCTTAGCGGGGATACATACCTTGGCACAACACCGGCTCCAGCTCAGAACGCACGATTCCTGCACGAACAGGGGTACGCACGGAGGGGGGGAGGGACAAATGGCAGTTGAGTTTAATAGACATATCACCGTTCAATCATTTCAATTGGGCGCTTAAAATGATTGCATGGTGTTTTTTCAGTCCTGTCCCTTCCACAGGTGACTTAATTTTTTTTTTTTTTTGGTGTTAGAGCATTTAATTATTTGGTTGTAATCGAGGTGTGAAGGGGATTTTAAGCAATATAGTAAAAAATGCTCCAGGAAAACATCTCCCACCCCACCTTTAAAGTAAGAGTAAAAGATGAAAAACTGTTGCAAACCATGTCATCTTATTTACTAGAAATAAAAATATTGTAGATAAACTGAGTTATATTTGGAAGAATTGATTATTTTTACATAACACTAAGCAAAAGTCATCCAACACCACTAATTTCATCTGAATAATAATCAAAAAGCGAGTAAAACTGATGAACAAGTGACATTTATTCAATAATCTGGCAAATTTTACATAACACTAAGACTGATATTGAAGAGAAACTGAATTAAAACTAATCAGTTCATTTAAATAATACTAAAATGGAGGAGTAAAACTGATGAAAATATGAGATTTATTCAATAATCTGGCAAGTTTTAGATAAAACTAAATGATATTGAAGAAAGACTGAAGTGAAACTCGTCAGTTCATCTAAATAACAATTAAAATAGGACTAAAAGTGATGAAAAGTCATGTAAAGCTTTTCAGATTATTTAGTAAACCTCAAAGTATTAAAGATAAACTGAAACATATTTGGAAGAATTGGTTAGTTTTACATAAAACCCAGATATAAACCACAGTCAGATCATTCAAAATCACTCAATTCATCCAAATAATACTCAAAAGAGGAACAAAAAAACTGATGAAAAGTGAGATTTATTCAATAATCTGGCAAGTTTTAGATAAAACTACGACTGATATTGAAGAGAAGCTGAATTAAAACTAGTCATTTGATCTAAATAACAATTAAAATAGGACTCAAAGTGATAAAAAGCTGCTGTAAACCATTTAAGATTACTTAAACTCAGATTATCCACTCCTTTACTGAAATCATTCAAATATTTGTACTTTGATTCTAGTTAAACAGGTTTTGCTGTAATGTTATTTGATTGCTATGGTGCACATGGATGATTATACCTAAACAAACGTTTGGTGTTTGTTGTCCAGGTTTGCCAGACCTTGTCAGATTATGTAATAAAACTCAAAATATTGTAGAAAAACCATGTTATATTTGGAAAAATCAACGAGGTTTACATAAAACTGAGACAAATCCAAAGCAGAACTCATTCAAAGTAAGATAAGATAAGATAAGATGAGATAAAATATGCCTTTATTTTTCCCACAAGGCGATACGGTTTATTGCAGGGTTAAATCACTCCATTCATCTAAATAATACTGAAAAGACGAGGAAAACTGATGAAAATGTGAGATTTATTCAGTAATCTGGCAAGTTTTAGATAAAACTAAGACTACTATTGAAGAAAAACTAAACTGAAACTAGTCAGTTCATCTAAATAACCATTAAAATAGGACTCAAAGTGATAAAAAGCTGCCGTAAACCATTTAAGATTACTTAATCAAACTCAAACTACTCTCTCCTTTACTGAAATCATTCAAATATTTGTACTTTGATGATAGTTAAACAGGTTTTTCTGTAAAATTACTGGATCGCTGTGGTGCACTTGGATGATTCTATCTAAATAAAAATGTGAGATTTATTCAGTAATCTGGCAAATTTTAGATAAAACTAAGACTACTATTGAAGAAAAACTGAATTAAAACTAGTCAGTTCATCTAAATAACAATGTAAATAGGACTAAAAGTCATGACAACTGATGTAAACCTTGTCAGATGATTTAGTAAAACTCAAAGTATTAAAGATAAACTGAAAAATATTTGGAAGAATGGATTAGAGATACATAAAACTCAGGTATAAATCACAGTAAAATCATTCAAAATCCCTCAATTCATCCAAATAATACACAAAAAACTGATGAAAAAGTGACATTTATTAAATAATGTGGCAAGTTTTAGATAAAACTAAAGGATATTGAAGAAAAACTAAACTGAAATTAGTCAGTTCATCTAAATAACCATTAAAATAGGACTCAAAGTGATAAAAAGCTGCTGTAAACCATTTAAGATTATTAATCAAACTCAAACTATTCTCTCCTTTACTGAAATCATTCAAATATTTGTACTTTGATGACAGTTAAACAGGTTTTTCTGTAAAATTACTGGATCGCTGTGGTGCACTTGGATGATTCTATCTAAACAAACGTTTGGTGTTATTTGTCCAGATTTGCTCAAAGGAAGACAAAACTGACATATTTGTTTGAAAACTTAAGAAGGTCATTCTGATTCAGCAGATACTGCTTAAACCTCCACTTAAAACTTCAGGACTTACTGAATAATCACTAACTTTATCTACCTTGAATTGAAAATTAAAAATCATTTCTCCCTCCATGTTGACTTTTTTTTTTCTTACTTTACAGCTGAAGTTGAACCCAGGAGGCCCCTATCCCCCGATGGATGAGGTTCAGGTGGCC